>NC_140957.1:137139050-137674050 GCF_014529385.1 Adiantum capillus-veneris
CTGCCAGGCCAGCCAAATCTGTGGCCGCTTGCACCAGGTGCACCCGCACCTACCGTTGGGGTTGCTTTGCAGTTTGGAGACTTGCATTTGTGCAGACATTGTTCGATTATTGATTTGGAGTGTTTGAAATTCCATCTCCTTTTGGGCTGCAGCCTCTTCTAACTCTTTTATTTTGTTGTGCAGATTCTCATTTTCTTCCTTGATGGACTTGGAAACGAGGCTTTCTATTTCACTGTCATGAGTTGGTCCTTGTTGTTGTTCACTTTGTAAATCCGAGATTTGCCTTTGCAAATGATCCTCAGCTCTAAGTGCACTTTCGGCTATCATTAACCTCTGTTTTCTTTCCAATTCCAGCTCTCTCTTCAGTGCCTCCATATCTTCTTGCGGTTGGACCACCGGTGTTGCTGGTAGCAGCGTTTATTGTTTCTTTGCTCTTTCTATCTCCCTTGCCTGTATGTCCGTTACTGCTCTCAAATCCTTCGCTTCAATTTGTAAGTCATCAATTATGACTTGTAAATTTTTGACTGTCTCCAGGGCATCTTGCTTTTCTGCCATCAATCTATGGATTTGTTCATCTCTGTCATTGACATATTCAAGAAACACATTGATTGTATCTTCACAAATGGCATTGAAACTTTCTGACTCCTGTAAATTTTCCTTGAGGAGGTTTACTCTGCTTTTGAGACCCAAGATCTCAGCATCTTTAATGCTGATTAGTTTAAGGTTGTCATCTCTTTGCTCCTACAACTTCAGAACCTCTTGATGGGTTGTTTCCAATTTCTTTTTGTTTGCTCTGTTCTGATTGGCTAACAACCGACTGTGCAGTCTCGTTTGGTTTAGTAGAGTCTCCATTGACTGTAAATCCAGGTTTATAGTAGCTTCCAACTCAACTTCTTGAGAGGAGGAAGCTTTTTCTCTTGTTAGATCTACCTTATGTGCTTGCCTTTATCAATGTTTGATATTGTTCCAGTGTTTAGATGGCCATCTGTCCTTTCTTCTTCTTCTCCATTGGGTGGTGTAGGAACTCTCTCATCACGATGTGAGCTCTCTGAATGTAGAGGAGAGTCAACAGGTGGAGTTGATTGCCTTTCACTTGTCTTTGGCCTTGGAGATGGAGGTGGTGTTTCCTCAACTCGTGTAGTTGGCCTCAATTGATCTCTCAAGGTTTGGAGATCCTCCTCTTCAAGTGGCAGTTCTGGCTCATCCGTAGCATTCCTCTCGTGGATGTATCTCTCAAACCAGTCCAACTCAAAAGCTGGATTGTGTTTATTCTTTGTTCTTAATGTGTAAGTGCTACTAGAGGGTCTCCAAGTGGCCCCTACATCGCATCGTAGAGATCTTTCTAATACAAAGCCTTCTACCATTCTTTCCATATTTTCTACCTTCTGCAATCTGGTGTTGTTCTCAATTTCCTCTTTCCTCTTCTTTAATCTCAAGTTCTCTTCTTCAGCTTTTCTTTTTTCTTCCATCTTTTCATGTGTACTTCTGGTGACTCTTTCTAGCCTGCGTCCTCCAATGGTGTTAGTAGAGGGAGGTACTCGCCTTTGTTGTTTGTCTTCAATATTTTATCTTAGCACCAGCCAGTCGTTCTGTTGAGGAGCAGGTGGTAGCTAATCTGTCGCTCCTATGGCACGGTATATCATTCTGGTGAGTACTTCTCCTCCTGCAATGTAATTTGGCTTGTCCTGCTATAGCTTTGTGACTTCCTCAAATAGATATGATGCATGATCTATATAGAAATCATGTGTCATTCCCATAGCCTAGGTCATTGTTGTTGAGATGACCCCGTGTGGTGTAGTGTATCTAGGCGGTCTCTTGTTGTAGCTCAACAAACATTGAGTGTATACCTGTGTTAGTTCCCTCACTTCTGGGTTTGCTATGATTTCAAAAGATGGTAGTTTGGATCTCTGCAAGTAGACTGTGAGATTCTTCCTTCTTTCTCTGATGTTGGCTCCTTGATCAGACAATTTTAACGCTTCTTTGATGATTTCCTTGGTGATCTGTATCTCCATCATCTCATTATCCATGCCTGCAACCCTACAAGTTCCGTCTTTTTGGATAGTCTCAATTAGTTGTTGTACCCTCTTGAAATCTATCCCCACTGGTGGTAGTGAAACAAAGTTCCATAAGCCAACTTTCGTCGGCCATGATCTTTGCGGTGATCTTTTCAGGTAGTTTTCTGCCTCCTTGGGGATCATTACTGTATCGACTAAATTTCCTTTGTCATCCACATAGGAACCTTGGTAGATTTGGAAAGCTGCTGCCTGTTGCATGTCTGCAGGTATCCATGTGGCTGCTGGCTTTAATGAATTGTGTAGAAGTGTATAGGGTATTGCACCCTCCGTTGCCAGGTTCTTGCCTTTTCTTTTTCCCGGAGAAGCTTCCATGGATCTTGTATTTATAAGTAATGGTTAATGTACAAACATAGTACTTCTTTTCTAAATTGATTATCACGTAAGCATGCATCTAGGTGAGCCCTCTTAGTCCCAAGATGAGTTAATGAAAAATGTTAGCAGATAGACAAGTTCTTTCAGTGTCTGACTCTGACGACTTCAAATTAATGCTGTCGATGAAGGAGAATGTGTACAAATGCTTTGAAACTTTGTGTGGTACCTGTGCATATGGTTTATAAACTCTCCATATGGTCACACTTTCATAATCAGGCCAAGTTCACACCCTGCCGAGTCTATCGCGATATACTCGGTATCTTCTAGGAGGGGAGTTATTTTTCACATGTGACTTCACACTCAGATTCCCCATGGCTTGTATATGAACTGATCCCATTTCCATCTCAAATGGATGTCAAGTGACCCCCTTTTGGATCAACTTTCCTTTTTTCAGATTCCCTCCGAGGAGATGTTGGTCTATCTCCCTCATTTTGTGTTGTTTTGGTCTCAAACTTAGTGGGTAGCCCTCTTGCATCATGCTGAAGCCAACTGTTGATTCCAATTTTTGATCAAATGGCCATGTGTCATTCTGCTTAGTCTATCGCGATAGACTCAGACTTAGTGTCATTTTTTTATATTTTTGCTCTGTAGTCATCTGTCTGCCTTCTCCTAGTTGATGTAAGGTCCCTGACCCCTCACATGTGAATTTTAACTATCTGTCCTTGAGGTGTCCCGTTTTGACTCTAAGCTGCTATCAAGTCTATCTCTTCTTGTCATACGAGTGCATCTTGTCTCAAAATTGGTGTACTGCCTCCATATGCTTCCCCAAGTCTATCCTCGTGATAATTTTTGAAAAGCCCCCCCCCTAAAGATGAGTAGTTGGTCTATCGCGATAGACTTAGTTTCTTGGTCAAGATAGAGCAAATTTGCACTTTGATTTGATATCTGGGGTCATTAGGCCTTGTTAGTACCCTTTATGAAGTCACAATCAAAATTTTACGTGTCTACGTGTATGAGCAAGCCTATCGTGATAGACTCAGCATCTAGTCATTTTTACAAGTTTTTTTGATGTTAGTTAACCACAATGGTGTTAGTAGGCTCTCCTAGACTCACACATTAAGTTTTACCCAATTTGGAAAAGTGTACTCCCTCTTGGCAGCACTTGGCTGTTTCTGGAGTCGGAGTAGACCACTTAGGTGATGGTCGCCGTACTTTCTGGTCATTGTATGACTCAGGTTGACTTTCCTTCCCTTTTGACCTTCCGTTGAAGCAGTCGGTTTTCCTTTTGGTGCTTACATCACCAAGGACGACCATTTGGACGTCTTTCTGGCCTGTTGCTGGCGTTTGCCCTCGTGGAAGTGCTTCTTCTTGAGTGGCAACATTCCAACGTGTAGTTGACCTCCTTTGGATGTACCCTGTCAAATTTGGTGTCATTTGGTCACCTGGTCGGCCTGTTAGAGTTTCGTGACGCTTTGTGCAGTTTTCGTCAGATAGGGACTTCAGGCTCAGTTTTGACTGACTTTTTCATGGTCTAACCATTCAGTTGGTTTGTCGAGGTTATTGGCTTGCTGCCTATGAATTTTGGCTCATTTCCGATCACTTTGGGTCAGCTACCCTTTTGTAGGCTCTGTGAAATTAGGGTTTTTTGGGAGGCTTCCTTCGCGCCCTCTTAGTCCCAAGATGAGTTAATGAAAAATGTTAGCAGATAGACAAGTTCTTTCAGTGTCTGACTCTGACGACTTCAAATTAATGCTGTCGATGAAGGAGAATGTGTCCAAATGCTTTGAAACTTTGTGTGGTACCTGTGCATATGGTTTATAAACTCTCCATATGGTCACACTTTCATAATCAGGCCAAGTTCACACCCTGCCGAGTCTATCGTGATAGACTCGGTATCTTCTAGGAGGGGAGTTATTTTTCACATGTGACTTCACACTCAGATTCCCCATGGCTTGTATATGAACTGATCCCATTTCCATCTCAAATGGATGTCAAGTGACCCCCTTTTGGATCAACTTTCCTTTTTTCAGATTCCCTCCGAGGAGATGTTGGTCTATCTCCCTCATTTTGTGTTGTTTTGGTCTCAAACTTAGTGGGTAGCCCTCTTGCATCATGCTGAAGCCAACTGTTGATTCCAATTTTTGATCAAATGGCCATGTGTCATTCTGCTTAGTCTATCGCGATAGACTCAGACTTAGTGTCATTTTTTTATATTTTTGCTCTGTAGTCATCTGTCTGCCTTCTCCTAGTTGATGTAAGGTCCCTGACCCCTCACATGTGAATTTTAACTATCTGTCCTTGAGGTGTCCCGTTTTGACTCTAAGCTGCTATCAAGTCTATCTCTTCTTGTCATACGAGTGCATCTTGTCTCAAAATTGGTGTACTGCCTCCATATGCTTCCCCAAGTCTATCCTCGTGATAATTTTTGAAAAGCCCCCCCCCTAAAGATGAGTAGTTGGTCTATCGCGATAGACTTAGTTTCTTGGTCAAGATAGAGCAAATTTGCACTTTGATTTGATATCTGGGGTCATTAGGCCTTGTTAGTACCCTTTATGAAGTCACAATCAAAATTTTACGTGTCTACGTGTATGAGCAAGCCTATCGTGATAGACTCAGCATCTAGTCATTTTTACAAGTTTTTTTGATGTTAGTTAACCACAATGGTGTTAGTAGGCTCTCCTAGACTCACACATTAAGTTTTACCCAATTTGGAAAAGTGTACTCCCTCTTGGCAGCACTTGGCTGTTTCTGGAGTCGGAGTAGACCACTTAGGTGATGGTCGCCGTACTTTCTGGTCATTGTATGACTCAGGTTGACTTTCCTTCCCTTTTGACCTTCCGTTGAAGCAGTCGGTTTTCCTTTTGGTGCTTACATCACCAAGGACGACCATTTGGACGTCTTTCTAGCCTGTTGCTGGCGTTTGCCCTCGTGGAAGTGCTTCTTCTTGAGTGGCAACATTCCAACGTGTAGTTGACCTCCTTTGGATGTACCCTGTCAAATTTGGTGTCATTTGGTCACCTGGTCGGCCTGTTAGAGTTTCGTGACGCTTTGTGCAGTTTTCGTCAGATAGGGACTTCAGGCTCAGTTTTGACTGACTTTTTCATGGTCTAACCATTCAGTTGGTTTGTCGAGGTTATTGGCTTGCTGCCTATGAATTTTGGCTCATTTCCGATCACTTTGGGTCAGCTACCCTTCTGTAGGCTCTGTGAAATTAGGGTTTTTTGGGAGGCTTCCTTCGCGCCCTCTTAGTCCCAAGATGAGTTAATGAAAAATGTTAGCAGATAGACAAGTTCTTTCAGTGTCTGACTCTGACGACTTCAAATTAATGCTGTCGATGAAGGAGAATGTGTCCAAATGCTTTGAAACTTTGTGTGGTACCTGTGCATATGGTTTATAAACTCTCCATATGGTCACACTTTCATAATCAGGCCAAGTTCACACCCTGCCGAGTCTATCGCGATAGACTCGGTATCTTCTAGGAGGGGAGTTATTTTTCACATGTGACTTCACACTCAGATTCCCCATGGCTTGTATATGAACTGATCCCATTTCCATCTCAAATGGATGTCAAGTGACCCCCTTTTGGATCAACTTTCCTTTTTTCAGATTCCCTCCGAGGAGATGTTGGTCTATCTCCCTCATTTTGTGTTGTTTTGGTCTCAAACTTAGTGGGTAGCCCTCTTGCATCATGCTGAAGCCAACTGTTGATTCCAATTTTTGATCAAATGGCCATGTGTCATTCTGCTTAGTCTATCGCGATAGACTCAGACTTAGTGTCATTTTTTTATATTTTTGCTCTGTAGTCATCTGTCTGCCTTCTCCTAGTTGATGTAAGGTCCCTGACCCCTCACATGTGAATTTTAACTATCTGTCCTTGAGGTGTCCCGTTTTGACTCTAAGCTGCTATCAAGTCTATCTCTTCTTGTCATACGAGTGCATCTTGTCTCAAAATTGGTGTACTGCCTCCATATGCTTCCCCAAGTCTATCCTCGTGATAATTTTTGAAAAGCCCCCCCCCTAAAGATGAGTAGTTGGTCTATCGCGATAGACTTAGTTTCTTGGTCAAGATAGAGCAAATTTGCACTTTGATTTGATATCTGGGGTCATTAGGCCTTGTTAGTACCCTTTATGAAGTCACAATCAAAATTTTACGTGTCTACGTGTATGAGCAAGCCTATCGTGATAGACTCAGCATCTAGTCATTTTTACAAGTTTTTTTGATGTTAGTTAACCACAATGGTGTTAGTAGGCTCTCCTAGACACACACATTAAGTTTTAACCAATTTGGAAAAGTGTACTCCCTCTTGGCAGCACTTGGCTGTTTCTGGAGTCGGAGTAGACCACTTAGGTGATGGTCGCCGTACTTTCTGGTCATTGTATGACTCAGGTTGACTTTCCTTCCCTTTTGACCTTCCGTTGAAGCAGTCGGTTGTCCTTTTGGTGCTTACATCACCAAGGACGACCATTTGGACGTCTTTCTGGCCTGTTGCTGGCGTTTGCCCTCGTGGAAGTGCTTCTTCTTGAGTGGCAACATTCCAACGTGTAGTTGACCTCCTTTGGATGTACCCTGTCAAATTTGGTGTCATTTGGTCACCTGGTCGGCCTGTTAGAGTTTCATGACGCTTTGTGCAGTTTTCGTCAGATAGGGACTTTAGGCTCAGTTTTGACTGACTTTTTCATGGTCTAACCATTCAGTTGGTTTGTCGAGGTTATTGGCTTGCTGCCTATGAATTTTGGCTCATTTCCGATCACTTTGGGTCAGCTACCCTTTTGTAGGCTCTGTGAAATTAGGGTTTTTTGGGAGGCTTCCTTCGCGCTTTCCGAGGTCATAGGCTTGATCCCTAAGTTATAGGCATTGTGCCTTTCAATTTTGGTTCCATTTGGTGGTCTCTAGGTCTTCCTAACAACCGGTCTACAATATGTGTGCACATGTTGTGATGGTGGTGCTGGCGAGGTTTTGCGACTAACTGAAGTAAACAACACTTAGAGTCAATGTTGACGAGCATACCTCTCATATCTGATGTCAATCTGGTGACCGTGCGTGATGGATGAGCTCATGGAAGTCTCAGATGTTGTAGGGAGCTCTCTCTCTCTCACACAATGAAAAATGACTCAGATGAGAGATTTCTTGCCTAGCCTCCCTATATGTGATCAAGGCTTTGACATGGAATTTTCCCATCTTTTACCTGTGGCCATAGCTTTTCGCGAGATGCGATTTAGGCTCAAATTTTTTTTTATTTGGACCTTGTTTGCTCCAGTTCTACAATTTTTGCAGATTTCTCCTTTTCGAGGTCCCTTCATGACGGTGGCCATTTTTGCCCTTTTACCTTCGCACTCCATATTTTTTATGTGTCTTCCTTACCTTGCTCTGATCAAGCGTCTCTTCTGTTGTGTTTCCATCTGGATTATGGATTTTTTTCTATATTTTTTGCTAGAAAATGGCTGAAATAAAGCAAATAAATCCCAAAATAACCCGAAAATAGCAATCCTAACCTATAAAAATATCAATGAATAGCAAAAAACTTTGTAGCTCACTTTTCTCTCGTCTATGAACATTCTCACTCTCAATCGTCAACCTTGGCCTATTTTTTTGTTGTTTTTCGATGATTTTTGGCCAATTTTGACTTGCTTTACAGTATATACACATCCCTAGGGGCCCATATATGATCATTTGGTCCCTACTCTTGATTAATTACGAGGGTATATTCTTTTCCCAAAAATCACACAATAAAACGCAAAAATGGTTGAAAAATTAATCACAAACATTGCCCTCTAATATATGACGTGAGTCCGCATTTGGAATGCCTCCCCCCCTCCTGGTCGGAGTCCTCCCGGACGACAGGGTATCGTCAAGGGTATGTGCTATGCATGGGCATTAACTCGTGCTAATGCAGGCCTTGTAAAGTAGCCCTATATGCATGGACAGTCAACGCATTTAGAAAAAATTTATGCGGTGTAAGAGGAAGGTATAAGCGATACGCTTATTGGCATTCGTCGTTGAGGTTTCCTGTGTACCTGAGTTGGCTGGCAGATTTTCTTGGCGATAAGAAGTTGTAATTCTACCGCTCTTTGTTTGATGGTCTTCCAAGGTGTATGAACTTTTGGTTGTGCCTCCGCTGAAGTCAATATGGTTGTATTCTTTGTTGCATGTTCTGTTTGAGCCGTCTTTTGTTTCCATATCGTTGTGATGACTTTGGTTGTACAGATCCTCGTGTTTGTTGTTGTGGACACTACGTGTTTCCGCGTGATGGCTGTATGGTCTAGCTTGTCATTGACAGTTGTAGACAATTGTTCGTTGGTCTTCTTCGGCATCCATACATGTGTTGTTGGCTCGTTCTGAATTGGTAATTTTGGACGCCATATCAATATAATCCGTTGCGGATTCGGCTTGTTAATAATTGTTCTTTGAAGCTTTGATGGCTTTGGGTGTTTTGTCTTTTCTTTTGTCAACTCTTTTACAGGAATTAAGCTGTCTTGCTTGAACCAAACTTGATATTTCCGCCCTTGATGGAATTGTGCCTCAGCTAGATCTGTACGTCGTACCCAAACTTGCCTGGTTCCCTGCATGATTGTTGGTTTTTGTAATACATTTCTTGCCATCCAAACTTTGATTGTTGTTGATTAATGCGTTGCGGATGTATTAACTCATGTCTACACATTGACATATATCTATCATATGATAAGAAGGGTTCTGAAAAGTTTTGATTTCTGAACAGTGCTTATGAATACCCTGTTAGCTTTCATCCACGACACTGCTAAGATACACGGCGTTGCTGATCTAATTGGTGGCAGCACATGAAACTTATGAGTGTACATGTGCCCCGGCACTGTGATTGGTAACATAATAGACCACAACATGGTCACCTCATCAATCGATGCTACTTTCAACCTGTGTGTATCTGATAATTTTGTCATTGGTCCAAGTTTTTGGAAGAGCTCAAAGCTGATGACATTCAATTTCGCTCCAGTGTCAAGCAATGCATAGATTTCTACTTGTTCTGTGTCTGCATATGATTTTATGTAAGGACTACACCACGTATTTTCTAAAGTGTCAATGGTGCTGTCGTCCTGAGCCATAAAGTCTGTGATTGTCTTTGCTAATTCTTCGCTTTGTATATCCGCTTCGATTGTTTGGAATGTTGGAAGAGGATATTCTTCAGTCATCATTGGTGTGACCATGTTTATTGTCCTTAGAAACTGCTTTCGCTTAGCAATGCGTTCCTTGGCTTCTTGTTGTGCTTGGTCATGAACTCGTTGCTGTTCTTGTCTATAGGCTTTGCCATAATGCACTTGAAACAACATCCTAGGAGTTAGAGGTAGATAATACTTTTTCAAACGACACCCACTAATCCAATTCGGCATTTCTTTTCCATCTAGTGTCGACAGTTTTACTGCTCCGCTAGACGAGATTTCTTGTATCAAATAAGGCCCCATTCCTCTTTTCTTTATCTTCTTGGCATGTTGTTTAAGGGTGTATACCAAGACATAGTCCCCCGTTTTAAAGTCCTTGTTTTTTACATGTTTGTCAAAAAAACTCTTTTTGTTGTCTTTTTTTTTTGCAAAAATGGCTGCTACCGCATTGAGTCGTAACTCATCTAGTTTTTCTAGGTCATCTAACCGTTGTGGCCCGTCCAGTCCAACCGTTTAGCTACCCTTAGCGTTGGAATCAAAAAATCAATAGGCAGTATTGCATTTAACCCATACACCATATTAAATGGTGTAGCATTGAGGGTTGAATTATATGCAACTCAATAAGCCCACAATGCTGAATATAGCATTTGATCCCAGTCCGTCCTAGTTTCACTAACCAGTTTCGTAAGAACTGTACACAAGATTTTGTTGGTCGCTTCCACTTGGCCATTGGCTTGTGGATGGTAGGGTGCAGATTTGCGATGAATTACCATAAAGTCAGTCAAGAGATGTTCGATAACTTCATTTACAAAGTGTGTCCCTCTATCACTCACCAGTTCAATTGGAAGGCCATATCGTGTAAACACATATTCATATAAGAATTGTGCCGTGGTTCTAAATCTGCTTTCGTTGTGGCTTTTGCTTCCACCCATTTGGTCATATAATCAGTGGCCACTATGATGTATTGTGCTTGTGAACGATAAGCTGGTGGAGTAATAGGACCAACAAAGTCCAATCCCCATTTAGCGAATGCTCGAGCACTCATCATTGGTCTTAAAGGCATGTCGTCTCTTTTAACTGGCACCTTAGTGCGTTGACATTCATCACACCTTTTCACGAATTCTGCTGCATCTTGAATCATGGTCGGCCACCATATGCCTGCAACCATAATGATTTTTACGGTTCTCTCCGCTGAAAAATGGCATCCTGCTATGCGTGCATGAGCTTGCTCCAATAATGGAAAGTAGTCATTTTCATGAGGAACTAACCTCAACTGGTCATCAGTTCCTCTTTTATACAATTGGTCATTAATGATGGTGTACCTATTTGCTTCGATTTGTAAAGCCTTTTGTCTGGATTTAGACCAATCTCCTGGTAACTCCTTATTAGTTAAATATTCCACAATAGCATGACTCCATGCGGGTGCTATCGTCACTTGGTATAATGTGGCATAATCCACAGTGGTATTGGTTGTGCAGAAGTTGCATTTTTTGATGTAATTAGCTACATCGCCTGCCATTCCAGGCCAATACACTCCAAGACTTCTTAATCGTTCATAGGTTATTTGATTTCCTTGATGGAATCCCCCTGTCTGTGTATGTGCCTCCTCTAGATATGCGTCGTACTCCTCTGGGCCTATACACAACCTTAGAATCCCATCGTTACCATGATGATACATTCTTCCCGCAAGCATAGTGTAATTTTGTGCTTGTCTAACGTCTTCCATCGTGTGTCTTTCGTCAAGATTCATTCCATATGTCAACAACGGAATAATATTTTTTGACCATTTCGGTACCATCTCTATATTAAAAAAGTATGCGTCTAGGAGATCATCATCTACACCAGTAGCCTTTTCGCCATGTAGTAATCGAGAAAGGTGGTCTGCTCTTTGATGAGTTTTTCCTTTCTTTACTACTACCGTAAAATCAAACTCCAGCAACACAATGAACCATCTGACAATTCGTCCCATGTTACAAGGTTTGTTTACTAAGTACAAAAGTGCCTGATGATCCACAAAAAATGTGAATTTGTTCGCAAGCAAATAATGACGAAATTTCTTTACCGCGTATATCATACCCAATCCTTCTCTTTCAGTGGTGGTATAATTCTTCTCTGCACTATTGAGTTGTCTACTAGCATAACTGATGGGAAAATCTGTATTACCCTCCCTTGGTTGTGCTAATATACAACCTATTGTAAATGCCGAAGCATCTACATGTACATGGAAAATCTTTGACCAATCTGATGCTTTTTGAATTGGTGCAGATACCAGTGCCTCTTTTAATTTCTGGAATGACTCCTCACATTTGTCGTTCCATATGAAAATCGTGATCAGACTATACAAGGGTTTTGCTATTACTGCATACATGTAGATAAAATGTCGGTAGTATCCATAATGTCCCATAAATGATTGTACCTCTCGTACAGTGTTTGGTCTTGGCATTCTGTGATCACCTTTACCTTGTCTTCATCAGTGGTAATTCCATTAGCCGATACTATGTGGCCTAGGATCTTACCTTGCCGTACCATGAATACACATTTTTCTGGGTTGAGGCAAATCCTATACATTCTGCATTTTTTGAATACCTTTCTAAGATGATCTATATGGTCTTCTCTCAATAGAGAATAGACACACAAGTCATCCATGTAAATATCCAAGAATATTCGCAAGTATTCTTTAAAAGCATGTGTCATTAATCTCTGAAATGTGGCTGAAGCATTGGTCAAGCCAAATGGCATTACCCTAAACGCATATATGCCCCATTCTGTTGCAAACGCTGTTTTGTACTGATCTTCTAGTTTGACCCCCAATTGGTTATAACCAGAGAATCCGTCCATAAAGCCATAGGCCTGCTTGCTTGCTACTCAGGAGGTGTTCCGTGATAGGGAGAGGATAATTGTCCCTTATTGTTGCTGCATTTACCTTCTTGAGATTCACACACACTCGTAATTTCTCGTTTTTCTTAGGTACCACCACGATCGGTGACACCCAGTCAGTGTGCTCTATCTCATAAATAAATTCAGCATCCATAAGTTTTTCTATCTCATCCTTGATCCTTTTGGCGAATGTCTCATTGTACGTGTACAGACGTTGTTTGCTTGGCTTTGCATCCGACTTCAGAGGGATCGAATGTTCACAAATGTTAGGATCCACCCCCTTCATATCTTTGTATGACCAGGCAAATACATCACGAAATTCTTTAAGCGTTTTGATCAGTAAGTCCTCTTCTTGCTGGCTTAGATCTGTGGCAATATAAGCAGGTCGAGGGCTTTTTCCCGGCTCTGCTAGGTCTATTTTCTTGGCATTCTCTGGCCCATCATAGGACTCGTTGGATTTAGGCTCTCTCATCGGTTGCTGGACCACCAATTTTCTCTCCTGAATGGTGTACTTACAATAGTGAGGAGGGACATCTATCTTTTTACTCCCATCACTAGCGTTCGATCCATCGGTACTTTCCATTTCCGTTGTCCATACATTTATCAGTTTTTGTTTCAAATCATTGTATTTCTTTTTCCGCTCAACTTTCGTTATAATTGGATCTCCAAAGAAATCCAATATTTCCCTTGCAACTCTTTTTTGCCTTGCTGGTTTTCTTAAGTTTTAACAGTCTTGCCTTAAAACCTAGATCTTCAGCAACCTTAAGAAATATTCCTGACACTTTATCCTTAGCACAATCAACAGCATGAATGTTCATAAGAAAATGTGTTTTGCTCCTGAACTCAGGCATAGGTCTCAACCTAGTTGGTCGACTGTTATGGTGTCGCCTACTCTTGTATCTCTTTTGGCGTCTCACACTTTGGTTTGAGAAGTTGTAAAAGACTTCATTGTCTTGATCCTGATGGTTGTCTTCCTCTGTATTTTCCGACTTCTCGTCATCCGTATTATCTTCGTTTTCACATTGATTAGAAGAATCATAAAATTATTCTCCATCCTGCTTGATGTTTTTAGTGGGGATGTCCACATAACCCACTATCTTAATATCAAGTTTCGTTTCCGTTTGATTGACCCTTGTATTCTCGGTGTCCCCTTCGTTCTTGTCTTCCTCCACAATTTTGCTCAACATGTAGTATGGTACGATATCGTAGCCATTCTCGTCACAAAATTTTGTGGGAGTGACTTCATTGACGCATACATTCAATGTTTGAGACCATTCTAGGGGTTCGAGCTTCTCTTCAGGGAAGGGTTCTCGTATCTAGGCATCATCTTCCAATACCCTCTCTAGTGTCCTTTCATTCGAATTCACTACATTGAGATGCTCCGCACATCCATATCTCCTTTTTCTTACAGAACCACGCTGGGACTTCTGATCCACTAATGGTGGCTGAGTTGAATTCTTCCACAGGTGTTCTCATGACATCATGGTAGCTATGATTCCTCGTATTTACACGTGTAGTGGTTTCAGCATGTCTTAGATACAAATAATCATACCCCCAGTCCTGCACCATCTTGAGTTGCCTCATGAACGGCCTACCAAGGATAATTTCATAATTGTTTTTCTTGCCGAAATCTACTATGGCAAATGTATGTTCGTACTCTATGCCACATGAAGATACCACAATTGCCTCAAGCAATCCTATAGGCCTTTTTATGTGCCCATCCGCTAGTTGCAATTTCATTCTAGTTGTTCGTGTTGCCGGTTTTCCCCATTTTTCCCATAGTAATTTGGTAGCAATGGCAATGACAGCTCCACTATCAAGTATGGCCTTAGTCTCTATGCCATTATACTCGACTGGTAGAGTAGTGTTGCCGTCTTCACCCTCACAATACTCTCCGACCTTGTTGAGAGGCACTGGTCTAGTGTTGACTCTCTTCGGTTCTGTGTCATTAAGCTCAGTTTCGAAGAACTTAAGAGGCATCCTTATACCAAATTTTTCAAGACATTTGCCCACTTCCGTTCACATGCTTGGCCTAATTTTTAACAATTCTGCCAATGTGATTGTACACTTGACCGGAGTAGACAACAAGTCTGTCAAAATTTTAGTGTCCAGTTGATTTGACCCTCCTATTCTTTGAGAAGGTACCCTTCGAATTTCCGACCTTGCCTCATTGTCTCCCATGTATGGCGGAAAAGTTCTGAGTGATGCTAGTCTGCTATCTTCGGATGCAACTGAACCATTATCCCCTTGAAATGATCTAGCGTCTAAATCCCATGGAGGCTTATTCAAGTTCACAACTCCGAGAAAGGCGCTGACTCGACTGTTTTTGTCTCATATTTTTCTTGAGCTTTCTCACCGTTTCCCATAGCTTTTCAGGCCAATTTTCTTCCACAATGGGTGTATATGGTGGAAAATATTTCAATGATTCATCAGTGCTATTAGGCACGATTCTTGCATCCTCTACATCAGGCAAGGATTTAACGTTTTCTATCTTGTCAGGTACCCTTTGTTCAGTTTTGATAGTTGTTTCATTGTTTGGTGGTTTGATTATTCTATCCCTCACTTCCATAGGTGGAGGCTCTAGTAAGGCTTGTGCAGTTGCAATCAATTGCTTGCACATCTCTAGTCTCTGTTTTTCTATCTCTGGATATGGATATGTCATCCACCTTTCCTCTAAAGTCTGTCTGTTCTTCAATCTTGCTTCATATGCTTGCAAGATTGCATCTAAGGGTTCATTGACCTTATCTACCAATACAGACCCTCTTGAGCTTGCGCTCCTTGGTCCCTCCGTCGATTTTAGAGAGTCAGACTCTCTTTGCTGTTTAAGTTGCTCTCGAGCCATTGTTAGCTCAGCTTCTATAGCTTTCTATTTTCGCTCATCTCTAGCTTTCATTTTTGCTCTTCGTTCTTTCCAAGGATTATCATGACTGACGCTAGACTTTTCAATCTTGATTTCCTCTTGATTTTCATCGTTACTATTGGGCTGATTGTCATTTTTCCTTGTTTGGGCTCTCGTCAAGACCTTAACAGGAATCGTAGTTTCGTTTGCTGACCCTCCACTGGAAGGCAGTTCTCCCAACATATTCAAAGTAGTCTTTGCTCCTTTGCTTAGGTTCTTAGGGCAATCAAGAATCAAGTGGGTAATTCCACACTCGGTGCAATATGCGTTTACCCTAATGATTTCATCATGAGGACAGTCTCTCAGCCAATGGTCTCCACCACACTTGTAGCATGGTCCCTTAGGCTGTTGAGGTGCTCCTTGAGCTCCTCTTTGTTGGTGTGCATGCCTCTGCCTGCTCATGCTTCCGTTGGCTATGAACAACAATGTTCGTTCATCCAAGCTATATCTCCCTTCTCCTACTGCCTATGTAGCAGTTGGTGGTCCTGTATTTCCTATCATGCTCCATGGTTCTGGTGTGGAGGGTTCTTCTGGTGGATAATAGACAGGATTTGCAGTATATCCATTGGGATCTTCGTAATATGCATGCATAGGCACCAAAGCCTTTTCTTCCGATTCAGTTATGGTTGGTGTGTATCTTATGCCGACTGGTCGTAATCTTGGTAGGGATGGTTGTTGCCCCAACACTGGTTGTGGCCTTTCTACACCTACAAGTGCTGGTAGGTTGCCTGTTTGATACCTAGGCATCAGTGGAATTTGAGGAGATGCTACCTGAGCTTGGGGAGCATATGGTCGTTCTCTCACATATCCCTTGTTATAATAACATTCCTCCGTCCCATGGTTTGTCCATTTTTGTTCAATCGCACACCATTTTGGTTGTTTAGCCTGAGGTTTGGCATACAAGTTAATCTTCTTTAGCACTTCCTATACAAGCTGTTCCTGGCTTACAGCTATTTCTCCTTTCGGTGTTGTCTTAATGGACTTGCTTCCACTTTGTTGTGAGGATGAATCGTCGTCAAGATCCTTGAATTCACCCTCTTTGTAGACAGTGCAATTGTCTACAAGGTAAAGAGCCTCCTTAGTTAACTCATTTAACGCCGTGCTCCTCTTCATATGTAAGTCCTTCTGGAGATCTGCATTCCTCAGTCCTTGAATAAATATAAGCATAAGTCTGGACTGAGTTGGCAGTTCTTCCACATGGCAGAACTTAACATATCTTTTTAGTCTTAGGGATGCCTTTCTCATAGATTCTCCTTCTTTCTATTTGAATTTGTGGATTTGTGAGACAGCATTATGAGCTATTCCCCTTTGTGAGAATTCCTCAATAAACTCGTCAAACACCTCCTCCATAGAATCAAAGTCTATTTGCTCCACAGAGTCAAACCACGTAGCTGCATCATCCTCTAGGGTTAGTCCAAACCCTGCAAATTGGGTAGGGAAGTCTAACACCTCTTCAGCTCTAATTACACGCACAAAGGCTGCTACATGATCCCTCGGATCCCTGTTTCCCGTGTATTTCTTGTTTACCCATTTTTGCACCGAGAAGGTCTAATTCTACGATGGTCTACAAATCTCATCATTGGATCTCCACGTCCTAGTCGATATACCTCCTCTAGTCTTCTGTAGTGGCAAGGTTCCTCTCCCAGTGGTGCTCCTAAGCCATAATTTCTAATAGTTCTTGCAAGAGATGGTTCATCTCTTCGAACTCGTTCTATGGGTGGTCTTCCAGACTCTGTTGACCCTTGAGTCTTTGGCTTACTCTCTCCTTGATACCGTGAATAGACTGGTGGTTCTTGTAAATCCCTTAGCCCTCGTGCGGCTTGATAACCATCTCGATGTCGGTCTTGTTCTAATGTTGCACTTTGTCGAAGCCATCCCTGCAATGATGGCTGGGTAGCTGGTTGCTCCTGGTAGTTGAACGTCGGTTGTCGGGTAGAATGTGAGGTCGCGTCATACTCTTCTGAAAATGGATTTGTTGATTTGCTAGGGGTGTATGTGGTTCTTAGTATTTCTTCAGGGGAATATGTTGATGCTCCTGGAACCGTTGCCTTTTCTACCTCCTCTAGGAAAATACGTTGGTATTCTCGCCCGTACCTATCAACAAAAACGATATCCTTCCCCATAGAAATTTCATAAGAGAATAAGTAAAGAACCTTGTCTTTGCTTAACTCATTTGGGTATGGTTCTTTGCAACGAAAGTAGGAAACTATTCCCTCGCTCTCATGCTTGTAAATCCCCACATTCTCATTATAAGTTGAGTCCCTGGTTGTTTTCTTATCATACATAAAAAGCGCTCCAGGTCAATCAATGTTTGGAGGCGGTTCTTGGGTTTCTGAAACCATTTTCCCTTTCGCCACGTTATCTCCATATCTGTTGTAATCCTCAGGGTTACTAACTATCAGATAATGGTTCCCCTTTTCGTCTCGGAATCTATCTCCATCATCATAGACTCGAATTATCTCCAGTCTGTGAGCCGGTCTTTCTTCAATACAAATACATTTACGTCCTCGATAGTCAGAATAAACTAAGGCTCCCCTCGAGTTTGTTCCTTCTAAGAAGATTACAGTGAACCTGAAATCGTTCAAAGGATTTAGGGAGGTGCTTCCCCCTGGCATTGGTCCTTCATAGGAGACACCTCCTGGCTGTTGACTACCCATCATGAAAAAGGATTTGTTTGACGAAGTGTCAGTATCACTACCCTCCTCAATAATCGATGCTAGTGGATCTAGCCTTGCCTGAGTTACACTCTCTTCAGTGGACGTGGTGCTTACTTGACTTTTAACACTTTTAGCTCCTGACTTAAGAAAGGCTCTTGACCTTAAATACATAAGAATCAAAGATGTATTGCAAACTTAAAGCTTATCTGGACTCCTTCTTCCTGTGCGGCTCTATGATGATCTCCTTCTGGGATCTACACAAGTATGGTTAGTCTGTTCACAAGGGTTTTCCTTGAACCAGGAAAAATCTTTCAATTATGTACAATAACCACTTTTTTATGACAATTGATCAGTCTTCTTGTGGTCCAATTTCAAATGTGAAATGATGGCTGGGATCTATGTGAAGAGTATGTCCTAGCAGTATAGTAACAATTTGCAAAAAACTGTCTGAATCACCCTTTTCTGAGTCTATCGCGATAGACTGATAGATTACTCAGCATAAGTCAATTTTAAATTGTGACTTTACCTTTGAGTTCCCCTTACTCTCTAGAGTCTATCCCTCAAGTTTTATGAAGTTTGGACACTTGGTTTGGGTTTTGGGCCAATTTTAGTGTTTTTGTCAGAGCCTGATTCTCTATATGGGCCTTAGATTCACTTTCAGTGATCTAAACACCTTGAAATTTGGTGTGTATGCTATTTAGGCTCTGCTTAAGCTCTCCCTAGGAGGAATTTGAAAATTAAGGTCCCTAGCCCCTACTTCCCGAGTCTATCGCGATAGACTTAGAAATTTCTCGAGTGTTGGTCTTTTTCACAAGTTCTCCCCACTGCTGGTTTCCCCACTCCCTGTATAGTGCATTGACAAGTTTGTGCACTGTTTGGACATTTGGTCAAAGCCTTCTTGCCACACTGTCTCCGAATTCAGACTCTAACACTAGTCTTGAGGTTTGGTGGTCAAGATGGTGTTCAAATTCACTCAATTTTTGTGAGCACCCTTGTATGGATGTGTTTAACCTGTGGTATAAGGATTTTTTCCAGATTGTTAGTCTATCTCCAAATCACTAGTCTATCACGATAGACTCGCCAGAGAGCAATTGGGATGTGATTTTTTTACTGTTTTTGGATTGTTGTGTTCCCTGTGCCCATATAAGTCTATCCCCTGAGTTTCACTGAATTTGGACTTATTTTGACCTTGGACTCAAACACTTGACAAATTTCACTTTTCTATGGCAATTCACAACTCAAATGCACTTAAAGTGATGCAAATTTGATGACACTTCATCTTAAGCTTGTGAATATCAGTTGTACCTCATTACACAATCAATTTACCCCAGGCTAGTGGTTATATCTCTTCTTGGCTTCTCTAGGTTCACTTAGTGTTTTCTTATGGCAATCACTTGTTTCTTTTTATTGGTTTTGGGTGCAATTTTAACGTTTTCTCAAGCGTTGGATCATAAATTCAAATGTCTACTCCTTTCACACCCTTAAAGAGTATATGGTGTGAGTATATGGTGTGGGTTTTGCTTTCAAGGCAAGCAAAGAGCCTTATTGTTTCTTCTTTTTGTTTGTTTTGCGTTTTTACAACGTTTTTCTACACTATTTCTACACAACCATAACAAGCATTCAAAACCATAAAACCATAACTCCACATTATCCTACCTAACTAAATCTAACTAGTCACAGACCCTCGGCAAGATAAAGGCTTCCTAGCTATCCACTAGACCTCAGGATACCCTCTCCTGGATCTTGTTCTAAAAGTTTAAGCTCTCTCTAGTCGAAACTAAAGTAAGCTAACCATCACACAAGTGACGTAGATCTCCCTACTTAAGGTCTTGTGTCCCCGGTAGCGGCGCCAATGTTTTAGGGCAAAGTACTCCCCTATTCATGCTCACAAGCACGACACAGTCAACATACTTCTCATCCGGTGACACGACTAACCCGTGGGTGCATAGAGGCAATCTCGTTAGCTTGTTAGGCTGAGACCAACCTACACATACGCACTTCTATGATGCATCAATCACTAATCCTTGTTAACTTCAACCCACTCTATCCCTAAACGCCCATAACATCGTTTGTGCATCAAATGAACTCAGAATCGCTTCAAACTTGCTAGGCGTTATCCCCTTACTATGATACACTCACCTATAAGTCCAATCTCACCCGATTATAACCCTAACTACCTCGAATACAGTCACGATAGACTCACAGGTCATAACCTAAAAGTGTGTGAAACCTAAGTCTATGAACATCTATGTGTAGCTAGTCTCGCCCTCGTTCCATAAAGTACTTGATTGTTGAAAACAGACAGTGTTTGTGCTACTTACAAGTAAAACAAGCTCGTGAAACGGTCGCTTGCGAATAGCTCAAAGATGCGAATGCGTGGCGTGGGCGCGTAGCTCTCGGAGAGCCTACCGCGATGGTGTGGTTGCTTCGTGAATCCGGTGAGGGAGATGCACGTAACGAAGAGGATAAGATCACTCTCTCTCTCTCTCTCTCTCTCTCTCTCTCTCTCTCTCTCTCTCTCTCTCTCTCAGACTCGTACGACACATGATTAATCATTCAAATGTTATCTTAAAAAATGGTTCTAAGGTGACCTTTATACTTTAGTCACCTTAGCTCAAAATGTACATGGGGTTTTAATTGAGTTCTACTCATCATAATTACAAAGTGGAAACACATCTGGATCCCTGCCGACTAATTAATCTTTACATGATCCAGACAAGTGGATCAAATTGATAAAACGTCTTTGACATAAAAATGGGAATTTGATAGGCTTTACAAGGTGGGCTCATTGCAAAAGTTGAACAAGTTGTGTTGGGGTATAAAGCCCAATGTGGTCGCCCAGGTAAGTGGACGGGCCGCCAGGTATGTACACATATTCTTTTGTAAAAACCTAATAAGAACTCACTATGCTCTACACATTACAGTAGAACGAGTTCACCATATCGTCGTGCTCTTCTTCTCGCACTCTCTCTCGTGTCGCACTTCCGCTCGTACTCCTTCAACTGGTATCAGAGCTCAGATCGAGGCTCGGGGCAGCACTGCAGGAGGCTAGAGTCACCAGCTCAGATTGGAGTGAAATTCGACAGGCGAAGACACGGCCCCAAATCCTATGGGACAGTCCAAAGGACTTGGTGTTGTTAGAATTTCATTCTGAGGTCATCTCGGCCACCGTTCGGCTTCGACAAAGTTCTGCGCAGGCCATTTTCGACTACGTGGTCTTGGCGGGTGCAGATCCGACTCTGCAAATTTGGGGTTTTCGACCTACGAATGCAGGTGCTGAGGATATCGACACTCCCAGAGTGTTGATTTGTGGCTGTCTACACATCGAAGGATGGCTCACAGTTCTTGGAGGCATGTCACATACGACACGGGCGCATCTACACACAGACTGTAGGCAACATCCACTAGTTCATTAGGCAGCTTGTGTTTGCTGCTTGATATTCCAGATTTCATCCTGACTTTGCAGGTACTTCCACATGGGATGTATTGTCAGAGATGATGTATGTCTGTTGAGGGTTTGCTGGCTGTGAGTCACGCAGCAAACAACCGCCGCAACGGTTACAGCATACAGTGGGAAATTTGTGGATGTATGACTTTGTGGGAAGTCTATGTACTGTCAGATTTACTGCAGCCTTTGTTGAGGGTCGAGTGAGGTTTTATTGAGCTGGGGGATTCTCGAATGTTGAGATCCTTTCGGTGATACAGGTCTTGGAGCGATCCCTCGAGCACCCTTAGATGGGCAGCTAGGATGTATTGACTGTGAGTTAGACAGTTGGGATTGCATCTTTGCTTTACTGCCGTTGAGGCATTGTCGCAGTCTCTGCTTACAGGACAGTGACAGGACAGTCAGAGACAGTACAGGTGCAGGACAGGTTTACCCACAGCATACAGTGTTAGAGAGACTGTGGTTTTTTGAGCTGTTTTTTGGTCTGTTTTTAGTACACCAGAGCCATTTTACAAAGGAGACTCTGTCAAAATTTATGTAGAATCTGAAGCTTTCTTGGTTCATTTGACAGGTTGATATTGGTTCAGAGGTCAGTTTACAGGGGAAACTCTGCCGAATTTTTCCCAGGAAAGTAAACCACTGTGAAGCGTAGCTATGGCTGGATCACAGGACACTTCTCTTTACAATATCAAGAAGCTGGATGGAACCAATTTCCCATTGTGGAAGAAGCAGATTTGGCACGTGTTGGTACAAAAGAAGCAGATAAAACCTATAAAGCTCAAGGGGATAAAACCAGAAGATATGGACAAAGATGAATGGAGCGAAATGGATGAATTGGCACTTTCTACCATTATGCTGACTTTGGCAGAAAGCGTTTACTTCAATGTAGCAGACGAGATGTCGGCTTATCAAGCATGGTTAAAGCTGAGTGATCTTTATGAGAAGCAGAGTGCAACTTCACAGGTATACTGGCTTAAGAAGCTTGTTGACTTGAAGATGAAAGAAGGGACACCTATGTCCAATCATCTGAATGAATTCAACACAATCTATAGTCAGTTGTCAGCTCAAGGTGTCAAGTTTGATGAACCTGTTAGAGCTATGTTCCTGTTGATCACATTGCCGGAAAGTTGGGACACTTTTCGCACAGCTTTGAGTAATTCTGCACCTCCAGATGGTTTGAACATAGCAGGTGTAGAAGGAAGTCTGCTTACTGAAGAAACCAATAGAAAGACAATGTACAAAGGCAAAGGAACGGCCTTAGTTCTCAGGGGAAGGACCAAAGAAAAGTACAAAGGTGGAAAGAGGAATCAGTCTCGTAGCAAGTCCCGCAGTGCTAAAGGCAAGAGTGACATAGAATGCTACCATTGTGGCAAGAAGGGTCACATGAAAAGAGACTGCAGAGAATGGAAAGCAGAAAAAGGCAAAGAGAAAGCTGAAGGCCATGGTGAGAAGAACAAGTCCTCAGTGAAGATTCAAGAAATAAATGTGACAAACACTGTTGCAAAGGATGACAGTCTAGTGTCAGGAGACATCTACTTCTTGAAGAATACAATGGACTCAGCTCTTCTTACAGCATCTGATGGAAATGCACTGAGTGACTGGATTATAGACTCAGGGGAATCACTTCATGTGTCTCCAAACAAGGAGTGGTTTACTTATTATGTGACCACTAAAGATCATGTTCGGCTAGGCAATGGGCAGACATGTGAGATCTTAGGTGTTGGAGATGTTCAATTGAAGTTTCAGAATGGCTCTTCTTTCACACTGAAGAATGTGAGACATGCTCCCGCAATTACAAAGAGCTTGATCAACACATGTTTACTTGATGATGCTGGCTACGTCACCACTTTTGGACAAAACATGTGGAAGATATCCAAGGGTTCTATGACAGTAGCACATGGAGTAAAGTCTGGAGGACTTTACATGATTTATGTATCAAATGTCTCTAAAAATGTAATCAATGTAACCGAGCAGCCGAACGTTTCTTTGTGGCATAGCCCGTTAGGACATATGTCCAAGAAGGGAATGGAAATCTTGTCTCGTTCTGGTTATTTGCCTGGCTTTTCATTTAATGATTTTGAATTCTGTGAACATTGTCTGTATGGTAAGCAAACACAGCAGCCACATAAGCATAGAAGCAGTAGAAGAGATACACAGTTGGCACTTGTTCATAGTGATTTGTGGGGACCTATGCCTAACCTATCTCTAGGGGGAGCTTCTTACTTTATGACATTTATAGATGATTACTCGAGGAAAGTATGGGTTTACTTTCTCAAGCACAAGGATGAAGCGTTTAGTGTTTTCAAAACGTTTGTGACACTTGTGGAGAATCAGAGTGGCAAGAAGCTTAAATGCTTACGCACTGACAATGGTGGAGAGTATGTTTCAAAGGCCTTTCAGGACTTTTGTGAGTCAAAAGGTATAAAACGTGAACTTACTGCTCCTTACAATCCTCCTCAAAATGGTGTTGCTGAGAGGATGAATAGGACCATACAAGAGAAAATCAGAGGTATGTTGTCTAATGCACAGCTGCCAAATGGGTTTTGGGCTGAAGCTGTATCAACCGCTGTTCATCTTGTAAATAGATCTCCTAGCAAGGTTTTGCAAAAGGATTCAGTGCCAGAGATGGTATGGTCAGGCAAAATGCCCTCATACAAGCATCTCAGAGTCTTTGGCTGTGAGGCATATACTCACGTTCCAAAGGAATTTAGGAACAAACTTGAGCCAAAGAGTAGAAAGTGCATCTTTCTAGGCTATGGTAATTCTGGTGAGATGGGGTACAGACTTTGGGATCCCGAATCCAGAAAGGTTGTCCGCAGCAATGATGTTCACTTTAATGAATCCAAATATCATTCTAAACCAGAGAGGGTTGAGGAGATTAGAAGAGTTGTCTTCCAAGAAGATGGACCTGCACGTGCAAGACAAAATGTCAGAGCTCAAGAGGAGCAAGGACAAGATAGAGTGGAACCACAGGTTGTGGCTGAGACTGAGCCACCTATTGTGCGTAGATCTGGACGTGTCACGCGACCTCCTGATAGGTTTGTTCCATCTATGAACTATGTCATGTTGACTTATTGCAATGAGCCTTCATGTTACAAGGAAGCAGTGCAAATGAAGGACTCCGGGAATTGGCAATTGGCCATGCAGTCAGAGATGACAGCTCTGCATAAAAACAAGACATGGAAGCTAGTTAAATTACCACAGGGCAAAAAGGCTCTACCTTGTAAATGGGTTTACAGGTATAAGATCACCGCTCATGATAGTCAGCCAAAGTATAAAGCAAGTCTTGTTGCCAAGGGCTTTAAGCAAGAACAAGGCATTGACTTTGATGAAGTCTTCTCTCCGGTGGTCAAGATGACTACATTGAGATGCTTTCTTGCATTGGTTGCCATATTAGATTTGGTGTTGCACCAAATGGATGTCAAGACAACGTTCTTGCATGGTGATTTAGATGTGGAAATTTACATGCAGCAGCCAGAAGGGTTTGTTGAGAAAGGCAAGGAAGATTGGGTATGCCAGTTGTTAAAGAGTCTTTATGGCTTAAAACAATCACCGAGGGCATGGTACCATAAATTCCACAAGTTTATGCTTTCTCAAGGCTACAAACACAGTGAGTTTGATCACTGTCTATATACAAAGAAGGCTAAGGATGGCAGTTGGCTGATCCTTATTTTGTATGTGGATGACATGTTGATTGCTGGCAAGCACTTGGAAGAAATTTCAGCTTTGAAGTCAAAGATGGCAAAATCGTTTGACATGAAAGACATGGGTGAGGCAAGTCATATACTTGGTATGCGGAGAGAGACAGATCAAAGAAGTTGATTTGGTTATCTCAAACAGAGTATATTGACAAGGTTTTGCAACGTTTCAATATGGAGAAGGGAAAGGCACTGAGTGTTCCATTGCCACCATATGTGAAACTTAGCAAACAAGATTGTCCTGTGTCTGAGGAAGAACAGGCTGAAATGGATAAGATTCCATATGCGTCTGCAGTGGGTAGTTTGATGTATGCAATGATTGCTACTCGCACAGACATTGCATTTGCAGTGGGAGTAGTAAGTCGATACATGTCAAACCCAGGCAAGAAACATTGGGAGGCAGTGAAAGGAATATTGAGATATCTGAAAGCTACAAAGAGTATGCGTATATGCTATGGGAGTCAGGAGCTAAGTGTAAAGGGTTTTATAGACTCAGATTATGCAGGTGACTTAGACAACCGAAGGTCTACGTCAGGGTATGTCTTTACATTGGCTGGTGGAGCAGTATCATGGTGTTCTAGATTACAAGATTGTGTTACTCAGTCTACTACAGAGGCTGAATATGTTGCAGCATCAGAGGCATGCAAAGAATCAATTTGGCTTAATCGACTAGTAACAGATTTGGGAATCAAAGAAGAGATGCCTGTGTTATATTGTGATAGTCAAAGTGCTATACAATTGGCTCGCAATCCAGTTTATCACTCAAAGACAAAGCATGTGGATGTGAAGTATCATTTCATCAGGGAAATGCTCGAGGATAAGCAACTTCAGCTTATCAAAGTTCACACCACATAAAATTCTGCTGATCTACTTACAAAAGGACTTCCCTCAGAGAGCTTTGCGCATTTTCGCAAGCAATTAGGTGTAGGGTAGTACATCACTTCTCTACATCTCTTGTATATTAGCTTGTATAGTAGCTTCTCTCACACTTAAAGTACAACATTGGACTTTAAGTGGGAGGTTGTTGGGGTATAAAGCCCAATGTGGTCGCCCAGGTAAGTGGACGGGCCGCCAGGTATGTACACATATTCTTTTGTAAAAACCTAATAAGAACTCACTATGCTCTACACATTACAGTAGAGCGAGTTCACCATATCGTCGTGCTCTTCTTCTCGCACTCTCTCTCGCGTCGCACTTCCGCTCGTAATCCTTCAAGTTGGGCTCCAACAGTGACTGGAAACATACTAAGGAACCACTTCTGTTGATAACTAGATGTACCCGCAATGTGTCTTATTTTGGATTTCAAACCACTTCTGTTGATAACTAGATGTACCCGCAATGTGTACTCAGGCTACTCATCCAATTCTGACCCATCCAAAGCTAGTGTAAAGCAACCCTTGACCTGCTCCAAATTAGTCGTTATCTATAACCGGCTCGATGCAAAATTTTGGAGTACAGGTAACGAGGGAGCTTTTTGAGGAAGCTTTTGAGAGAGCTTTTAAGGTAAAATGGATGGGCTGGAAAATTTATTGAAAAAGCTCTCTCTATGAGCATTGTGTTGGTTTTTCCAACCGTATGCAAAAAGCTTCCTCCACCAAATGATGAACTACGTCTTATTTTGCAGTCTATTACCTAACATTGTACCGCCACATTAATATACAAGGAGGTGGGGGGACGATTGGTTGGTTGAAGGTTATATTTGTATTTTGAACCATGTGATTGCAAACAAGATATAGTAAATGTGAAGATAATTGCATTAGTCCAACTTTAAAAACAACTTAACTAAAATATTAGGTTCAAGGTGCTAGACAGAACTTATCTGATGCAATGCACGTTGCATGGGGGGAGTTGAGAGAGATAGATAGAGAGAAAGAGAGAGATGTACTTGAAAATTTAAGAGAGACAATAACACTACAATCAGCATGTTACAATAGGTGCGATTGTCAGCAAATGTTTTTTAAATAATTTCTCAAATTTCAATTCTCAACAATGCGACAATGATGGACAAAGGGAGAGATAGTTAGAGAGAGACTAGATGAGAGGATGAATCTTGACTTCATCTGCAAATGTTTTTTAAATAATTTCTCAAATTTCAATTCTCAACAATGCGACAATGATGGACAAAGGGAGAGATAGTTAGAGAGAGACTAGACGAGAGGATGAATATTCTTGACTGCAGAGCTGCAAATTTGTGATTGTAAGCAAAACTACAAACAAAGTAGAAACATAGTGATTGCAAAGCCCACTAAAACATGCTACAACAACACAAACATTTATTTACAAAAGACCACAAGACGCAATCGTTCATAGTGACTACAGAGATTATCAATACACTATGCGAGTCAAAGTTTGACATGGTTATTTGAGTTGAGTGCTGGGAGGATCTAATTCCACAATTTTTGGATGTGGCTCAATCAATGATACTTTCTGTAATGCTCGATCCACCTCCTCAGCAAGATTTCTATCTCTCTCTTGAATCTCTCTTAGCCGTTGTGCTTGCATTTCAAGAAGTAGACGCAATTTGCTAAGCAACTCCTCGTTGCTCTCATATATTGTCATCATTCGATCCATCTGGCTCCCTATCAAAGACATTTCTCCACACTCACCTCTGTATTGCACGACAACGTCGTTCTCATTTGTATATTGGGCAAGCAGCTGCCAAAGAAACCAATGTCCATGTTCCATACCTCCTGGACAACAAACAATAGTCAAAGATAACAATGAAACTTTACTATGATATAGGGGTGCCAAAGTGTACCTTGCATAGGTGTCCCATCAGTCTCCTTTGTCCAATCACTCTCTTCCAGACCATCAAATCAGGAATCATCCAATGGATTGTCAACTGCCTTTGAAGTCCAAGTGTGCTCTTTTCTCATTGCGGACACCAACAATGTGCGCACACTTCTACTATCTTTCTTGCATATTAGTGTCTTGCAGACAACCACATTCACATGGTCTTCACGCCATCCAGCTGCAGTGGCAATATCATGCACCATTCCATAGTTATCTGATAGATAGACAACTACAAACATCCCTCTGTCATCTGATGCAGACAATGCTAGATGGCCATTCAGGCACTTCAGTATTTGACAGCCCATACACAGCTGTATTGCAAGGCAAAAAAACAATGGAAGTATTCACTGATGAATCCACAATTGATCCATTTTGTAACGGACAAAGGGATTTTTCCACAATGTGTGGCCTAACAGAGCACAGCAAGGCCATCTTCAAGTCATCTTCTATCTTGTCCAAGCCGAAATGAACAATCTGAATATGGTCGCCATCGCTTCCTGTAGATATCTTAATCAGTAGAAGATCGATCTTGAAACGCATTGCAACTCTCAAATCAAAATTATCACTTACCAGTCCACGGGTATGTAACCATTGGCAGGTCTGAGACATGCAATATCTTTGTTTCTAAACTCGCTGCAAAATCCACCACCTCCTTTGCTGACATTCCACTTCTCTTACCTGATCACCAAGAAAAGCACAATCTTTAAAGCGCATGAAAATATGTTCACCATTTAGATGTTAGTAATCATTCTTACGTTTCTCTATTGCACGAGTTGTCCCTTGCAAACCTGAAGCCTCCTCGGATTGCTCCATCTGCAAAGAATTATCAAATACCTAATTCAATACTAAATCTAACGATGTGGATAGGTACAATCCAATTATGAAGGCATCAACTTTCATCCCTGAGATGTTGTATCATACTCCTCCATTTGAGGTCTTTGGACACTTGACTCCACGTGCTCCTTCCTCATGTCTCCACGTGCTCCTTCCTCTCTATCTTTCACAACATCGTTGTGTGCCTTCTCCTCGTTTGGAGGGAAGTATCCCTCACCATACTTCAAGAACCATGGCAAATCCTAGTAGACTCTGCTTCTAAAGTTGCGTGCTATCTGCATTGGGTTAAAAATATGCTCCGATTTTTTGATTTCGAGCATTGCTTGCAAATTCCTGATGCCTTTCAAGTTAAACTTGCAAACGTGCAGCCACCTAATATGAGCAAGAACATGGCTAGCATCAGGTTATAGTTCACGGCATGTAAGGTTTAGGGCTATTGCACATACCTGCAAAGACACCTTTTTTCGGCATCTAACAATGCCTTGCTCACCTCGGGCTGTGTTCCCTTTTTTATCATGACACCTAGCTCATAAGCGAAGGTCTTGCTCTTATGTATCATCTAAGAATCTTCAATGAATGACTCCAAGTCCAAACCAGGCATTGATTGTAAATGTATACAGCGGGTACAACTGTATACATTGTGTGCCTCTCTAACAATGGAATACCAAAATACTTCGATCCTCAATTACTCTCAAAAAACAACAGACTCTCCTGTGATGGATGAAAACAATGGATATGTCAAAATGACTAAATCTACCTATATAACTGGCCAGTCCAACAACAAGGAAATCAGATACGCATCAGTCTGAGGAATGTCTAGACTTTTCACATCTCCCGGATCACCGGATGCCATCGCACGCAAGATGAAGGTTTTTTTTTCTGATGGAAGAGCTACACATACCAACACATATAATCTTTTCTCTGTTATCCACTTTGGCCGACTAGCCCACTCAATTGCGCGCAATGTCCTACACAAGAGTCCAAAGGATTCAATGATATATTTGTTCTGACTCAGAAAGATAGACAAGACCAACCCACCTCCACCATTCATCTCTTAAAGTAGGGTCGACTATTGCCAATGCATATCTTGTCAAATTTTTTTACTGCACGTCTGCTTCAAAGAATGCTTTTTTGTATCGGGCTTGAAACTCGATCGGCAGCATGCTATTTTTTTTAGCCACAATTTCTTTCAAGGCAAGTGTATATTTTTCCTGTAGACATGAAGACAATGATCAAAAAAACCTATGGATCTATTATTTTTTGACACTCAAAAAGTGAACAATCTCAAAGCACATACTTGATGTAGAAGTTGAGACATTAGAGCTACAGGTACATTGTACCAGGACTTCTTTCCCACCCTTTTATCTATATATGTCTGCCTACATCCAACTATATACAACATATGGCAGTTTCTCCATGATTGCTTCCTTGGAAGCAAGACCCATTGCCCGCACCATCCATAACATGTCTATATATATGATGTGGATACATATCCTGTTTCATTCAATCTACAAGAAATTGAGCGGCAATGTTTAAATATTTGTCAGTCAATCTTGCATTATTTCAAGACAATTACATACTCAAATACATCAAAGAGATTTTACTTGTTTATATGCATCACTATGCTCAGCATGTCGGCTTCATTTGTGGAGTCTACTTTGACTAATTCAACTCGAACTCGAGGGTGTAGATCTGCATCTTTCTCGTAAGCAACACCTAACAAGATAAAAAATGATTATTAAATATATTTCTTAAGAAAACCACAAATTGATACCATTAGCAATGCAGCTAGATTACTCTCTTTCAGTACTCCCATCCAAGCAAAAAGCCTATGGTTGCCATCCCAGGTATACAACATTTTACCACATAGATCGCTCCAACAAGTGTTTTGGATGTCAGTCTTAAACTCATCGTTTATTTCAGGCCATAAGGGATTCCATGTCTTCTTGGTATCGTGATCCACATCAATGATTGGATATCCCAGTGCATCAAGAGAGCATATGAAGCTTCCCTTGGGTTTGTAATACCCCTCCAACAAAAATGTATCTACAAGAGGTTGCAAATGCTTGGCATCCCATCTAATTTATCTTGCTTTTTCTAGCTAGCTTCACCAAACAGCATAGTGGAACCCGAGGGAGCAAAGATTCATGCTCTACCTGCAAGCAATTACAATATATGTCAAAGACAAATCCAAAGGATAGTTATAGTAAGCTTTAACCAAAAAGCTATAATTTACCTTCAAATTTCCTAGATGCTTTGATAACATATCTTGTCGAGCTGTAACGTTTTCATTTATGGGAAATTCTCTCCCACCGTTTGCCCCTGCAGTCATATAAGCCTCCATTTCTCGATCATCAATCTCCTCGTCAGAGTTGTATTTGTCCTCCACAAACCCAGACGATGCTCCTTCTTGAACTTTAGCTTTTTCCTTTGGCAGATTTTTTGGATTTATCGATTGTCACGACAGGTGGAGATGCCACCACACTAGCTGCTATGCGAAATATTCATAGCAGCAGATGAAGATAGTTCTTCTTGTTCTTTCCTTGCAATCTTGTTGACCCGCTATCAAACATTTAATACATTGCAAATTAATCAACATACAAACTTTTGGCAACTATTTGAAAGATAAAACTCCAATGCAAGAAACACAAATCTCTAGACAAATAAACAAAGCAATTACCAGATCGGTTTCGACCACGCAACAAGGCTTTTTTGTGCCTTCTTCAGGGTATTCATCTCTTTGTTAGTTGAAGGTACATGAGGCAGAGGAGCATCCTTGCCATCATACACTTCTAACACGGAAACAGAAAAGCATCCTGAAGGCATTTTTCTACCATGTATCTTCGCCAAGTTTGAAGTCTTCTATATTTGTCCAATACCAATTGCTTCCCCGTTATGTATAAACTCAACACTAGCACCAATATCAGATTTCTTGGCCATCGAAAGAGAACTGATAGCCTAGCACAAAATACTAATCTGTCAAAAAGAAATGCAGATTATATTAGTGTCAATATTTCTTCTATTTTTCTCTTGAATTTCTCTTTTTCTACAACTGTACAACTCTTTGTCGCTATCACTCTCTCGAAGATATTTCTCTCTACTATATTCGAATGTTAAATTTAAACCTTTATCCGATCTTTCAATCTTTCTCATCCCTCTCGACCTACAACCATCTCTATCAACCTGCTTTTCTCTCCTCTCTCTTGTCCAACAACCCTATTTTGCCAAGAGAGCGAGCATTGGCTTGCTGCACAAGGGAGAAAGCGAGGGAGAGACGGAGGTAGAGTGTGGAAAGAAGTTATAAGTACCTTGAGTATTTTGCTCTCCGCGTGTTACGTAAGATTCAAGTAAAAAATAGTTTCCCAAACCCTCTTTATATAGGCTCGCTGTAAAGTTAACGTAGACGTACTTGGCAAGCCAATAATAAGGTAACATGTGTTGTCTTTTGTGTGCGCATGTGTACACACTCCCGTGCACACCCTATGTAGCAGTACCTTAGAGAACAAAATTTTCCTCTATAATTGTGGCAGTTTGAGAGCCCTTAGTCAATATTTAGGCATTGCTACAATACAAAAACAAATGCTTCTTTTAATCCTCTCATCCTCTATGTCCTAATTAAACCATAGTAGCTAGCACAAAAGCTGCTTGCGTAATTATCTAAGCATAACCATCGTAAGCTTCGGTGTAACGATCTTGCAAAGCAAGTGTGCACACACGAAGATTATCGGATCTTCCTCTCTCTCTCTCTCTCTCTCTCTCTCTCTCACACACACACACACACACACACACACACACACACACACACATGCGCGCGCGCGTGAGAACAACATATAGCATATAACAAAAATACAGAATTTATCAATACAAGGAGGAAGGGGGAAGGGAGCGCTAGCACTCACCATCTAAACCTAGAAGTGAACATAAGCAGGGAAGGGGCGCTAGCGCTCGGCAAAAGGAAAACATGAGGGCGAGGCTATCAAGCCCTACTATAATGATCCCATAGTTTCACTTAATCCATAGCTCAATTCAATTCGTTTCATCACATCGTATTGCTATCAGATTGGCTCGATTTCAATCAGATTTACATGGATGCTCCTACAGTCAAGGAGGATACTAAGAGGGTGCCCCTCCCCTGTAGGCTTAGGATCAAAGAGCGCTAGCGCTCAGCTGAATGGCCCGTTGATCGCACAAAATATCTTTGAGAGTGCTAATCACGTCGGCAAGCATCACGTCTCCCACTTGATGATTTGCAAAATGTAACCAGGGTTTTGAAAGCCAGGTCTCTGGCAATCCTTTTCGGATATGCCCGGCTTGCTGTTGCATGGGCAGTCATCGCTGATCGTCTCCCTCACAACTGCAAGAAAAGGCAGGGAGCGCTAGCGCTCAGCAAAAGGTAAAAACCGCGTGCACTATTTAATTCTTGCGCTCGCCATAGCTGCCATGGGAGAAACAGTCAATTCAGCCCTGTTGCGCAGGCCCCTCCCATGCATGCTTAGGATCAGGGAGCGCTAGCGCTCAGTAACGGGGCTGAAGGCCGGCTGATCGCTCGAAATATCTAACCTTTGATCAGACTGAGTGCTTATCACGTAGCTTAATGTTAATCTCCCTTGAGTTCATTGAACTGGTTGATCGCACGAAATATTTGACCTTTGAGAGTGCTAATCACGTTGGCAAGCATCTCGTCTCCAGGTTGATGACCTACGAAATATAACCAGGGTTTTGAGAGGTCTTCGGCACTCCTTTTTGGTTCTGCCCTGCTGCGCAGGCCCCTCCCCTGCACGCTTAGGATCAGAGAGCTCTAGTGCTCAGTAACAAAATATCTGACCTTTTGAGATCATCACGTGCTCATCACGTAGCTTGAGGAGACAAACCTGCAGACAAAGCTCTGACCAGCTTGTGCTGCTTGTACGGAGCCTTTGTAGCTACTTAGGACGGAGTTTTTTTTAGCAGTGAAGAATGGCCTTTGTAGCTATTTAGGGCGGAGTTTTTTTAGGAGCTTTTCATAGTTTTTTTTAGAGTTCTTTTATAGCTTTTTACAGTACCCCTCTAATTTGTGGAAATTACAAAAATACTCCTCAAATTTCAAAAATCCCCAAAATACTCTTGTATCTTATTTTGTTTTTTTTCTTAGATTTTCAAATCTTTACTCTTGACTATTGACATCTGTTTTTGAGTGCTTAGCAACTAATTTGTCACAAAATACCTTGCAATTAAAGAAGAAAAATGTCTTAAAAAATTAAGGTACTCATCTCAAATTCTAGTTTTAGCATCTTATATGATAGAAAATCAGTCTTCTTATGAAAAGCTACAATGTTTTTTATTTTTGGTGAAATTTACGACAAAATATTGGGGCTATTTTAAGAACATTTTATATTTGAGGGATAATTTGGAAATTTTTGGGGAGTTCCACTAATTAGAGGGGTAATTTGGTAATTTTTCCCTTAAATCTAATGCCATCAAGGTAAAGGAATAAAGATTAAAAAAACTCCTAACAATACAACCAAAGTATTTATAGGGGTTTTTTTGAAATTTGTGAAATTTGAGCAGATATTGGGAATTTTCTCACATGAGGGGTATTTTGTTTCCTTGTGTTAATTAAAAAGTTTAAGCACATCTCTAAGCCTCAATAATTGTAGCTCAAGGAAGGATTGACCTCTTGGCCTAACAATCTAACCAAAGTAGTTTCAAAAGTATTTTGGGAATTTGTGAAATTTGAGTGGTATTTTGGGAATTTCCTCAAATGAGAGGTATTTTAGTAATTTTTCCTTGTGTTAATTAAAAAGTTTAAGCACATCTTTAAGCCTGTATAATTGTTGCGCAAGGATTGACCTTTGGATCGAATTCCATATAGATGTTGGAGAGAATAAGGGGAGCTTCTAGTTGTGAAGAGAAGGAGAGTATTAGAGGTAGAGTAAGGCTAAGAGAGTGAAGAGTAATTTTGAGCAATGGCTTCATCTTCAACGTGCACGGTGAGTTTGTTGTTGAATACTACTAGCAGTATCCCTCTAATGCTTGATTGCACAACAAGATTTTCCTTGGTGAACCCTAGGGATTACGACGGTTGTGGGGATAGTGAGATGTTTGCCATCGTCTCCACTCCAGATGGGGATATCCAGACAGAGGTGAAAGATGGTGTGACAATAAGTCATCAGTTTCAATTCCTTCTAGATTCAACCTTGTCTACAAGGTTTTTGTTGGTCACTGAAAATCGAGTGGATAAGTCACCAAAGCCGACTGTGGTGGTAGTTGAGTTGTCGGATAGATCCATTGAGGGGATGACGGTTAAAAAATTTACTGACAAAAAGAAAAAAATTTGTTTCTGCTTTTCATCAAGCAGAGCTAGACGGTTTAGCAGCGAAAGAAAAAGAACACATATATAAATCTTCGCGTTTGGACCAAATGGAAAAAACTCAGAGTACGCTGGAATACATTGCTTTCAATAGCCACAAGTATCCCAAGTTGAGTCGGATGATTTCTAGACGTTCAATTAAGAAGCGCGTTGATGAAGTTCCGCAAGTGTATAATTTAGATTGCGTCTATGAGTTGGAGGCCGTGCCAGATGGTCTCCAAAAAATGTTAGGAATGGAACGAAAGTGTGATGGTCATTGATGGGTAAAGCCTGTTCATTCTAGAATGAGGTATCCAGCATTGATCAAAAGAAGTAAATGTGGCGGGCACCTCATCTGCAAAAATAGCTCATGTTCAATCAATGCAATGAACGGGCATCCAAATGAGACTTCTTGGACAAGGAAGTTGTTAACGTCAATAGCATCGATTGGTATATTGAGCTTTGGAAATGGAACTCTTCGTTGCTTCCATTGTGGTAATTGTCCAGTTCTGTTGCAAGAGTGTCCCTCCACTGTGTACTATGTGCTCATTGAATTCAACTGGACCCATTTGTTTATCCACATCGGAAGGCATAATCACCCCATCGCAAAGGGAGTACTACGCTCGACAATACATAGGACGAGGGAGCTTGTGTCTCGTGTGGTGTCTGAAACACCAACAAACTGGACCTAGGCATTTGCGGTTGAATCTGGCAAAGCAGATGGTAATGGGGGCAGTGATTCAAGAAAATGGGGAGGAGCTAAATAGCAAAGAGCTACTATCTGTGTTGGAGGAGATGCAACCATTTATTCCTACGCAATGATATTGATTTGTATTTGTGTCTGTCAAATAATAAACGTCCTCCTAGAGAATGATCTTTGAATATGTTTTATTAAATTTGGATTCAAACACTAGATGAGAGAAGCAACTACCACAAGGATTGGCATTGGTGCCGAGTCTCAATTGCTGTGGCTAAAAAATAGTTGTGGCTACAGGTTCTTCCACAGTATGCTTTTTCCGGGTCAATCCATAGATCATAACAAAAGATGTCAAGTGTTCAAAATGTCGATCAATAGCCCGCTTTTGGTGTGGAGCTTGTGAATAGGACGCGACAAGACGGAAGTGGAGACTTGCGAAAAATCTGGGTTTGTTTCGATCACGTTCGTAGAGTTGTGGGATGAACAACAATGGCAGCACATGTCTACGACCCTACGTAAGTCCTACTTACATGGTGTGCGTGTTTTCCTTCTATCCATTATGGTATACAATAATCTTCAAACTTTGCAGGATTCAAGAAATGCAAACAATTGCAATTTGTGAGATGAAGGAAGAGGACACACAGGCACAAATCATGTTTTGGGAAATGTTGAAATTGGTGCTATTGGAAAGCGGGCACAGACCAGCTGATTTTAGAGGATTCATGGTAGATGAAGCTAGTGCAAACTGGAAAGCTATTTGAATTGTGTTCAATGGAGGACCTGACAATGTTATGAAAGGGAGAGAACGGTCATGCTTGTTTCATTGGGAGCAATGCTTGCACATTCATACCATGCAAACGTGCAAAAATAATTTCAAGACGAGCACAAGCGTATGTGTGAATTGTTGCATTGTGCAAGAAGCGAGGAGGAGGCAACGAGATTGTACAAGACTATTTGAGCTTGGTGGGTTTTTGGAAAAGTGTCAGACTGTAACTTGTCGCAAATGAATTGTTGGCTAAGTTGGCGGCATGTGCGCTACCCTCGCTGCAGAAAGCACTTTGTTGGGGTAAAACAATGAATGTTAATGGAGATTAGTATAATGTTGCTTTTGTACAATATCTTGATAACAATATGATGCAGGAGGTGAATGATTTTTCATATACATTCCTACTACAAACCTTGCTGAAACAAAACACGCAAGTTGGCTAGCTGGCAAGGGAAAAAAAGAAATGCTGAGCTTGTATGATGCCTGCGTTTCTGATCTTTCAAACGCTCTGTTGCAAAGTGTAAAGATTCTTGCTTTTGTCGAAGGTCGATATCATGGAGCTGGACCTTCTGCTAGAAAACTTGGTCGTAGGGCTCAGCAGGGCCGAGCACCGGGTCCAGCTGTTGTAGCTAGAGAGATTGAGGATGAGCTAGCAGGTACACAACTATATTGTGCACTGACAATGGAGGGAGATTAAATTACAGTTGCCAAGAAGTGAAAACATACTGCAACAGTGAGCTGTGAGGAAGAGAATGCATCGCATAAACCAGAGTATCTCACACATAACATCCCACGAAGTCGTGGAGGACCCCAGAAAAATTCATTTGAGCAAATAATGTGGTCGAAGAACAAGAAGGAGGGATGATGGTTGAGGAGACATATATTTAGGAAACAATGTGGGAAATCCGTCATATTCCAAAGGGGAGCAGGGTACAATGCCAGGGGTGGTTAGGTTCTAGATTTGGAATGCAAAAAAATATATAAAGAACACGGGTGCCGGCTCAGTTGTGCCATCCTTCTGGGGGATTCGCACTTGGGAGAGAGAAGATGGCACTGGTCAAGGGACTGGTACAAAAGCACAAATCATGTGGTTTTGCAATCATAATGTGGATCACACATGGAGGATATGTAACACATTTAGGAAACAATGTGGGAAATCCGTCATATTCCAAAGGGGAGCAGGGTACAATGCCAGGGGTGGTTAGGTTCTAGATTTGGAATGCAAAAAAATATATAAAGAACACGGGTGCCGGCTCAGTTGTGCCATCCTTCTGGGGGATTCGCACTTGGGAGAGAGAAGATGGCACTGGTCAAGGGACTGGTACAAAAGCACAAATCATGTGGTTTTGCAATCATAATGTGGATCACACATGGAGGATATGTAACACAATCACCGAATGCCCTGCAAGAGTGCCCAACACTTGGCTAGTGGAAAGGGGAACAAACTTGAATGCTTCACAACTATTAGAATTGGAGACAGGAGGCTTCACATTGAAGAAAATTGCGGCAAAGGAAACAATCAACGTGCGTTATCAAACCGGAGTGTCAATTTAAGCCTCGAAAAGAATTGAATCGGCCGCAACCATGGAGGCACGAATTGTTTAGCACACCATAGTGAAGGCAGGCATGCATGAAGAATTTATGGTGGAAACATCTTCTTCCCAAGTCAGAGGAGAGAGGTATGAAGTTCATGTTTCCAATAGCCCAATGTGTACATGTGGAGACTTTGCTAAACGAGTGGCACAAAGCAAACCATATATGGCCTGCAAGCATATTTACTACATCTTCCTTCGCTATTTTGGCTTGGATTTGAACCACAATATGTTTATCCACCAGAGCAAGCTGACTAGTGAGAATCTGCTACATGTATTCAATTGTTGGCGAATAACATAGAGGATAATGTTGATTGGGAAGATAATTTTGATTGATTTATTTTATTTGGATTTCATAATGTACATACAAATCTATATGGTACGAGATGTAACTAATGACTTAATATTGTATTTCTTGTTGTGAGAATTCATGGTTCGAGGAGATGACTTCTATCTTGCTCTTGCTCTAATTTTTTAATGGTGTGCTCTATGGATTGCGGATGATATAATTTGACACCCAATTGCCATGTTTGATGAATACCATGGTTTGATAGACGGGCTTGAAGCTAATAAATTGATGTTTGTTGAATGCCATGGTTTGATAGACGAGCTTGAAGCCATGGAAGTGTGTTCTTTCTTTGGTAGAAGAAGCTATTTAAAATTCCTAATAACAAAAAAACACTCTTGAAGGCACGAGCTCCAACCATAGAGAGAGCTTTTGCAGTAGAGAGCTTTTGCAGTGCATACACAACCCTAGTAGATATATTAGAAAAAGCTTCCTCCAAAAGCTCTCTCGTTTCCCACCGCCAAAATTTTGATGTGTGACCTGATAAAAACTTCCCCAAAATTCATTTGAGTACTAGTGCAAACCAATGACCAATCGTTACAAGTAATCAAACCGGGTTAGCCCCCCCCCCCCCCCCCCCCCCCCCCCCCCCCCCCCCCCATAGATATGATACCCCCCTCCCTTGTTTTTAAGCTTGGGAGAGAAATTATTGGGGTTCTGCCCCTCACTTATACACTTATGTAGCTTGTAAAAAAACCCCCCTCCTCTGCACTTATGTGGTGCGGTAAGTTTTTCATGGTGAATCCCCCAGGACAAGTATAATGTTTTTGTAGAGTAGTGAAAGAGTTGTTGATAAATTTTCAAATTGTTAATGCTTGATAACTTGTTACTGTTTGATATTAAGAATAGGTTGATCATGTTTAAAGAATCATTTAAAGAGAAGAATTGTTGAAAGAACATCTTTTGTTCCTTGTGGCCGGTAGCAAGATGCCTCGCGGCGGTGAGCGAGATGATGCCATGGTTAGCAGAGACTAATCTGAGGTTATCAGCTCTCTTTTTATCCCTTGCGGTTAAGGATATGCATAGCGGTTAGCAAGATGTCTCGTGGTTAGTGAGATTGGAAGGTTGCGCAATTCACAGTTAGTCAATAAATAAATCCTTTGCAAAGGCTCTGTTGGTTAGAGGAGAAAGTCTGCGGAAGGCAAATCATAAAGAAATTGCATAATTCTTTTTTTTTGTTAAAATATAGGATTGGTTTTATTAGGCCTTGTTTGAATTGTTTTGGTGTAATTTGAAGGGTTGTATGAATGAACTTGTGTTCAAAATTAATAAAAGAACCCTATTTTTATTTCTAAAATAGTGTGGTAGTAATTAAAAAACAAGAAGAACGGGTGACTGTGGTGTGGAAAGTGGGAGACTAGTATCCTGTTGACCCATGGGTCAACAATATGGCATAACTCAATTTTTGCACCACAGTCTTATTTTTTGAGAGTTATGAAATGATGCAATTATGGTTTAAAAAATCATTTGTAATGAGTAGCTATTCTAGTTGCAAAAGTTGAGGTGCGATGGCACTTCCAGATTATAAATAAAAATCCATTTGACCCATTGAGCTCTATTTTTGGTTTAACCTAGGGTAGCCTTATATATATAAGGTACCTAGGTTATTTTATAAAGAGAACTTTTATCTTAATGAAGGTTTGTGTTGTCGTCGACAGTGTGTGTGAGAGAAAGAATGAGAGCACGAGCTTCATCCAAACGCAACTCCCTGCTCGCTCATCACATTGGAGATCCAACTGCACCATTGCAATAGACTTAAGAGAGAGCTACGCAACAACGCCGAGCATTCCACTCGAAACTGAGCACACATGCTAATGCATCTACGAGCTATTTGTGGTCATAAGTGTATCAAACGATGTCTATTTTCTCCATCTAAGTAGTCTTAGAATCGTGGTGACATAAGCTACACATAGTTACTCATGGATTTTCAATTTTGGGCACTTTCAAATTTCGACTCTATCTTCATATGCGTTTTCCGCAGATGGATTTGAAGTGAGGATTTTGAGTGTAGAGGCTTTGGGAGAGGTATATCCTAGTGAGGGGATGTGTATCCTAGAGAGGGGATGGTGTTCCTTATGTTTCGTACGATTGTGGTCTGATTTGGTGAGTTTCCTTTCATTTGTGTGTATGTGGGTTGGGTGATGTAGTTGACAGCAGTGAGATTCTTGATTTTGGTTTAGTTGGTCTTTCAGAGTGTTGTATGTGTGGGATGGTCTCATCCTGACAAGCTATAGAAGTTGCCTCTTGTAGATGGCGGAGGTAGTCTCAATAGGCGGGAATTATCTCGTGGAAGCCGAATAGCGGACCACAAGCCAGTAACTACCATGGCGGTTAGCACGGTAACCTCAAGAGGCTATAAATAGGACCCATTACATTGTAATTGGGCTGATTGTACTTTGGGACTGCTTGTAGTCTTTGACTTCTTACTTCTAGTCTCTTGGTTCTAGTCTTCGAAGCTGTCTTGAGTGACAATCTCTTCACTTGTAACTCTACTCTGTAATCATTACTACATTAGTCAATTGAGCTTCCATCTGTGATACCTTGTATTCGTAAACTTTGAATCTGAATCTGAAACACTTTTCCAGTCATTCAGTATGTTTCTAGTTCCAGTAGAGTATTTCAGTTTAGTAACTATTCCAGCTCAGTTTCTATATTCCATTCCAATTTCACTGACGATCACGGTTGCTAGAGATCAGCTCCAATTCCATTTTGGCAATCACGGTGGCTAGAGTTGTTTTCTCATTGACCAGACCACTTCTCCCAGTTTGAATTTTCAACTGAAGGTATGGCACCCAAAACCAGTCGTGGTCGAAAACCATCCTACCGCGTTGACCCTATTCCTGAGGAGTCAGAAAGAGATTCCAATCCTAACACTAAACCAGGGACTGAGACTGAGGCTCCGGAGGAGCACAGTCAAGCTGATGAGACTAAAGGCTCTCAGCACTCCAGTCAGTCCAGATGAAGAACGGCTGAGAGGGAAGAACACAAGGCCAGGAGTTCTTGGACCACACATGGGGATGAAGGAGCCAAAGACAATAAAGGTAGTCGCCACAGTTCTAGGAGAAAAGCTAGGGAAGAGACAGAAATTGTGACTGCAGAAGAAATTGACAGGGATGCAGATACAGACCATTACAAGAAATCTTCAAAAAGGAGTCAGGTTCCTAAGATGAGAAGAGGCCACAACGATGTTGATCGTCATGATTACACCTCTTCATTGAAAATTTCTTTTTAAGTGTTTAAGGGTGGGAAAAAAGATGACCCGGATGTTCATATCCAAGCCTTTGAACAATATGCTGAGTTGAAAAACATTGATGAAGATGACTAGTGGGAATACTTTCCTCAGACATTAAAGGAGGCATCAAGGAAATGGTACTACCATTACCCACCTTGCCAACTCAGATCATATAACAAACTCCTCAAAGCTTTCCAACTGGAATATTTAGATAACAGAGGAGATGAGGATATCCTCTGTGAACTGGATAAGATAAAGCAAAGGAAATTATCAGTTAGAAGTTATGTTGAGAAAATCAAGGAACTGACTAGGCAGCTACATGAACCACCATCAGAAAAACGATTGCGAGCGTGGTTTTTAAATGGTTTCCGTAGTAAGAAGCTTAGGGAACAGCAAGGGCCGATGGTCCGCCATTCAAACTTTGAAAGGTGCAGGTTTTAGATTTGTAATTCCCATCCTTTGCTGAAGATGTACCCCTAGGATGTTTACCCGTGCTCCTCCATCTAGTATGACACCAGATAGTGGCTCCCACTATTTCCTAACTTTATAATCTACCTGGATCACTGGCACTTCATCATCTCTGACAGTAGCCAAGGCAAACGTTCTGGCTTCCGCCTCAGCCTTCCTTCGCTGTCTGATGAAATTTGCTGCTTCAGGCAAAGTTTTTCTAATGTCCTCTAACTCCACCGTGAGTTTTTGAATTCTTTCACAAATTTTGACATGAATTTCCTCCTTCTCATGATCGGAGTTGCTATCAGAACTTGAAGAATTGGTAGTATCTGCACAATACCATTCCTTTGTTCTGGTGCTTTTGGTTCCCTTGTCAGTCCCTAATTCTTCCATCAGTCCCTGAACTATAGCCAACTTGGTCTCATGTGTTCCAGACCTTGACTGATTTGGTTGTGATTTCTCAGAAGACTTTTCTGGTATCTTTTGAATGACCCGAGCATCAGAATTCTCTGGCTACTCTAGCAGCTTCTTGGCTAAATCCTCTGTGATTTTCACCGCCAATTCTCTCTGTTCCCGCCGTTCATCAACCACCTTTTCTTTACCCTTGGCTTTCCACACCTCTCTCTATTGAACCCATTTGCTACTTTCAAGATTGACTGGTTTTGCTGGGTTTTCTGAGATTTCTTCAATCACTACCCCTTTGCTGCGTGTAATCGCTCGTACAGGAACTAGTTTTGGGGCTTTTGCCTCAGTAGCTGCAGTAACAAGTGTTTCTGGACACTGAGCCGCAAAATGCCCATACTTGCCACAAGTATAGCAATTCAGAGTTCGATTATGGAAATGACCACGATCTCGGCCCTGGCCAGTACCCCCTTGGTATCTTCCGCGCCCCGTACCAGCACCGCTGATACCTAATTTCTCTTCTTAGGGTATACTGGTAGTCTCCACTTTTACTAGTTTAGCATTGGTAAATGCCACCACAGACAGATCTTTCCCCTTCTTAAAATGATAAATGCGAATGCCACAATTGTTCCATAGATGGTCGCAAGCTTTGCAGTAAGTACACTATGGAAATTCATTGGAAACATGATCTTTGGATTTACACTTTGAACACCACGTTTCCACTCTTCTTACTGGTTGTCTGGTCTGACTGATTTCAACAATCTGCCGGACCATCTCATCAATCTTCCTAGACCAAGACCCCTTCTTAGTCTTGTCTTTACTTTTCTCATCCGAGCTGCTTTCAGAACTAATAGAGGTCTTACTGGAATCAGAATTCTTAGTAGAAGTACTGCTACCACTGGACCTCCTCTTTTTATGATTTTTTTCCTTCTTAGCATTCCGGCTTCAGGGCTCACTGCACCAAATCATTAAATTTCTTTGTTGGTAGTGCAGGCAACTGGTATGATAGAAGGTATGCAGATAAGAGTGGGCAAGGAAAAATTCAAAATTAGCTTCCTAGTATTAGACGTGCAAGGTGCGTATCGGATGCTATTGGGGTGTCCATGGTTGTGAACGGCACAGGCTGTTCACGACTATGCTAATGACTCTAACAATACAAGGTGCAAGTAGAAGAATTCAGATTCAGATGAACAACACTAGGAGCTGGAAAAAGGAGTTGAGACCTGAAGAGCTTTGCTTGAAGTATAAGGTGAAGAAAATTGAGAGAATGCTGGCAGCAATGAATATTTTCCCATTAACCAAGATAGATCTCAACGCAGTGTTACTGGACAAAGATCAGGCTGAAAAGCAAAAGAAGCAATTTTCAGACCAGTTCACTGAGCAGAGCTTTGGAGAACAGCCAGTTCAGCTAACTGGAAGGCCAGAAGAACCAGTTAATTCCAATATACCAATGGATTCTGAACAATTACACTTGGAAGAAGTTACTAAAAGTCAGAATAGCAGTTGAGAAATCAGGGGACCATCTTGGGATTACGCTGAGGAGTCAACCAAGAGAAAAGGCAGAGGGCCTAACTGGTTACTTCCAGATGATCAGGAAATAGAGGAATTGAATTTAGGTTCTGAGGAAAATCCTAGATTGATCAAAGTCAACAAGCATCTGAATCCTAAGATGAAAGAGAAGGCCCGACATATGTTCCAGCAGTATAGGATGTGTTCACATGGGGATCTTAAAGGAGTAGATCTAGAAGTATGTCAACATCGAATACCATTGAAACCAGATGCCAGACCAGTACGGCTGCAGTGATACCGAGTGAATCCAAATTACACTAAGAAGGTCAAGGAAGAGATTGATAACCTTCTAAAGATTGGGTTCATTACTGAAGTAGCTAGTAGATACTAGTAGTTCCCTATTGTGGTGGTACCCAAGAAAAATGGAAAGCTCAGAGTGTGTGTGGATTATAGGAAGCTGAACGCTCAAACAATTAAGGATCCATTTCCATTACCCTTCACGGATATGTTACTTGATGAAATCGCACGATATGAGATGTATAGCTTTATGGATGGTTATAGTGGCTATAACCAGTTACAGATTGCTCCTGAAGACCGGAGTAAAACCACTTTTATTACTGAGTGGAGAGCATTCATGTATCTGGTAATGCCATTTGGTCTTTGCAACACACCAACCACTTTTCAACCATGTATGATGGAAATATTCAGTGAATTTCTTCACTGATTCCTTGCCATATTTATGGATGATTTTACTATATATTCAACGGAGGAGAAGCATTTACTTTTTCTTGAAATGGTTTTCCAGTGCTGTCAAGAAAAGCGAATCTGTTTGAACCCATTCAAATCTGTTTTCTTAGTCTGGAAAGGACAACTACTGGGACATGTAGTGGCCAGGAATGGTATAGAAATGGCCAATGACAAGATCCAGTGTGTCCAACAAGCCAAGGCACCTCGGAATGGGTCAGATTTAAGCTCTTTTTTGGGATATATAACTTTTTATCGATGATTTGTGCACAAGTTTGCTTCCTAGGCATTGCCTTTGTATGAACTTACAAAGAAGACCAAAAAATTGAGTTGGACAGATGAATGTGAGGAGAGTTTTCAGAATCTAAAGAATGCTATTATCAGTAAGCCAATTCTTCGACAACCAAATTGGGAAGTCATTTTTCATGTACATGTCAATTCTTCAGGATTGGCGATGGGAGCAATACTGGCTCAGCCAGAAGGAAGAACTGATTATCCAGTATACTTTGTCAGTCGTTGGTTCAGTCAAGCTAAACAAGGGTATACAACTACTGAAAGAGAAGCCTTAGGGATGGTTTTCAGTGCTACCAAATTCAAACATTATTTGCTGGGCAAGCTATTTCATTTTTATGTGGATCATCAGGCCTTATTATTTCTGATCAATAAAGTCATTATTCAAGGCAGACTGATACACTGGATGACGTTCCTGATGGAATTTGAATTTCGTATCTTCCATAAGCCCGACAAAAACCATTGTGGTGCTGATTTCCTGTCCAGGAGTACGGATGGCTACTCTAAGGTGTCTTTAAGAGACGAGCCAGTGGATGCAGAACTAATTAAGTTAACAACAGCAGAATCAATTGATCCAGGATTGTATGAGGTATATCAGTTTCTTTCTAAGGGAGGATTCCCATATTACTGGACTCATAATCAAAAGAAGGCTTTGATTATTAAGAGTTTGAAGTTCACCATCATTGGAGGATCACTTTACAGATTTGGAGCTGATGGGGTTCTTTGCAGATGTGTGCCTATGGAGGGACGCATGCAAGTCATTTCGGAGGCACATAATGGGGATTCTGGGGGACATTTTTCTACTGATATCACTTCCAAAAAGATTCTGCAGGTTGGTTTATGGTGGCAGACTTTAATATCTGATGTCAGAAGCTTTTGTAAAACTTGTGTATATGCCAAAGAATGGGCAGACCCACGGCAACAGATATGACTCCTCTCACACCGGTTCAGCCACTTGGTGTTTTTATGAAATGGGGTCTAGATTTTATGGGTCCGTTCAAGAAAATTACTCCAAGAAAGAATAGATATATATTGATGGCCACTTGTTATGTGAACAAATGGGTAGAAGCTAAGGCTCTTCCCTACAACACAACAAAATCCACTGCTATGTTTCTATTTGAAAATATTGTTTGTCGATACGGATGTCTTGTGGAGATTGTGTCAGACCAGTGTATGCATTTTATCAATGACACTATGGATTCTCATGGATATGCTTTCAGTCAAGCATTAGAAATCAACACCTATTATCCTAGATGCAATGGGCAAGCCGAAAGCAGTAACAAGACTGTCAAGACTATTCTCACTAAGATTGTGCAGAAAGAGCCACACCAATGGGACTTGAAACTTAGAACAGCTCTCTGGGCATATTGGACAGCTTTTAAGGTCACCACGGCAATTACACCATTTAGAATGGTGTATGGCACAGAAGTTGTTGTGCCTATGGAATTTGTCATACCCAGTCTTAGGATGGCAGTCAAGTATGGGTTAGATCTTAAACACAATCTGAAACAGAGACTGGAGGAGTTAACACAGCTGGATGAGTTAAGGTAGAGGGCTATGCTGGAACAAGATATTCTTCAACAAAGAAGGAAACACTGGCATGACAGACAAATCAAAGTTAGGGAGTTTCAGAAAGGAGATTTGGTTCTGTTATATCAATCAAATTTAGGCCCTAAGAATCGAACTTAGAAAAAGCTTAGGCAGGTCCATACAAAGTTGATTGGGTGTTCTCCAATGGCATAATCAGATTGAAAGATTTATCTAGATTACTGTTGCCAGGGGTATATACTGTGGCTAAAATCAAGCTTTATTATTCAGAAGACAAAGAGACTTTCAGAAATAAGGGTACTGGTAGTTTGGGAACTGAGGACCAGGAAATTCCAGAATCAGCTATTTTAAGCCTTTTTCATGTACAACCAGTTTCAGAACCAGTCAAAAGGTCAGGAAAGTCTCAGTACGATAACACCATGGCAGTACCAAAATCAGTAAAGTGTCGAAATCAATATCAGCTTTTATGGGAAAAAGGGTAAGTTGGACTATTAGTGGTAATCATTTCAAAGAAGATGGAGAGGATTAGCCAATGCATGTGCGCCACGTCATTTGTGGTGCACAAGACTCTAGGAACGGTAAGTAGTGGAGCTTTTATGGCGTGGACGCGTATAACAGTAAGGCGTGTAGGTATTTTTCCTCGTAAATCTCCTATGCGACGTCTGCCTACTGTTATCCATTCGCCATCGCCAAGCTCTGAAGTTTCGTCACCACAACCACAAACTTCTTCGTCTAAGGAAACTGCTGATTACTGTCTATCTTTACTAGCTACACCAGAATACAGATTTGAAGCTTCAAGTAAGTCCTCTTCTTCTCCCTCTACTGAGTCATCGTCTTCATGGTGTATGGGTAGGAAGAAAATGTCAGAAAGAATGCAGGAGACTGTAGAGGAAACCCAAGCACTTCTTGCTCCTGCAAAAGCTTCTCTTCCACTTATTCCTCATAGTAAAATATAGCAGTATGTGTTTACTAAGCAAGCCAAGGTGTTACTTCGATTGTGGGACTTGCATGTGGTTGTGCAAGCCACAAGAATTGAGTTTGACACAGTTATCATTAGACAGGTTCTTGATTCCTTCGATGTGGAGGATGGAAGTGCTATGGTAGAAAGGTGTCAGTAACACCTGAGAATATTGCTTTTGCATTCAAGGTGCCAAATGAGCCAAATCCGTATATAGCAACAGCAGAACAGATCAATGCAGCCCTGGAAGAAGATGATGCTGCCAAGAAGAAACGCAAAGCCAGTGTGCAAGGGGTTCCAATAGTAGGTCGTGACATTCCTGCTTCTTACCGCTTTGTAGTTGAAATTGTGAGTCTCAAAAACAACCCAACTTATGTGTCAGAAAAATTGTTTGCTATGTTACTAGCAAAAAGATTGGACGCCACAGTTCCAATCAATCTATGTCACATAATGTACTTCAGTAGACTACTAAGTTGAAGTCCCAAAATGTTTTCAAAGCATGGTATGTTTGGCAGTTCCTTTACTGGGCAACTTCTACAGATGCTTATGACCAGGTAAGGATGGCTTGGAGCCAGAATCCCTTTCCGGTAACTAACAATGTGGATTTATCATCAGATGAAGAAGCCCCAGATAACCAGTTAGCTATCACTGGGCAAAAGAGGAAAGCCATGCAAGAGGAGGCAAAAGCTACATTGGCCAAAAGCAATGCTTTCCTTAGACAACTGGAAAGTCAAGTCAAAACAGTGTCTATTGAAAAGACTCCACAGACCAGACTTCAGTTGGCACGTCAGAACAACCTCTCGTCCAGATCACTGGTGGAATCAGCCAGTTAGCAGGGCAAATTTCAGCAACCACCAATGCAGGAAAAGACCAGTCAGATCGGACCAGTGCTGAGCAGCCAGCCAGTCAGACTGATAAAGGAAAAGGACCAGCAGTACCTTTGAGTCCACTTGGTAAGGTTTCTATTCCTTACAGTGAGGCGGCTCTGCATTTAACCAAGAAGGACCAATTACAACAGCTGCAAACTCATCCTCTCAAAGGACGTCCACTCCTGCACAAATCTCATTATACTACACTACCATATATGGCTCGTGTCACGGTTTATGAGCCAGTTGCCTGTGACCCAACCACAGTGAAGATGGATGCTCCGTACTTACTCAGTTATCCTGGAACACTATTGTGAATGCTATAGGACAAATGTTGGATGCCTCGGTCTCAAATGATGAATTGACCAAGTTAAAAGCTGAACTAAGGGAGACTGAGTAGAAGTTGAAAAGTTGAAGCAGGAGAGAGGAGCCCAGTTCCTGCGGCACAGTGTCCTTGAAAATCAATCAACTAGGACCATTCAGCACTTAGAAGATAAGTTGTCCAAGATGGAGTCTGAGACACGGACGCTTAGAGAAGAAAAGGTAGAGGCTGAAAGAGTTGCTGACAGATTCGGAACCATGCTGTGAATGAAGCGAGTTGATTTCAACTCATTGCTGACTAGTCACACTGCCTTGAAAGCCACTTTAACTGAAAGATATATCTATAATAATTTGGCTGAGATATTGAATCCTGAGGGGAATGTTGTTTTCAATATAGATCATCTAAGAGTGCTTATGGAAACAATGCAGAGTGATCTGTAGGATAAACTTTTTGAATACAACAATGCCTTGGCAAATCAAGCTATCCTAGATTATATTGAACAGCAGAACAACCTCGATGAGGATGATGATAAGGCAGCAAAAGAGGAAGAGAAGGAGGCTGAACTAGAAGAAAGGCATGATGATGATGACTCTCCTCCATCTCCACCTTCAAGATCTGGTGCTGGTAGAGTAGGGGCCATAGGAGGAAATCAGCCCAATAGAAACTAGCCAGACCAGTATGAAGGTCAGCAGTCGGGTGATCAACAGGCTGGAGATCAACAACCTAGCAACACTGGGAATTCACCAGTGCACCACTCACAGCACAATACGGATGAGAAAGGGAAAGGCAAAGCTGTGACTGAGGTTCTTAAAGGTGATGAGAAACATTCATTACAACTCATCGTGACTGAACAAGAGACTAAGACATCAACAGGCTGCTTTAACCAGATGTATCTGGAGGATGATGTTATTCTGTCTGATCTTGAACGGTTTCAGCGACTGTATGTCGGCGGTGGTCCAACATTGAAAATCAGCTGCTTTCCATGACCAAGAGGTGGGCCAACTACCTGAGCATCCTAGCAAAATTCAATTGCTAGAAAGAGTACCTGAATGGGTACTAAACTCTGATGACAAAATAGCTAATCCACACTGGCACCGGTAGTCTACTACAGACTGTCATTCCCTAGCCATCGAATTAGAGCTCCTATTGGGGAACATGCCAACCTATAAATGTATGAAGGACATCAGAGGTCAATTAAAAGAGGTTTTACTACAAATACAAATTGCCAAGAGAGTTCTAGATAAGAGGGTACAAGCTATTCTTGAAGATCAAGCTACCACCAGTAAAGGGCCTTCAACTCAAATGACAGTGGGAGAACAAGCAACTGCTCTCCAAAGACTGTTTCAGCTGGTCAGAGTGACTAGAAAGATGATGCAGCAGGAGAATCAAGCTGTCCTCAATTTTTTGGAATTTGTACTCGATTCTCCAGTCCTCCTGTATGCTTTACCAGCCAGAGAAGTTGAGCTGCCTAGGTTTTTTCCAGCACTGTATCCTCAACATCCAGAACCAGTAGATTGGCTCACATACTACAATATTACTGATGATCTTCGGGATTGGTATGAGTGATCCACTGTCAAATGGAAAACCTGGCAAACACTACTCAATGATGCTCTTCAATTAAATGATCCTGGGGAACTAAAGGAGGAGATACAGAGAATTGAGCTGTGTATGGGACAATGGGAAAATCCAACTTAGAGGTCTCACCAAGATCACAAACCAACTGCTGCAACTTACTGTGGAGTCCTCTAAAATCCCTGAAAAGGATGTCACGGCTAAACCAGGCGTGGGACCACACTATAGAGAGATGGTTGAGATTCTCTTTGAAGCTACGATTAAAACAAATCAGCCTCTTGCAAAAAAATGGATCCATACAGCTTCGCATTGTCACAAATTGGCAAGAACTCGTCTAACAAAAGGCAAATGCACGTTCTATGATCCCGACACCAAAACCTATCATCCTCTCAGGCCTTATGAAGTAGAAATGACTACAAAAAGGCGGGATCAACTTGAGCAGGTGGCCATTTATAGACTCATCCAAAAGGGCAATGCTGGCACTGGGACTTCTGAAACACCAACACGATCGAAGGGCAAGAGGAAGCGGGTTCAGTGGAAGGATACTGGGTAGTTCCATCTTAGAATCCGATGGTGGATTTTTCCAGCCGTTATCAGAATCAGATGGTGGATTTTTCTAGCCAATTTCAGAATCAGACGGTGGATTTTTCCAGTAAGGTGTTGGAGTGTCTTTGGCTAGACACCCATGGAATTACAACTATAGGGTGGTCAAGCACTCAACAAGCATGAAGTATGGTATAAAGCTAGCAATACCAGGAGAGCTAGCAACTTCAAAAGAGTACTATCATGAGGAACATAGGCCAACTCATGAGGAACATCGGCCAACCCAACAAGCAAGCAAAGAGGTTCCTCAACACCTCAAAAGGATCAGATGGTGGATTTTTTTTCAGAAATTTTGGAGTCTTACCAAAATTCAAGAAAGGAGGGAAGGATGTAGACGGTGGAGATAATCTCAACAGGTAGGAATTGTCTCCTAGAAGCTGAACAATGGATCAGCCAGTAATTACCATGGTGGTTACCACAATAACCTCAAGAGCTATAAATAGGACCCATTACATTGTAATCGGGCTGATTGTACTTTGGGGCTGCTTGTACTCTTTGACTTCTTACTTCTAGTCTCTTGGTTCTAGTCTTCGAAGTTGTCTTGAGTGACAATCTCTTCACTTGTAACTCTTTTCCAATCATTCAGTCTGTTTCTAGTTCTAGTAGAGTATTTCAGTTCAATAACTATTCCAGCTCAGTTTCTATATTCCATTCCAATTTCACTAACTGAAGTGACGACTTCTAGTAGCTGTAAATTCTAACACTGGAATCAGCTATCTGAAGAGATCAGCTCCAATTCCACCTCCCTACACTTACCGTGTTATATGTGTCCTCGATTGACATTATGTTGATCTAGGTAGTGTTGCATGCACTTTATAGGTGGTGTGATTCTCTCTCGCAACATTGGCGCCGCTGCTGGGGACACAAGGACTTGAGTAGGTAATCCTACTAACACCAGTGTGATGGTTGCTTGCTTTAATTTTGACTAAAGAAAGCATTTTTCTTAAATGGATCAGCAAGAGGATATTTCAAGATCAAGTGGACAACCATGGAGCATGTGTCTGGGCAAGGGTATGTGTCTAGATAGATTTAGTTCGGATTTGTAGTATTAGTTGAAGATTAGAGTAGTTGTTGGTGGTCGAGTGATTTGTGAGGTGATAAAAGTGTTTACTAGTTCGTGTGTGGCAGTGAAGCATTTTTCTACTCATAAATGAAAAACCCCATGTGATGTATAGGAGTAGCTTTAGGTAAGTGATTTGATTCTGATTTTAGAGCTATTCATCACTAATTTATCTGCTAAAAAGAGCTTGTTTCTATTTAAAATCAGAAAAAAGTTTGTTTATGAGGGTAAAAATGCAATAAACAGGTTTCTGTTGATATTTTTTCATGACTGATTGATGTTGTGCATATAAGAGGGCATTTGCTAAAGTTCTGTCAAGAAAATTTGAAATTCTACAAACTTGGACATCATACACATATAATGTCTCAAGAGGAACCTATAGACCAAATTTGATAAAACAGACTGCACTAGAGTGTTCAAAAGGGTTGTTTTACCCTAAGTACACCTTGAGACTAGGGTTTTGACCAACCCTTGATACCCAAGAGACAAAAGACGGGGTGTCGAAAACGAAAACAAGAAAACTTGTGATTTTGAGCATATTTTTGCATGAAAATTGGTAGAAGTGCTTGAAAACTAGTGCTAGAGACTAATGGATGCTTGTGAATGAATTTTGGACAAAAATCCATCAGCAAACATCATATGTATATGATGTCTGAAGGGTAATTCTGGCAGGAAAAGTGAACTTTTGACATTATACCCATATTTCGCATGTTGTGTGGAGCACATACACCAAATTTCATTTCATTTGGACATATAGATTTAGAATTGAGGGGATATAGATTTAGAATTGAGGAGATTTTACCCTTTCGGGGGATTTCCTTGTCAAAAATTGGTGAATTTGTGCAATTTTGATTTCCAAATTTTGTTGTGAGCACATGTCCATGTTGTACATACCAAGGAGCACTCGGGTAGAAACAGAAGTCCATTTTGACACATAGGACATCATACACATATGATGTCCTAGAGACAAAATTTAAGGTCAAAAGATACATTTGAGTGCACCCTTGTGATCTAGAACAGTTAAGAAGCAAATAGGCTTTTAAAGGCCACAAGACGGATCTAGGAAAAGTGAATGCTTGAATTGATCATATCTAGCACAAAAGTGTTGAAATTGAATTCTAAAAGCTGTTGTGAGTTGCTTGTGAGGTGGGAGACCTCTGGAGCGAGTTTCACTTCAATTTGACCAGTTAAACAAGTATGATGTCTAAAGGGTAATTTTAGGGACCAAAGCTGACATCAAAGCTTACCATAGTGCTAAGCACCACAAAACAAGCTTAGAAACCAAATTTCATTCAATTTGGAGCACTTCATTAGATATCATATGTGTATCATGTCAAGTTAAGGTCCAAAGGTCCAATTGCACTTCTGACCACACAAGAGGTTCTAAAATGATCTTTGAATTTAAGATGACTTTTGCAATTCCCAGAATGTAAAAATTAAAAATACTGATTTTGTACACTTTTGACATCCAAATTTTTTTGTGAGAGCATACTCTTGCTGTGTACATCAAGGAGCACCTTGGGTAGAAGCAAAAGTGAAATATGAGCCAAAAGACATCATACATGCTGTGAAGGATTGGGGGGCTTGCCTCTACAACACCTCAAACCAACACAAAGAAAAGAGGATGAAGAGAGTATCTCTCTCAAGATAATATGGATTGATCTTCTCTCAAAAATTCTGATAGCCTCACTCGCACTCAGCCTCGACTAGCTGCACCACAAGGAACTGCACAAAACATAGTTGTCGTACCTCAAACCAAAATGAAGAGAGGTCAATATTAGAGATAAGATCCCACTTTCATCATATCATTGAGGAGAGACACACTCTCAACTCACCACACTAGGCTCTTGCAAGGCAAGAGGGGCACCCCTACATCACAACACCCACCCTTCACTGTCGTAGGCTGCAGCAACACATGGTTTCTTCTTCACAACTAAAAACTCCTACTCACTCACGAAACCAAGCTGATAAAAGTTCAGTTTTTCTTCATATTTTTAAAGCACTTACTCACTCTTTGAAGTCTTGACACTTCTATGTACAAAAACAGCAAAACTATGTACCCCGCACAACTGGCCCGCATGCTTAGAGACAATTGGCACACACCACCTTTGTACACTTTGTACAAGCATGTTTTGATAACATCCAAGGGTCCCAAAAGCATTAAGAAACATCTCTCAAAGTCTTTGGGATGGTTCGCATCATTCCGCCAAAACACGTCACAATGTATGAAGACTTTTAGGCCAGAAAAAGGAGTGATAGACCTTACTAAAAGTGTCAGAATCACAAATTGAGACTTGGAGTGGTTAGAGTACATCAAAGAGAGTCTAAAATTAAAATTTTGGAGCAATTCTGAGTCATGAGACATCATACGTGCATGAAGACTCCAAGCACAGATTGAGACCAGACAATAACTTTGACAGGGTAAAGGGCCATTTCCATGCTTTCCACTCAAACTTATGTTAGGAAATATGGCGTAGCTAAATAGATATTTGAGTAGCTTACTTAATGGGGAGAGAGAAATTTTCACACACAAAAGATTATAGAGTAGAGAGAGAGAGTACACACGATATACGTGGTTCACCCGATGTGAGCTACGTCCACCACGAGAAAGCAGCCACTCAATGGCTTTAGCACTTCAAAACAAGAAGTAGGTTACAAAGGGATTATACCCTTTTGGAGCTCCCACCTTGCTTCACTCTCACCACCTCACACCCACCTTGTTGCATCAACTTCACACTGTGAAATGTTTGTAGAAATGGCCTTCTTTTATAGGCCAAAAGGACTGCCCTCTCTCATGAGAGGCAGCCATGTGTAGCCTCCCTTGTGTAGATAAGTCCAAGTCAGACCTCCAATCCGCCCATGTGTTTCCACCCTTAAGAAGAAAAGTCCTCCTTTGAAATCGGCCACAGGCCATTGACTTCCAACCACTGGCTAACCGGCCAATCGACCAATCGTTTTTTGACCACTTTTCGGCCATCGTCCGGCCATAATATTACGGCAAAAATTTTGGTTTCCAGTGAGTGATTTTTTTTTCCAGCGAGTTATTTTTCTTCACGCACAATGGCTTCTCCTCATAATGGGGGCCTTACAAATGTACGTTTTTTAACACAAAAAAACGCAACATGGCAAGAGGATGGGTGCAATACCAGGACTTCCCGGGAGGTAAGCCATCCCAATACTATTCTGGCCCAAGCACCCTTAAGTGTAGAGTTCTCATCGGATCCGGTGTATTGGCAGACCCGATCACAAGCGGGGGGGGGGGGTTTCTTTAAAAAGTCGATGTGAGGGGTTTTGATGCATCTTTATCATGTACTCCACAACCCTTTCCATGCCCATATCCTCAGTTGGAAGAGATCCCGACTCAAGAAGTAGGAGCATATATGGTGTTTGTGTCTTAACATAGAGAAAGCTTGTAAGAAAACTCCATAAAGAAGAACAAGTGTCACCAATGTGTCAAAAAGGTACTTCTTGAGAATCCTTCTGCATTACACATGTTCTAAAATGCATAATATGCTCTCTTTCCGGCTTCCAAACGACACATAGCACATTCATGCCACTTGTGATTGGCCGGAATCTCAAGGCCAAGGTACTTAAATCTCTCAAGAACTCCAAGTGTCTCATTGTTGTACATGATGCATGGCTTCTACTTATGGTTGGTTTTCACAAGCATAAACTTTGTTTTGGATTCATTTACAATCAGCCCGCTATGCAAGAAAAAGTTCTCAAGGACAACCATAAGCTTTTGTACATACTCTAAAGTGTGTGCTAGAAGCACTACATCATCCACATACAGCAAAATCATGATTACCACATTGCAAATAGTGACCTCCAATGCCTTCTTCTTGCATAAAGTCAAGTACCATTGGTTCCAATTGATCGATGCATAGACCAAAGAGAGTTTGTGACAATGGACATCCTTGTTTAACCCCAATAGTTCTTGCAAGTTTTTTTGAAATTCCTCTTTCCCTGCACAATTGACACCACCTTCTCATAGATTCAAGAAACCGCAAGCATAAACTCACTTGGGCACTTGGATTTCTTCCACCATTCTCCACAAATTGTAATGTGGAATCATATCAAAGGCTTCTTAAAGTCCATAAAGCAACAATACAATTGCTTGCCTTTCAACCAACTTTCCTCCATGAGAACACAAAGAGTAACAAGATGATCAATGGTGCTATGGTGTCGACAAAAATCCGCTTGTCCTTTTGTACACTTGCCAATCTCTTCAGCCCAATCACTCAATTTTATCTCCATTATGCACCTAAATAACCTTCTCCACATGCAAGTTCAATACATAAGGTCTGATGGTCTAATTCTTGGGTTCATTGTCCAAGATTAAAACTCTTTATGCAATACATGATGGCTTCACAGAGTAGCATATAGTCAATCACACTATCCCCATTATTTTTTCTACATGTAAATCCATTGGTTCCACTCCACAAAGATATACCATTGGCAATGAACATACTCGTGCTATTGTACATGTGTAAAGTAACTTTCCATAGTGATCCAGATCTTTCTTGTCCATTGAAATACCATCATATAAGTGAACTTCCTCCAAATCCCTTGAAATGTATGGAATATAAACTTGTTAAGTATCATGTTGCAATGTTTTTGTACAAGCATTCATATCTCCAAATACAATAGCATCACCTTTGTCTTAAAAATAAGCAATGTCCTCCTCTTAATCAAAAAATGATTGATCTCTATCCATCCAAGCATAAAAGGGTGAATCATGATGAGGAATGTAGCAACTAGCTACAAAATGGCCGCTCTTTTTGCTGTCATAATTTTCAACCATACATAACGTTTGTGCTTTTCATCTTTCACAATTGATACAAATCTTTCAATACTTTCTTAACCATACATGCTAACTCTCCTTGTCCTCTTTGTTGCTTGATATCTTTTACCACATCAATGAATGTACATTGTAATCCTCCAAGTCATTAATCCTTTGTGTATAATGCTCCCAAGTTAAGTACAACATCGGCTTTGTTTGTTAGTTCACTTGTGCTAACTCCCGCATTCCATGGGTATCCATTGCAATCCCAAAAGCATACTTTCAATTGTAACTTGGCCTCATAAGTTGCGCATTCCTAATTGCTCGATGGACTTGCCTCCTCCTTGGGCACATTTTCTTCATGAGAGATCTCCTCGTTTTTCTTATTTCTCTCCTCGTAAGCCTTGCAATGCATATTTTGTTGCTTAATACTGTGATCTTCACATACAAAACACTTTGTATCCTTCAGATAAATTCAACTATTATCAAGGATAATCTTTTGTTTGGTCTCATCTAGCATGGTGCATACAATTGACCATTCTCCCAAGCGAGGAGCTCCTTGCTTATCCACTCTATGTGCTCTATAAACCATAACTCCTGACTTGCCAAAGTGGGTTTTGAATAAATCTTTGATAATAATGGCAAGGTAAGGAGGTGTCTCTAATTTCTCTTTGGAAATTCCACGAATAGCAATGTTCTTGGAGCGTCGCTCCCATTCCTTCAACTCCTCTACATCCACATTCTCAACATTTGTTGTTTGAGCCATAGCTTGCATGAGGGAGGAATTGGAAACCACATTGTTACCACCACATACATCATCCCAATACTTTTTTGTACATACATTTTTCATGTCGCATACATCCCGGCTCACGGTGTCAAATTTCTCCTCTTTCAATACATGATCATGCTCTACTTTTCTCATGCACTCCTTCAAAGCATTTAATTCCACAAGAGAGTGTTTGCATTCCTTTACTTCCTCTTCAAGTTGCATCAAACGTGTTGTTTGCATCTCAAGTGTCCTTTTGATATTTTCATTCTCAACCACAAGAACCCTTAATGTGCCATTCTCCATTGCAAGTGCCCGTAAATCTTCACCTTGCTTGTTTATAGTCTCTTGCAACAATACCAAGTATGCCATGATCATGGCTTTGGATGTCATTGGTTGAGTGTTTGTGTTGCTATCTCCACACTTAGGAGATTTTGGATCATTTTCTACAATGATTGTGGACATTGTTGAAGAAGAAGAACCCTTGCAAGTGCCGAAAGACATTGTATGTAAAAAAAGAGATCATAGTCAACTTCCCTGAACCTATTCACTTCAAAAATGTTGCTGCACAAAAGCCTTCCATAACTCTGAATTTTTTTGTTTTTGCAGCAATGTGTATAGGGGGAGAGGAGAGAGTCATATGGAGAGAGTGAAAGAAGGATGGAGAGAGTGAGATAAGGATATAGCGAGAGAGGGGGGGGGGGGGGGGGGGGGGGGGGGGGGGGGGGGGGGGGAGAAATAGGGAGTGAGATAGGTATAGGAGTATTCAAAAAAATATATTTTTTTGATTCATTAATAATTGTAGAACAATACATTGAAAATCTCAACCTCCGAGGTTATTTCTAGGATATACTAGGAATACAATGATAGGGTTAGATAGAGAGATCTTCCATATTTGTACTTGCACTTCATTTGCATGTTGTTTCTCTTCCATTTCTCCCTGGCTAAAATCTCTATCTCTCACTCTCTCTCTGTCTCGTATGAGGTTAGATAGAATCAGGTAGTATTAGGGAGACAAAAGAAATGTTGATTGTCTATAAATATGGGCTTGTGTGTTTGAAAAATTATATCTAGCCATACCCTTGAAAACATTCTCTCAGCGATGGCTTCCTCTTCAACATGCAAGGCCAGTTTAGTCTTGAATACTATTTGTGCTTAACCTTTGTTGCTTGATTTCCCTGCAAGATTTTCCATGGTCAATCTGGAAGATTATGGGGGTCGTTTAACAACAAGATGTTTGCCATCCTTTCCACTCCTGATGGGGACATTTAGACTCAGGTGAAAGATGGTGTGACATTTGTGACCAATTTCAATTTATATTGGATTCAACCTTGTCTATAAATTTTCTATTGGTTACAAACAAGGCTACAAATAGCAATCTGGGAGTGGATATGTCCTCAAGATCACATGTGGCCATGGTGTAGTTATATGTCTGACAGCTCTTAAGAAAACCTCAAACAAAAACCTTCAAGATTCTTTTTCTATGTGCCAAGAATCAATGCAAGATGTTTGGATAAAAGAGAAGAAGAAAGAAAAACACATTTCTACTAGTTCAAACAAGGTAGAGAAAATACATAGCACATTGTGTTAAATAGCCACCGGTAACCCAAGTTGAGCCGAATGATTTCTAGGTGTTTAATTAAGAAGAATGTTGTGGAAGTTCTACAAGTGGACAATAGGGATTGCATTTATGAGCTGGACCCTGTGCAGATGGTGTTCTCAAAATGTTGGGGATGGATCAAAAGTATGATGGCCATTGTTGGGTTAAGCATGTTCAATTTAGAATGAAGTACTCAGCTATAATCTAGAGAAGTAAATGTGGCGTACATCTTATTTGCAAAAATGGTTTGTGCTCAATCAAAGCGATAAACAGACGGCCAAACAAGACTTCGTTGACATAGAAGTTAATGACATCAATTTTGTTCGTTGGTATGTTGAGCTCAAAAAATGGAACTCTAAGATGCTTCCACTATGGTCAGAGTCCAATTCTGCTTCATGAGTATTCTTGTACTGTGTATTACTTGATCGTTGAGAAAAATTGGCCGCGCTTGTTCGTCCACATTGGAAATGATAGTCACTCTGTTCCAAAGGGAGTTTTGAGATTGTCCAATACAGTGAATGAGAGAGCTTCTTTCTCGTGCAGTGTCCGAAACACCGATGACTTGACCTAGACATTTGCAATTGAATCTTGCAAAGCAAATGATAATAGGTAGTATTTTTGGGAAAATGGGGAACCATTGAATAGCAATGAGCTTCTCTCTATACTGGGTCAACTCCGAACATGTCTTGCAGTCTTTTGTTTGACATTCATGTATCTGCTATTATTACCAGGTTTAAACACTTGATGAGAGAAGCCACTACTACACTGATTGGAGTTGGCATAGAGTCTCAATTGCTTTGGCTGAAGAACAATTGCGGGTATAATTTCTTCCACGGCATGATGTTTCCAAGACAATCCATAGACCCTACTAAAAGATGTCAGGTATTCAAAATGTTAATCAACGGACCCGGGCTTGGAGTCAAGCTGGTAAATAGAATGCGACAACATGGGAATGGGGATTTTCAAAGAAGTTGGTTTTGCTTTGATCACATGCAAAGAGTGGTGGGGTGGACAACAGTGGCAGCACATGTCTACAATCCTGCATAAGTCCTATGTAAACATCTTACAACACCCTCCTTGTTCCTTGGTGGCATTGATTAATCATTTATCTATGCAGGATTCAAGAGATGCAAACAATTTCCATCTATGAGATGAAAGAAGAAGACACAAAGGCACAAATCGTGTTCTGGGAATGATGAATGCGGTGTTGTTGGACAATGGACACCATCCAATTGGTTTTAGAGGATTCATGGTAGATGAGGCTAGAGAAAATTGGAACTATTCAAACTGTGTTCAACAAAGGTCCTAACAATGTTATGGAAGGAAGAAAGCACTCATGATTATTTCATTGAGATCAAAGCTTGCACATTCACACCATGCAATATGTGTATAAGAATTTCCAAGATGAGCACAAACATACGTGTGAATTATGGTACCGCGCAAGGAGTGAGGAAGAGGCAACCAAATTGTACAAACATATACGCTCTTGGTGGGCTTTTGGAAAAGTTTCTGACTGTAACTTATTACAGATGGAGTGTTGGCTAATTTGGTGGCATATGTACCATACCCTCGTAGAGAAACCACTTCCTTGGGGTAAACATTACTAGCAATATTTGTGGGAAGGTTTTTTAAAGTATTGGTATACTATCTCTGAGTACAAATGCGTTGCAGGAAGGGGATGATCTATCATACATTCCTACTACAAACATTGATGAAACAAAGCAAGTAAGTTGGCTTACTGGCAAGGGAAACAATGAAATGTTGAGCTTGTATGATGCATGCATGTCTATCTATCAAACACTTTGTTTCAAAGTGTGAAGATGTTTGCTTTTGTGGAGGGTAGATATCATGGGAACGGAACTTCTGCAGAAAAACTTGATTGTAGAGCACAACAAGGACAAGCACTGGGCCCAAGTGCTATTGCAAAAGAGATTGAGGATGAGCTTGGAGGTACATCCCTCTATCAATAACCAAGAATGGAGGGGGATAATATTACAGTATCCATAAAGCGGATGGGAATGTGAGTTGTGACAAGGAAAATGCTTCACATCGACCTGAGTATCTCACACAAAACATCCCGCAAAATCATGGAGGTCTCCAAGAAACTACCAAAGTGACAGGTCAAATAGGCAATGAACATGAGGGTGGGTTGGTGGTTGAGGAGACTGTTTGGAGGTGATAACAACATACAAGTTCCCACCCAGTCAAGGCGCCCGTTGGGTCAGCCAACCAAAGTTTTGATGTGGTCACATTATTTTTCCGATGTTTAATACATCAAACCCTGTAAAAGCCTAATGATAGTCGTCTATGTCAAGTCTGAGTCAAAGATATAATTTTTCCAATGATGTTTGTAAAGGTCGATGAGAAGTTGGCCGCCGGCCACTTTAGAAAGCCCTAGGTATATAATACACTAAGGTTAGTGGGAAAGGGAGATCATTTTGTGAAGATAAGTGACTATTGCGTTACGCACAGGGAGCTGCCTCTTTGCTCAAACTTGTAATCATCGCTTCTGTGGCCACGGTAATCCAAATTCAATTTTCTTTCTTGCATTGTGTTCCTCTTACTCTGCTTTTCATTCAAGTGTAAGCATTCAAGATTCGGTGAAGGTTTCAAACGCATCCGTTTAGGCCTTAAATCGCTGTTTTGAGTGTTTATATGCATATTTTATGTTGTTTTGACCCTAGGAGAGGCTTTAGGGACCCAAAAACAACCCTTTAGGATCATCCGTTTACTGTTTTTGCGTACTGTGGGACGAACGATCGCGATCGTTGTACCTCTCCAGAATGTTGTGACAGTGATAGGGTATGTTCCTGATAGTCCCCTGTAGCTTCCCTTCAAGTTTCGTGCGATTCCGATATGATTTGCATGGTAAACAGGCATGATGACTGTAGAGCTGTGTAGAAGGACATAGGCAGATTACTTGGCTTTCGTGCGTTTGATTTGCTTGTAGAGTTAGTAGTTGCATATCTTCGAGTTCACTTCATTAGGATTGACACCCTAGTGAGTTTCCATGCCTCATCCGAGTCGCTTCCCCTGTATCGATAATTTTATGTTGATGCTTGAGAGCTATGCTATGGATGTTCGTCGCGGCGACCCGCAAACATTGGCGCCGTTGCCAGGGAATGAATCTTAGGTGATGAGTGACCGAGTGCGTATTCAAAGTTTTCTTATTGTTCCAAAAGATAATTTCCATTCCATTTACATTTCAGTGAAGCATCTAGACAGGGGTTTAGTGCTTAGTGGAGTCTAGGGTCGGTGGACTGGCTAGATCTACTCTTGAGAGATATAGGGAGTTGGGAGTGAGGTTTTTTTAAGCATTTTTTTCTCTTCAAATTTCTTTGTATTGATTGAGTACTGATCCATCATCCGTTTTTTATCCTGCTTGTTTTGTTCGATTCATTTTCTTATGTTCTTTCATTTCTGTACTTAGGAGTAGGATAAGTAAATCACATTCCAGTCAGATTTGGGATAAAAGTTAGAGTCGAGAAACCAGAAAACCATAACTTTGGCAAAAAGGCCATAAGACTCTGAAATTTTGAAAATCTGACCAAACAGAGTTGAAATTGATTCAAATCACAAAGTGGTAGCACCAAACACTGGGAAATACTTGTCAAAGAGAGCCTGTAAAATTTCATCAGATTTGGCTCTGGTACTACGATCGCGATCGGTGTACCTCAGTGTCAGAATTATACAAGATTTGACATGTGCCTTCCTGATAAGATTCTAAACAAGTTTGTCTAAAGCAACCACACCCAAAAACATCAAAAATCAAGAAAATCGGGCCACTTGGTTAAAACTAGCCTGACAGACCCAGAAACAGTAAAATCTTGGTTTTTAGTGATCCAAATACAAAGTGACTTGGGGAATAGGCGTAGAACACCTGTGTCTAAAAGCACACCAAATTTGGTCTAGTTTGGGCTCAGAACTACGATCGCGATCGGTGTACCTAAGTGCCAGATTTTGACCAGATTTCATATGTGGCCATTTCTACACACATTTCATAGTGTGAAGTTGATGCAACAAGGTGAGTGTGAGGTGATGAGAGTGAAGCAAGGCGGGAGCTCCATTAAGGGTATAATCCCTTTGGAAACTACTTCTTGTTTTGAAGTACTAAAGCCATTGAGTGGCTGCTTTCCCGTGGACGTAGCCCACATTGGGTGAACCACGTATATCGTGTGTACTCTCTCTCTCTCTCTCTCTCTCTCTCTCTCTCTCTCTCTCTCTCTCTCTCTCTCTCTCTCTCTCTCTCTCTCTCTCTACTCTATAATCTCGTGTATATAAATCTGTCTCTCTCCATTAAGTAATCTACTCAATTATCTATTTAGCTACGTCTTATTTCCTAACAATCAAATGGACCTCAAACATCCAAAATAGCTATTCACGGGAGTGTAGCTCCCACCTCATTGAGTGGAACCAAGCGACCACCAATTAGACTTACAAATCCATCAACATTTCCAAAACATGTCTCAAAGGGGATCCCACCAGGATTTGCTCCAAGACGAGAAGAAGGAACCAGGGATGTCTTTGTGAGAGACCCCAACACGCTAAGATACATGGTTGAACCAGAACCAATGAGACCATATCAATTGGCCAAATGTGTCAAGAATAAGTATGATGGGTTAAGGGATCCATACGTACATGCATCCTTGTTCAAACAAGTGCTAAGAGCCCAACAAGTATTTTATTTTCATACACATCATGAGGGATTTGGCTTAACCTTGGAAGGGATAGCATTGAATTGGTTCCAACCGTTGGACAAAAATTCCTTCTCAAACGTTGAACAACTGTTGCAAGAATTTGTTGTGGAGTTCTCTAAAAGGGGAATCAAGCATAACACAGTGTCCCAAATCTATGCATTCAAGCAAAAAGAAGATGAGAGAGTGAAGGAAGCATCGCTACGCTTCAAACAATATATAGAGAGATGTCCGGAACGCGAGTTACCACAGGATGAAAGATTATCAATTCTCTTCATAGAGGGTTTGAAAAATGAAACTCTCAAGAAATATTTGCACTTAAAAGGATGTACCTCCTTTGAACAAGTCACGAGAGAAGCGTTATACCTAGTTGACAATTGTAAAGCCTATGTCGAGGAAATTGGTGATACAAAGATCACTATGGATAATGCTCCTTTAGCATCTAGTGAAACCAGCACAAGGCAAGTGGTTATGTCTCAATTAATGACCAACCTAGACCTAGATGAGCTAGCAGCACAAGTAGCACAACGAATAAAATGGTGTGCCATTGAGCAAAAATGGACCAATCATGAGATGAGTGAGTGCTACTATAATCAAACCTACACAAGGGGGATACTATTTGGACATCAAATAGAAAAACAAATTCCATTACCAAATCATCCATTATTTCAAAATAGGGTTGTATCAAGGGCTTTACAAAGAGTTGAGGTATCACAACCTAGGCTAGGGCAAGAACCTATGAGAAAACTCTATTCATTGAATGAGGACACTCTGATGTTCATAGCCAATCAAGAGCGTAGACCAGAGACCATTCTGGATAAGCAAGAACAACCATCAATTGTGCCACCAGTGACTCAACAAGATGGACCATGCTACAAGTGTGGAGGTGATCATTGGGCCAAGAATTGTTCTCGTGTAGAGATAATTGGATATTTTTTGGAGTGTGCCATTACACACATTGTTCCAAATTGTCCAAAACACCCAAACAAACAGGGGAAAACAACAATGAATGTTGTGGGAGTGTTACCTTCTCCAAGTGGATCAGAGGCAGAACCCAAAATTCCTGTGAAGGTAGTGACTAGAGGCCAAGCAAAAGAAAATGCTGAGGACCAAGCTAATGAGGAGAAAGATCAACAACCCAAACAAGGGGAAACAACTAGTGTGTCAGTGAGGACTGGGAGAAAATCCTGGAAAGCCAAAAGAGACAGAATTAAAGCAAAAACAATTACAAATCAAACTGCACTACAAACAAAATTACAAGAGACAAAGGAGCATTTAAAACAAGAACGGGAAAACAAAACAATGGTGACCGATAACAAACCAAGGAAGGCGTCTTCCGGAGGATCTGTGTTGGTAGACAAAGTCATAGAGCCATTAGATGCTGCACTGGAAGCATATGAGGCTAGATTGAAACCCAACCAAACCCTAGAGCAAGGAGGGATGAAATATCCTCCTGCTGAGGTAGAGACTGAGAGGTTGAAAATGTGTAAGGAATTGGTAAAAACTGCACAGGCAATGATGGAGCCTGAAGCACCCATTCCACCTCTAGAAACAAAACCAAAAAGTGTTGGATTTGAAATGCCTAAGGCAAAGGTTGTTGAAACAATAACTTAAAGAAACATTGAGCTAGAATCACAAAAGGATGTGCAAGTAAAGACTGCAACACAAGAAACCAACAACCTAGAAATTCAACAAGATGATCAAGTAGTGGCCAACACCACTAATGATGCAAGGTCAAGATCACAATTTATGGCACCTATCCCAGAGATAGATGAGCCATGGCCAAATGAATTGTGGGAAGCAATTAGAAGTGCAAAAGATGGAAGTGCAACTTTCCAATCTGCACCCATAACTGAGGTCAATACAGGGCATGAAGTCTATCAGGGAGACATTCAATCTCTAAATGGAGATGCAGGGACGGAAATTTCAATTGAAAGCAACCCAGAGTCCTTGAAGACCTTACCCTCATACATAAGAGAACATGAGGCTGACTCGGAGACTAGAGTGGTGGCATCTCAGAGGAGAGCCATATCCAAGATGATGGATACAAAGAGTATGCAAGAGTTGATGTCAGCTCCAATACAGTGCACCATTACTCTATCTGAACTGCTTAAGATTAGACCACATGTATGGGATGAAGTAGGCAACAATTTGGGGAAGATGGGATTAAAGATACCTCTTCAAGATCTACCCTCAAATGAACAATCAAACAAAACTCAACAAGAAAGTGCAGACGCTAAACCTGTGCCAATAAACAAGGCGGGGGAATATTGCGAAGGAGAAGAAGGAAACACCACCTTACCTGTGGAATACAAAGGAGTTAAAACATTGACTATACTTGATAGTGGGGCTGGAGTAGCCATAGCCACAAAAGACATTTGTAAAAAATGGGGTAGACCAGCGCTTAGGAAAACTAGAATGAAGCTGCAACTTGCAGATGGATACACGAAAAAAACTCTGGGTATCTTAGAGCAAATTATTGTGACTTCTTGTGGAATTGAATATGAACGTACATTTGCAATAGTAGATTTTGGAAAAGGGAACAATTTTGATATCATTTTAGGAAGACCTTTCATGCGTCAACTTAAGATGGTTCAAAATTGGGGCTATGACTATATCTACTTGAGACATAAAAAGATCACCACAAAAATAAGCATAAAAGACCATAGCTATAGAGATGTGAATAGAACTCCTTTAGAAGAAATTGATTCTACTATATTCAATGGGAAAGAGGTACCTACGTGGCTACAAACCAAACATGAACTTTGGATGTGTGGTGATTCGAAGTGTAGAAGCTCAATGAAGGAGGATTGCATACTAGAAAGATCAATGGACGATGAAGCTTACATACCGGAACCATTTCCAGAGGAGTTATTTGAACCCTTTGGATGGACTCAAATACTGGCAACCTTGGATGTGTGTGTAAATGAGCTAACTCCAACCAAGTTTTGTAATGAAGAAGGCTACGATCTAGTTTCATGTTTTATGTTGAAAGTGTTGAAGGAAGCTAATGAAGTTTGTGAGTGTGAAAGCAGAAAAAGTGAGACAGATAGCTACATCCTGGAGCATGAGGCAAAATGGAAAACGAAGGAAGCAGAGCAACCACAAGAATATGTCATTATTGACATACCTAAAGAAACAACAAAAGCTATTTCAAAGAAGCCGACTCCAAAAAAAGTGCAAATGAAAGTAGATGAAGGAGAAAAGCTTCCAAGTTCAACGGCAAATCTTCAACAAACGCAAGATCAAAAGAAGATCAGGGACAAGGAAGAAGATGGACTATCTCCTACGATGATCAAATTCAATTTATGCGGACAAACGGGGCTCAAGGTTACATGTTCGGCCGCAATAGATCCAGAAGCAACAAAGAATCTAATGACTTATGGAACGTGGATCATGATGGGAAAGCCACCAATCAATGAGCTAGAAGAAACAGTTTACACAAGTTCAAAAATGCCGATTCCTAGCTTTGGAGTGGCAGAAGCTCTACTCAAATTGAGTGCCGGGGAGTATAAAGATACTTTCCACATAATCAACTCCCATCATATCAAAGCGAGTCTGGTCCTGACAGAAAGCTGGAGGAACGTCTTCTTTTGACAACAATCAAAAGCTTCAACAACAACAACGGTAAGACTCCATGAAGCTTCTCAAATCCATGCAGAGAAGAAATCGCCAACCATCATGGAAAAAGGTAAAGAAAAGGTAAACATTGAAGTATATCAACCTCGCTAGACGACTTTAACTTCAACGAGATTCCATCAAATTTCCCACGAAGCCTCTACATCAAGAGCCACGCCATCAACAATGCAATGGAAACCAAAGCAAAAAGTCTATCAACCAAAGTTTCCATCACAAAAAAGCTTCCAAAAGAAGCTGAAGAATGTCAACCAAGTGTTGGTATCCAAAGAGCACATCCAAGTCAAAGACCCAGTTTGGATACATGAAACACGGGTTCAACCACAACAACAAAAGGTGATAGGGTGGGTAGCATCAGATGAGTCAATCATTACTCAAGGCTACTTCCAAGGAAACATTAATGTTTGGGCCAAAAAGCCTAAAGTAACAGCCTGGATGTACTCACCTCAAGAAAGAAGTTCTACAATGAGCGAACCAAACTATCAACAGAATAAAAACAACTCAAATAGGAGAAAGAACAACAAAAAAGGACAGAAGAAAAGACCTTCCAAGAAAGCAACACAACAAGTATGGGTACCAAAGTCAAACTTCAACGAAGCTACCCAACACAAATAGATGCAGCAGCGGATGGTTCCCATCAAGCTACTTGAAGCACAAGGATTCTATGAAGGTAACACCCAAATATGGTTACCCAAAGTAGTTGCTCAACCTAGAGCCACTAAGACCAACCAAGTAGCAAAGGACCCCACACAAAGACAATCAACAACAACAAAGAGCCAATGGAGACTAAGCACAACCAAGGGAGAACATAAAAGTCAAGAGTCGGGAAGCTGAGCCACTAAATGAGCAAGGCATTAGTCCCAAAGCTTCAAGTAATATTCTTTGTGGTCTAAGAGTCTTAGCTATTCTAGGTACTGCTCAAGGTGGAGGAGTTGAGCATATTGATGTTGTGTCGCTCATGCTGGTATAGGTGAGCATAAGAGTCCAAGTCTATGTATTTTAAGTTTGGTGAAGTGAAGAAGAGAGTCCAAAAGACACTCACGCACTATGCATAGTGAGTAATGAGTGGAGAAGCTTCAACATCAAAAACCCTTCTTGGAAATGTGGAAGCTATTGAGATGTCCTTGGATATCACATGTGCTACATTTGTTCCTTGAAGCACCCAACAACTCAATTTTCACACCGCATGATTTTCTTGAAAGAACTCTTGTGTGCATATAGAGTGTCCCATAATTGGCACTTGCATTACGCACTCTTACTTTATTTCACCCAAGCACTCACCTTGCATGAACAGGTACTCAACTTCCAAGTGTTCAACCCCAATAAGAGAGTATACCAAAGGCATTTTTTCCCACTGGGTTTTTCCCTTTGGTCATTCAGGTTCTAGACCCTAATTTAGAAACACCCATCACTATTCTATTGTATATATTCCTTCCATCAAATGAAACCAATAAAGAATTTGTTACACGATCTTCAAAGAGATCAAGTGGGGCCACATTGTTCTCAACTACGCTTCGACAAGAGCAGCTCTTCTCTTCAAAGATACCAACAAAGCTCTATCGACAAAGTGGCAAAGAAAATCAAATTGGAGATTCCAGTGCACACATGTCAAAGTCTCAAACATTTTGAGATACGAGCTCCAATAAAAATTCAACTGCACCAGGAGGCAAAGTATCCAAAGAAGCAGGTATCATCGACCAACTGCACAAATGGAAAGGTAAAGCAGGATGTGCAACAACATGCACAAATTCCTCGTCCACAACATCTAAATCACAAAGAACACATGTTCATCAATCAAAGGCAACTGGGCACCCCATTTGAACAAGCAAAACATGCCAGATATAACTCAATCAAGGAAGGGAGGAGTCTCATCGACAAGAAGACCAGACTACAAATGGTCGTGTCAAGGGACGACATGAGCTAGGAAGGGGGGAGTGTTTGGAGGTGATAACAACATACAAGTGCCCACCCAGTCAAGGCGCCCGTTGGGTCAGCCGACCAAAGTTTTGATGTGGTCACATTATTTTTCCGATGTTTAATACATCAAACCCTGTAAAAGCCTAATGACAGTCGTCTATGTCAAGTCTGAGTCAAAGATGTAATTTTTCCAATGATGTATGTAAAGGTCGATGAGAAGTTGGCCGCCGGCCACTTTAGAAATCCCTAGGTATATAATACACTAAGGTTAGTGGGAAAGGGAGATCATTTTGTGAAGATAAGTGACTATTGCGTTACGCACAGGGAGCTGCCTCTTTGCTCAAACTTGTAATCATCGCTTTTGTGGCTACGGTAATCCAAATTCAGTTTTGTTTCTTGCATTGTGTTCCTCTTACTCTGCTCTTTCATTCAAGTGTAAGCATTCAAGATTCGATGAAGGTTTCAAACGTATCCGTTTAAGCCTTAAATCGCCCTGTTTTGAGTGTTTATATGCGTATTTTATGTTGTTTTGACCCTAGGAAAGGCTTTAGGGACTCAAAAACGACCCTTTAGGATCATCCGTTTACTGTTTTTGCATACTGTGGGACGCACGATCGTGATCATTGTACCTCTCCAGAATGCTGTGACAGTGATAGGGTATGTTCCTGATAGTCCCCTGTAGCTTCCTTTCAAGTTTCGTGCGATTCCGATATGATTTGCATGGTAAACGGGAGTGATGACTGTAGAGCTGTGTAGAAGGACATAGGCAGATTACTTGGCTTTCGTGCATTTGATTTGTTTGTAGAGTTAGTAGTTGCATCTCTTCGAGTTCAATTCATTAGGATTGACACCCTAGTGAGTTTCCATGCCTCATCGGAGTCGCTTCCCCTGTATCGATAATTTTATGTTGATGCTTGAGAGCTATGCTATGGACGTCCGTCGCGGTGACCCGCAAACAGAGACAAACATTCATAAGACAATGTGGGCAATGTGATGTATACCAAAGGAAAGTAGGGTTCAATGTCAAGGGTGGTTGGGATCGAGAGTCGTTAAATGCAAGAATAATAAAAAGAACATGGGTGCAGGTGTTGTTGCACCATCCTTTTGGGGTATTTGGACTTGGGAAAGAGGGTTGACAATGCTCATGGTATCGGTTCAAAGGCACGATTCATGTGGCTCTGCAATGATAATGTGGATCACACATGGCATATCTATAACATGATCACTCAATGTCCTGCTAGAGTCCCGAGTCCCCAGTATATGGTCAATGGAAAAGGGAACAAATTAACTGCTTTAGAGTTGCAGGAATTGGAGTCAGAGGCTTCACAGTAAAGAAGATTGCAGCTAAGGAAACGAACAATGTGCGTAGGAGTATCAATTCAAGCCTCCCGAAGAATTGAATCGATGGTAACCATGGATGCCCGGATTGTGCAACACACTGTCGTGAAGACGAACATGCATAAGAAATTCATGGTGGAAACATCTACTGCACAATTCTGGGGCGAGAGGTATGAAGTTTATATCGCAAGTAGCCCAATGTGTACATGTGGAGACTTCGCAGAGCGAGTGGCACAAAGCAAAGCGTATATGGACTACAAGCATATTTACTCTATCTTCCTTCGCTACTTTGGCTTAGATTTAAAGCACAATATGTTTATCCATTAGAGCAAGCTAGCAGATGAGTGAAATTGAGTTGTATCCCTCAAATCTCTTGGTCTAATCATGTAATTGTATTGCACAAATTGCAACAAGTCTTTTAATATTGTATTTCTGTTTTTAGAAATTCAAAATACGATGGTGGCTTGTGTCTTCTTGTTTTTCTTATACGTCGAACATGGTGTAAGATCCCCAAATTTTGGGTCTCTTTTAAAAATAAAACAATAGATTCTAATATTTGTTTAGTCAAATTTTGGTTTAAAATGCTTGTTTGGAAATATTGTAAGGTTCTAAATTGAAAAGCAAGGTCGTTCCCATGTTCCAATAGATCAGATAGACATTCGATTCAGTTTTAGAAAAAAACGCTTTATTTTGGCTTTTTCATGCTTTTCGGTGTTTTTTTTCAAAAAGCAGGGTCGGATCCTTAATCTACGAATTCCGCGGAAGCTATGGTTCAGTTTTGTAAAAATCTGCTTTTCGAGCGCTTTCCACGCTATTTTTAGCTTTTCATTCTTTTTAGTGAAAAACGAATCCGCTTTCTTATTTCAGTGGACGAGGGGAGCACGTGGTTCAATTTTAGAAAATTTTACTTTTTACATTATTTTTAGTTTTTCGTGCTTTTTGGTGTTTTTGATAATCAACATGAAACATAAAAATGTTATTTTTAGTCTCCGTCAGATTTAAAAATGACCACTTAGAGAAAAAACGAGATTAAACAAAAATTTATTTTTATAAAAAGCGGTACCGTGAATATGCCGAGGTAGTACAGGAAAGTCATAATTATATCTGGGCATCACGATGCAGCATGGTCTAGTCTCAGTTTCATTAATTGCAAGGGTACTATCTGGGTAGTCAATTTTTACTATAAAAATTGAATGGTAAGTGGGACAGTTGACCACCAAAAGCAAAGCCTTGTTTTTAGAACAGTTCCAAAAAGTAGGGAGCTATTCCTAGCTAAGAAGGGGGCGCTAGTATCTGGCTTGGGGCTCACTCCAACTTCCTACAAAGCCTATAAATTCACCTGTAGTGCTCAGTTTGCGTTAGTTGCATCTACTACCGCAAGGCAATACATACCTATTATACGGTGCAAGCTCTTCATCACCATCTACATAAACTCTTCTCTCTCATTCATGGGAAGAAGAAGAAGAAGAAGAATACTCTCTCTCTACTTGCTTACTATCTCCTCTCTAGTTCCACGTGTACGCGCTCTCTGAAGGCTCTTGTGGTGAAAACCTTTACGTAGCTCTCATCACCGCTCTCTTCTGTAAAGCAGCAAGAAGCCTTTCGACTACCCCTAATCAATTCTAAAGCATGGTGAGAAGCTCTAAACTCCATAGCCATCATCTCTCTCTCTCTCTCTCTCTCTCTCTCTCTCTCTCTCTCTCTCTCTCTCTCTCTCTCTCTCTCTCTCTCTCTCTCTCTCTCTCGTTTTTCTGAGTAGATATCCTCTCGATGGTTGCTTTTTCGTATACGAGTGCACGTATAGACTTGTTGAGTGCATATGAAGTTGATTCATGCTTATTTCATCATGTACGTTGATTTATGCACACAATGTGTTTATGGTCACGTGTGTACATAAAAAACGCTTTTCGTTTCATGTCACGTAATCAATAAGAACACTATTTTGGTCATAAGTCACAAACCATTATGAATTAGCCCAAACCCTTTAAACCAGAGATAAAACACATCATTTAGAACATTTTCTTTTTTGGGTGTCATGTGAAAATCACGCACGAGCTAAGAGTTATGGTCAAAAAACAGCTTGTTGCCCACTGCACACTGTCAAATTTTTGGACCCAAGTTCCTTGGAGAACCACTATATAGATTCATCAGATGAGAAAAACCACTTAACCATTTGAAAATTTTGATTAAACTTGATGATAAATGTATTTCGGTCTCCGTTATCACTTCGGGAATGCGAGTTATCAACTATTCCATAACCGGGTTTACCTAGGCGTAAAGGGGTGCTGCAAAGGGGGAGTACCATATGACGTCGTGAGTTGACCGAGCTGTTTGTTTATGATTTATGGTTTATTTTGGTGAGTTGATTTCAAGTATTGGATGTCCATAAAATTATGTGAGGGTATATGGTTAGTCAACCCGAACCGTACGGGCAGATACGAATAACGTGGATTTCTTTTTGTGCTACTGTTTGTTGCATGAGTATCACATGGGCAAAGTAATGTGATAAGGTGTTAGTCTATATTATGGAGCTGAGATTGATTCATTGGTTTGAGGTCAAGCACTTCCATTTGTATGTTATGTATGCACCCAAAAAAAAGGCAAAAAGTTATTTTTTGCATATATGTGAAGTTATGGTTTATGGTCGACCTAAGTGTCGGAGCTGTTTTGCATCATGTTTATGTTTATTGAATGATATCATATGATGTATGAAACCTAATGACTAGGTGTGGATGCCTCATGTGCACGTGTATGATTGCTTTCCACCTTTCTAGAGCAAAACTAGCTCTATCTACTAGAAGGGTGAAGTGCAGATACGGTGCATCACTTATGCATGGTTGGATATGATTAAAATTGGATTTTGATATCATGTTTAGTTATTGGTCGGACTTATTTTATGCATAAAAAATGTTCATGTTTTAATAAGGGCCATGTGTGTGGGCTCAGTTTGATTGCAGTGGATATGTCAAACTCCAAGTGTGGGAGTTGGTTCAGTGTGAATATGGTTTATGGTCAAGGGTTGAGATTCCTCATGGATTATGGTTGTGATTTTGATTGTGGCACTGTTTTTGTGAGAATCAATCAGTAAGCCTAGGAATCACCTGATATCGGCGTGACATCCTCCGACGGCTTCGGCATAGAGCGAGGGAGAGAGAGCAGATCGGCTCACCTTCAAAGCACATACGGCTTCAACTATCGTGTTTTTAGATTTTGGTGTTCTTCTTGGCTCTGCATTGGCTCGACATCAGCGGCTACAACATTGGCTAGTGACTTTTTTTTGGCGATAAAAGATAGAATCGACACGGTTTTTTCATGGATTTAACACAACAAGAGCAAGCGAGAGTGATTTGGCTCTCCTCTAGTGTAGCTTCGCCATCAACTTTCCTTCCACGCCCATTTTGGAGCGGTTTTGCTCCGACGGACTCTCCCCGGAACCTTGACATCCCGATTTTGACTTACCAAGGGACAGATCAAGAGAGAGTGGCATTGGCTCTTTTCTAGCCCGCATCCGAAGCGGCTTGGCTCCGTAGGCTCCGTAGTGTCTCCTCAACATTTTGGCTTCAACGATTCGCCACTTTCTAGCTTTGGCAACACACATTGATGCATAGCAGCTCCAAAAAATCATTTTGGAGCAAATTTCCCATGAGCAAGCACGGATTTTGGATGACGTTTATGAACACAAGCAGTTGGTTGTTCTATGTGTCTGTTTTCTAGTCGATGAGTTTTTTGACTGATGAGGTAGTGTGCCAGATTCTAGCCGTTTTGCTCACAGTTTGCATGCTCTTTTTTCCACAACATAGATTGTGTGGCACACTTGGTAGTGCTCATGTATGACTATGTGGGTCATTCCAGAGAGTAGTTTCAACACGGTTTTGTGCAGTTATGCTATGTGTGCATATGAAGATACTGTGTGAGCTAGGTACAGCTTGCAGTGGAAAATTCATAGGTTTATAGAGTTTTGGACAGGTGTAGTCGTCCATAGAGTCACTCGTTCAGGAGTGAGCTTCATTGCCAGGGATCTTTTCTAGTAGTTTATGTATACCATATGTGGATAGCTACGAAGACATGAATTTATGTTCATGCTTTATGCGGTTTTGGTGAAATTTTTGAGTCTTTACTCAGTTTTCATGGAAAACTGTACCAGATTTTTTCCAAATTTTTGCCATGTTTTATGTGCATTGTAGTTTACTCTTTGATGGTTTTAGTGTTTGAAATTTTTACTCCCACTTTTATAGTGATTGAGTTCAGACTCACACTTGATAGGTTTTGTTAGTTTGGACATAGATTAGTGTTCTAATATCCACTCTTACGGGAGTGAGGATTGCATATGCTCGTCTGCTACATGTGGCTATAGATTATAGGTAGTATACAAGTTTTTGCAAATCTTTGAAAACAATTTTCTTGCGGGATGCATTTTGACCATGTTTGCTCACTACTTGTATACATGGTTATGCGCTTTACACTCGATTGATCTGTTTGTCACAAATTACTCTCGCTTGGTCTTGTTTATGCCAAATCACTCTCGCTTGCTCTTGTTGTGTTAAAGCATTGCAAAGCTATTTGTTTATGCATTTGTTTATGACAAGAGCAAGTGAGAGTAATTTGTGACAAGCATTGCAAAGATATTTGTTTATGCGTGCAAATTATGGAGTCGTTTTATGCATATGTGAGTGTCGGTTTTGATGCAATTGATCATGGTTTTCATGATTGTGTAGTGGTCGAGTTAACCTCCACTTATGGAGGTTGACATGTATGACAGTTGAGAATTGATAGTAATGACTTGTAAGAGACGACGGTCTCGTAATTGTTGATATATATGATGTTGGCATTGTGGTCATACAAGGCATATTAGGCACCATTGTTTTAGATGTATGAGGTAGCAAGGGGAGATGTATGCATGATGCAGATGAGGTATTGACACATGCTAGAGTGGTGGCTTCATATGCCAGTGACAGTGATGTCACCTTCACCTTTAATGTACCTCTTTCTTATATAGCTTTGAGAGGTGGCAATTCTCATTGTTGGTTGCTAGATGAGGATGCACTTTTCCACATCACACCACATCGTGAGTGGTTAAACACTTTCTCTAGTAGGAGCTTTGGTTGTTTATACTTGGTCGATGGTTTTGGCGTTTGACATTAGAGGTACAGGAGATGTTTGTTTGTCATTAACCGGTGGTGCATCTTATACGCTATGACATGTGCGTTATGCTCCTCATTTGAGACAGTTTGATTTGAGCTCAACAATCAGGAGGTCGTGGGTGTCAAATATGGCTTAGAGAGTGTTCTTTTTAGGTGCATTGCCGATCACTCATTAGGAAGAGAATGGGTTCTAGGAGGGCCTCTTTATTTGGCATTCTAAGGGAGTGAAACCTCTAGTATTAAGAAAGCAATCAAAGGACAACTTTTGAATTCAAACAGACAAAATGGCTAGTTTATTTGAATTTGAATTTCCCCCTAAAATAAAATTTAAAATCTAGCGGGCAAAACCATATCATGTAACATATCTATGGAAAGATCTTGGCGTGTAGATTACAGATCTGTAATCTTTGCTCAAATTGGAGATCATGTGTAGGAGTTATGGAAGGCCGAAAATCATAAAGTTGTCCACTTCCTTTTTTGGAGGGAAAAGTGGATCCTTTGACCACTCTTACACATCTCTTACACACCCGGCATTCTTGCACACATGGCATGCATCTTTTTGTCAAAATGTTGATCACCTCCATAATCTCATGGAAAATAAAGAAGCCCTCCTAGCCATCCTCTTCCTAATGAGTGATTGCTAGGGGAGCTTGCAATGGCTTGGTATATCCTATGCATGTATTTCAGGTATGAGACAACATAGTCTCAATTTTTTTGATGGCATGTGATGAGCAAGAGACGACACATGTCTCCTTTGCTAGTGAGCTCCAGTATTCTTAGGAGACACAACATTTAGCTATGTAGGACGTGGTAGAGATAGAGCTAGAATGATAGTGCTCTAGTGGGACACAACAAGTGTTGTCAGAGTCTATACAGATAGAGGGAGAGCGGGTTTTCTCCCTAGAGTCACATACAGAGATTACAAACATGGAGTTCTTTGATATGCTCATGCTAGAGGAGGTTAATGAGTTGATGGAAGGACATAGAGTTCCACCTATGGATGGAAGGGATGTAGCCATCCCAGTATCGACACAATGACATATCCATTGAGGGTTTCTTTTCAAATTTTGGTCCACATCTCTCTTGGTATGCACTTGATGGCAAGGCTTCAAGGCTTTGTGGAGGAGGAGAGACTTGATGCATGAAAATCATTAAAAATATATGTATATATTTTGTACATAGCTTTAATTTTGACATATTTGGATTTTGGAAATAAGGAGAGGTAGGAACAAACCCTAGGAAAATGAAAAAAATTCATTGGATGTTGATTCTACCTGACTGTCACTACAGGCGAACAATAAGAATCAATAGTGAAAGAGCAGGATATTTAGTTTAGAGTCTCACACGTTAGCAGATTTATGCATAGCCTAGGGTCTAAGCATTTGCACGCCATTATGCAGATCTTTTGCTACTTGAGTGGCACTTTACATCTTGGCTTGTTTTATTCCAAGGGGGGACCATCGCTACTAGATTTACATGCTTTTTTGGATTGAGACTGGGATGGTTGTTATAACCTATGAGTGTCCATGAGTGATTTTTGTTTCATGCTTGACAGTTCATGCATATCATGGTTGAGCAAGAAGCAACCTAAAGTGGCCACTTCCAATTATGAGGCTGAGTACATGACAATCTTCACAACTATGGTTGAGTGTGTATGGCTCAGATGCCTTATGGCTGATTTGGGTGTTGGACAGGACACTGCCAACATCCTCTACATTGACAGTCAGAGCGCATTGGCATTTTTGAGGAACCCGGTTTTTCATGCTTGCACAAAGTATATTGAGGTGCATTATCACTATGTCAGGGAGAGACTCTCAACATGAGACATTAGCTTGGCTTATGTGCCAACATAGGACACCCTTGTGTTACCATATATATGTGGTAGTGATGTGTGTGAACACACTTAGGACCGCCATGGCATTTTTCTCTCACTAGGAGGTTTTTCCCGCCATGCATTGTATATATGCCCAACATTCTAGGGCTAACTTACCTTTCCATTGCACACTAAGTAATACTACTCTTTGTTGTGTGCCTTGAGCTTTCTTCATCTTCTCCAAACTGCGTGCATTTCCTTGGAACCCTATTTCCAACAATTGCTATCAGAGGTTGCATCCTCTGGGGCGCTTAGTCGTCAGTATCGCCAGCACACGCCTACTCACTTTCTCTGATTTTAGTGACCTTTGGTCTCAGATTTTCCATTTGGGCTTAATTTGGTCTCTTTGACTACAAGCAGTACTGCATTGGCAATTTCATCATTTTGTGCACAATTTTTATCAGTGCTATTTTTGGCATAACAGGTCCCTTACAGTCTTCAATGGGTTGTGCTATATATAAAGCAGGTGTTGGTCTTGCTCCGTTTCTCCTCTTTTCAGGAAGTTTTCACATCAGGTGCAGGCATTTGTCATAGCTAACAACAACAAAAATGTGTTCAAGAGTTTGCTGCGGAGGATAAAGTGGATGGGGACAATTACCCAATGTGGACTTACATGATGCAATATGTTCTCGTGTCAAAGGGCGTTTGGAATTGAGGATGTACGCGAGGTTGAAGATGTTGCAGGTTTTGGTGGCAGGGTTGCTATTGCAACATTTGTTTTGCCTATGGCTAAGCAATCTCATTGAGATGTTAGAGATGTGCAAGCTCATGCATTGATTGTGTTATCTGTGAAGTGCACTATTACTCCTCACATTTGTTTAGCTAAATCTACAAAACAGGCTTGGGATATTTTGGCTGGTCTTTATGCAAGTCACAATGAGGCTAAAATTGCATTGTTGCGTAAAGAGCTAGAATCAAAAATTATGCATGAGGAAGATGAAATGGACACTTTCCTTGTATCAAGGATATTAATGAGCAACTTATTTTTGTAGGCAAATTCATTTTTGACAGTTCCCTTGTGCCAACTATTCTTGATGCTTTGTGAGATTCTTACCAGTCTTTTGCTAGTACTTGGAGACTTATGACCCAAGGAAATCTAGAAGTTGTCAAGTTTGATTCATTATGCACATTGTTGTTGCGAGAGTCACTTTTGAGAAAAAACACGGCTAAACAGCGTGGAGTTGAACAAGCTTTTATTGCTACTCACAGGAAAAGTGGTAACAACAATGTAGCCACTTCTCATGGTTCTTTGGCGAGTGGAAAATCACCTATTTCCAATGCTTCTACTGGCAACACACACACACACACATGGTCACGCTACTTTACTTGGGATACTTCTTCCGTAATTTGCACACACTTCACTCCTACTTTGATATCAAGAGGGTGATTTGTTGGTTATATTATCTTGTGTTGTTCTCACACACACATACCCACACACTCACTTTGTCTCTACATCTATCTATGAGAGCTTCACCATAAAGTATGACTTGACTCTATCCTCTCAATAAGCAATCAACTTGGATGTCTGGGATTTTTTTCTTAATGGATGGTAGTTTATACCCTTCCTTAATCACCATGAATATATTTTGCTAGGCTAAAGGGACCTGTTAGTTACATTGTCTTATAGGGATCTTCAAAACCTCCTCCTACCTTCACACATACTCTATCCCATGTCAATTTGCCGTGTGAGCTCTTAACTCCCCAGGATTACCATTGTAGATGATTATTAGTTTGAAATTTCCTTTGATAGGAATAAATACTTGTGGGATATTGCCCCAAAACAGTATCTTGTGTTGGTCACCTCCTATGGCCTAACTCCCTTATGTGGCTTACCTACAACTCAACCATCTAAGTGAGATGTGTGCACTAGGTGTGAACCTAACCTTGGAACCTTGGTGGTAGTGGGCACATACTATCTCCCCACCCGAGATCTAAGCTAGATACGTGCCTTTAATTTCCTCCCTCCCCAAGAATGAAATGATGATTTTACATGCACACTATGCGATCCTATTAGCAGTTGCCCTCCCAATTTCTCTCATCCCTGTGCTACCAAATGGTTCTATAAACCATGGCTCTGTATCAGCCCTCGCTAGACTTTTCCCCTTTCTTGACCACAATATGGCCAATGAACCAACTATGAGCTGGTGTCGTCTAACATGTGCCTGACCTAGCTTCCCCTTGACTGGTTGTGCTTCTACTCCCCTCTGTAGCCAGCCCTCTGTAGCCAGCATGACCAATGTGCTTGGATTGATTGGTCTCAATGATCTTTGATGTGCTCTCTACAAGCTTATGATGCTGCATATCTAACCAAGGTGAGGGTTTTTTCACCCTCACTTAGCCTTGATTATTATTTATTCACTTTAAAACCTTTTGAATATGAAAAATGGTGGCCTCTCTATGTGTTTAAACTATTGCTACATAATAGTTGATGATGATGACCTCTCTGTTTGTTTAAAATGTTGCAACTTGAGGGATATAGGAACTATTGAATCTAAGAGGATGAGGATGGTCTCTCCTACCTAGACTGGTCGAGGCCAGAATCTGTTGATGATTGATCATTGTCTATCTGTGACTGCTATGATTTGATTTGTTATATTGTTTACATTAAAACATGTTTTAAAATCTCCCGTGAAAACGGTTGGCTCTTCTGGTCTTAAAAAATTGAAAATCCTGCCTAGTCTTGCATATAGGGCTTTACTTCTAGTGTGGTGCATATCAAGAGTCTGAAAATCACCCCCAGTAATGGTTAAAAGTTGGGGATGGTGGTCTCTACTACGTGGACTGGTTTGTGAGAAATCCTTTGATACTGTACATGCTGGTTATTGATGAGTTAAAAGAAGATACTTAAACCATTTTTTGCCTTGACTGGTTAATGATGGCCTAATGTTGAACTTGTTTTTCTCCTTCTAGATTTTGAAAGGTAAATACATTTCATGAGAATCTTTGTTAAAGTAATTTTGTTAAAAAAACAAATTTTGAGCTTGATTAAGCAATATGTTTGCTCCTACATCCTCCATGAGATTGATTGAGCATTATGTTAGCTCCTTCTCATTGGTTTTGAGTAAAGGTTTTTTACCGATTTACTGGCCCGGTTTTGCTACTCTATCTGATCAAATACTATGCATTTTCTGGCTTACCAATGTTACCACTGGTGCATGATAAACACTTAATTTACCTAGGGATTAAGATAGCCTCCTTGAAAAGAAAGACATGGTTGGTCCTTTGAAATTGATGGACTTGGTAGGCTTAAATACTCTACGCATTTTTTTTATCATACTCGTGGTTAAAACATAAACCTAATTCTTCCACTATTTACTTGATGATTTAATCATATTGCACTTACTCTAAACTGGGGTTTGTTGTTTTGACATACCCTGTCTCAGAGGTTCTGAGTAGGAAAAAATTTTGAGATTTTTTTCTTTCAAAACATGCCAATTGATTACAAGTATTACCTAGCTACTACTCCCCATGATGTTGTACTTACACTCTAATTACAAGTTGATCCTGGTTACTTTAATCAGTTAGGTCTCCTTGTATCATTTACTTTTTTTTTATGCTTTGAGAAACTCCTCATATGATACTCCTTCACAATGTTAACAACCGTGTGCTGGTTTGGGCTGTGTCACATATTTACTGAACACACCTACTGCATACCTAGTAGTGGAATTTTCATAGCCTGCTATCTCGGGTTGGGCTTACTTTAGCCTCAGATTGCTACTCCTAGATAACAAAATCTAGTAGTAGTGTTAAGATCCGACTCGTGTTGATTGAGGACATGGTAGCTCTTGATGCTTTCTTCAATCACATGTTTATAGGAATTATGGTCCTGTGCTAATAGGAGCTACATGCCTTGGTAGCACTCCGGCATTTGTTGGCTCCAAATATCTAGCTAATATAGTACTATTTAAGCTTTCCTACCTTATACTATACCTTATATAATTTAGGTTTTCTTTGATCATCTACCCTCTACGATCTCAATTATGTTTTGATATTGGGCTATTGACAATTTGTTTACCAAATAACATATGTGGTTTGGCTATAAGGCTTTTTGGAAGTAATGCCTACTGGATATTTGCATATGGTTTTACATACTCGGACAAGAAATCTCTACCTTAGTCATAAAATATCACCTAAATCATTGGATAAAGAGTTAGCATAACCTCCTAAACTTTATCTCTTAAATCTAGTCAGTTTTATTACATCGATAAAACCATTTTTTAAGAAGTGATTAAGCCTAAACTAAACTACATATCTTCAAACCATTCCTTTGTATGGTTTTGATAGTTAGTGAATAAACCATATATGGTTTAGACTTAGATGTGATCAAATCATTTTTTGTAGATTTCATTATTAAATAAGAACATCCAAAAAAAGGAGGGGCTTCATGGGATAAAAAATAGTTAAGACACTTGGATCAGAAGGGGTGATGGCCTTCTGATCATAATTTAATCTAATTATTATATATACTTTACTTTAAAAATAGGGTTAACTAGCTACTTTTACAACCTATTATAAGAATACCACTTGGATTAGAAGGGGTGATGGCCTTCTAATCACAAGCCTAAAATGAATTTTATAAAATCTTTTTGAAACACACATTTTACCTGAGAAATGCATCCGGGTCTCATTGTGATAGCATCATTACATTTTTTTGGCAATAGATACTTGGTGAACTAAACTCTTCATGGATGGTAGGTATAAGTTTAAAAAGGTTTTAAGTAGGACATGGATAACAATTGATAGGTTTGATGACACCTGTAATACATATTCAAGGCTAACGAATCTGTTGTCTTGTCTATATGGATGCAGGTGAGGCTTCTATATTTACTTAGGATCTTTTTGGCTTTGTTGCTATCCATTACCGACATACTTGGCCTCTGTATCTTTATTATCAATGGTTTTTAACTATCTTATGTACAAATCACTAGAATGATACCTCATTATCACTATGATGTACTAAAAGGAATCAAGACTGAGTCCTTTTTGTGCTAGTCCTTGTCCTTTGTCTAAAGCCAATTGTCTTTTGAACTTGTGCTAGTCCTTGTGCTAGTCCTTGTCCTTTGTCTAAAGCCAATTGACTTTTGAACTGTTATGTTCTTTTGTGTGTAATTACTAGTCTAAATACATCAACACACACATCCTAAACACAAGGTTCTCCCAGTTTGTTGGGTAACCAGGACGCTGCCAAGATGATGGCTTTGGAGATTTTTTCCTTGAGGCTTGTATGACCCATTGTTGGTAATTCCTTGTTAGGTTGACAGGTGTTAGGTGGTCTTTTCATGTCTTGAGATTGGATTCCTACTCACAGCTATTGTAGTCGTTGACTCTGCTGCTTTCAAATTGTAGGTTAATCCAAAATTATTGACCCTTCTTTAATTATATCAACCTTATGATTTCAAGGACATTTCTTACCCATAAATGGACTACTCTCGGTTGGTTGATTTGTTTGAAGACTATCCATTAAAACTGCTATAGGCTTGGCAAACCTGTATGACTAATTTGGAACGACATCCATACTATACTCTACTGGCTGACAAAGCCTTAAAACTCTTACTGGAGTATAATCCTCTATGTTAACATTGTCACTTATTGCTCCATTGATATTCATGGATTTTGGGCTATGATTACAACTCGTTTTCCTTCAAACTTGACTATTCTACTCTCATCAACTTGATGAGGCAGTAGGCCCATACTCAATGGGCCTACTGCCTACTCATTGACTATGGTGCCTGGGTTAGGGTGGGAACACACACACACACACACACACACACACACACACACACACACACACACACACACACTTGGTCATGTTACTTTACATGGGATAATACTTCCATAATTTGCACACGCTTCACTCCTACTTTGATATCAAGAGGGTGATATGTTGGTTATATTGTCTTGTGTTGTGCTCACACAGACACACACACACACACACACTTTGTCTCTACATCTACCTATGAGGGCTTCACCATTAACTATGAATTAACTCTATCCTCTTGATATGCAATCGACTTGGATGCTTGGGATTTTTTTCTCAATGGATGATAGTTTATACCCTTCCTCAATCCCCATGAATATATTTTTCTACGCTAAAGTGATCTATTGGTTACACTGTCTTATAGGGATCTTCAAAACCTCCTCGTACCTACACACATACTCTATCCCATGGCAATTTTCCCTGTTGAGCTCTCAACTCCCCAGGATTACCTTTGTAGATGATTACTAGTTTGAAATTTCCTTTGATAGGAATAAATACTTGTGGGATATTACCCCAGAGCACTATCTTTTGCTTGTCAACTCCTATGGCCTAACTCCCTTATGTGGCTTACCTACAACTCAGCCATCTAAGTGAGATGTGTGCATTAGGTGTGAATCTAACCTTGGAACCTTGGTGGTAGTGGGCACTTACTATCTCCCCACCCGAGATCTAAGATAGATATGTGCCTTTAATTCCCTCCCTCCCCAAGACTGAAATGATGATTTTACCTGCACACTACGCAATTTTATTAGCAGTTGCCCTCCCAATTTCTCTCATCCCTGTGCTACCAAATGATTCTATAAACCATGGATCTGTATCAGCCCTGACTAGCCTTTGCCCATTTCTTGACCGCAATGTGGCCGATGAACCAACTATGAGCTGGTGCCGTCTAACTATCTGTCCGGCTTGGCTTCCCCTTGCACTGGTGGTGCTTCTACGTGTCTCTATGGCCATCATGGCTGTTGTGCTTGGCTTGGTTTGTCTCGATGATCTCTAATGTGCTCTCTACAAGCTGATGATGCTGCATATATGACCAAGGTGAGGGTTTTTTCACCCTCACTTAGCCTTGATTATTATTTATTTACATTAAAACCTTTTCAATATGAAAAATGGTGGCCTCTCTATGTGTTTAAACTATTGCTACATAATCATTGATGATGATGACCTCTTTGTTTAAAATGCTTCAACTTGAGTGATATAGGAACTATTGAATCTAAGAGGATGAGGATGGTCTCTGCTACCTGGACTAGTCGGGGCCAGAATTTGTTGATGATTGATCACTGTGTATCCATGGCTGCTATGATTTGATTTGTTATATTGTTTCCATTAAAATATGTTTTGAAATCTCCCGCAATAGTCTAACATTTGATATTAATCCATGGCCCTACTCGTTGAGGCTGAACTGTTAGTTAATCTGGTCTTAGAAAATTGAAAACCCTACTTGGTTTTGCATATGGGGATTTACTTCTACTGTGGTGCATATCAAGAGTCTGAAAATCTTCCTTACTAATGGTTGAAAAGTTGGGGATGGTGGTCTCTATTGCTTGGACTGGTTTATGCAGAAATCCTTTGATATTATACATGTTGATTATTGATGAGTTAAAAGAATATACTTAAACCCTTTTTTGCCTTGACTAGTTAATGGTGGCCTAATGATGGACTTGTTTTTCTCTTTCTGGATTTTGAAAGGTAAATCACTTCCATGAGAATCTTTGTTAAAGTAATTTTGTTAAAAAAACAAATTTTGAGCTTGATTAAGCAATATGTTTGCTCCTACCTTCTCCATGAGATTGATTGAGCATTATGTTAGCTCCTTCTCATTGGTTCTGAGTAAAGGTTTTTTACTGATTGACTGGCCCGATTTTGCTGCTCTATCTGATCAAATATTGTGCATTTATTTGGCTTACCAATGTTACCATTGGTGCATGATAAACACTTAATTTACCTGGGGATTAAGATAGCCTCCTTGAAAAGCAAGACATGGTTGGTCCTGTGAAATTGTTGGGCTTCGTAGGCTTAAATACTCTTTGCATTTTTCTGATCATACTCATGATTAAAATGTAACTTCCACTAATTACTTGATGATTTAATCTTACTACACTTAATGTAACCTCGGGTTTGTTGTTTTGACATAACCCGTCTCAGAGGTTCTGAGTAGGAAAAATTTCTGAGATTTTTTTTCTCAAAACATGCTGATTGATTATGAGTATTACCTAGCTACTACTCCCCATGATGTTGTACTTACAAAATAATTATAGGTTGATCTTTGTTACTTCAATCAGTCAGGTCTCCTTGTATCATTTGCTTTTTTTTTATGCTTTGGGCAACTCCTCATATAATACTCCTTCACATTCTTAATAAATGTGTGCTAGTTTGACTTGTGTCACATATTTACTGAAGACACCTGCTGCATACCTGGTAGTGGAATTTTCGTAGCCTGTCTTGGGCTGGGCTTACTTTAGCCTCAGACTGTTGCTCCTAGATAACAAAAACTAGTATTAGTGTTAAGATCCGATTTATGTTGACTGAGACATGGTAGCTCTTGATGCTTTCTTCAATCGCATGTGTATAGGAATTTTGGTCCTGTGCTAATAGGAGCTATATGACTTGGCAGTACTCGGGCATCTACTGGCTCCAAATACCTAGATAATATAGTACTATTTAAGCTTTCCTACCTTATACTATACCTTATATAATTTAGGTTTTCTTTGATCATCTACTCTCTTATGATCTCAATTATGTTTTGATATTGGGATATTGACAATTTGTTTACTAAATAACATATATGGTTTGGTTATAAGGCTTGTTGGAAGTAATGCACACACACACACACACACACACAAACAATAGCATAACAAGATCTACTTGGTGGGACCGCTTGCTTAGGTGCTTATAAGGAAACTCCTACAAAGCTTGGTTTAAACCCAATAAGGGGCAGCAATAACCCACTTCTTTTAAACTCCATCACCCCACCCCACTTATAAGGAAGTTCCTACAAAGCTTGGTCTAAACCCAATAAGGGTACTTCATCATGGGGATATATGGTTTTTGATACCAAAGGTACCTTATAATAGTACCTCATGTATAGACCACCCTACTACCTTGCATGCCAGCAATAACCCACTTCTTTTAAACTCCATCACCCCACTTACCCACAACAAATACAAAAACCACCTACCCCTCAACCATGGACCTACCAATCATATGCTATTTAAGATTGGCAACGTCGTGGAACCCTCTAAGCCTAAGGATAAACTACATTCTCCTTGACCCCTACACTTTGATACGCTCTACAAACATGGCCAATCAAGTCCTTAATATCCTCAAACCTCTCTCTATGTGGACATCTATAACATGTGCTTTGATGTTTTGACACCTGCAATCCATAACATAGAAACTAATCCTAGTGCTTTAGGTTTATGATGGATGCATGTAACATGAACAAAGCTTGCATTATGGGATGTTTTTGGATCAATCACAAGGGAAAACACTTACTTTTTAATGCTTATGTTGTTGTACAAAATGGCCTTCTTATTAAAATTATCACCTTTGTCCTCTCATATTGTACATAAACTTAATCGGTTTATTGCTTACACACATGCGCACATGTGTGTGTGTGTGTGTGTGTGTGTGTGTGTGTGTGTGTGTGTGTGTGTGTGTGTGTGTGTGTGTGTGTGTGTGTGTGTGTCTGTTTTACCATAAATAATAAGACATAATTGAACTTTTACATTCAAAAGACAGCTAGCTCCAGAGAAAGGAAATGATAAGTACAAAAACAACTCAGTCTTAGAATTATCTTTGTACAATGTTTGTATAAATGAATCCTCATTCTAGTATACAAATATCAAAAGTACTTCCCTTGCAATAGGTGTATATGTAATCGTGTATTGGACAACTGCTAAAAGCCAAAGAAAAACCTTCCAAGATAAGATAGAGTCCTTACGTGCATCCATCCAAACAAGACAACAAATATGTTAGCTTTGGATGTGTTTTACAGGTATCAATTGACCATACCGGTTGTTATCCGTGTCCATCTTTTAACATTTTTTTTAAAACATTCTAACTTAGTCCAAAGTAATTATGTTGTTTTCATTAATCCAAAGTTTTATTTAGTATTTTAGTCGTAACTGAGAGGGCCATACCCCCTTCTACTTCAAGTGGTATGCTCCCTAACACAAACTTCTTGAGTAAATTAATGGGACTCCGTCTGTGAAGAAGTTTTAACATATTATAAACGAGTAAAAGCCTGTTGTAGAATATATTTAGCATTGAAAAAGTTAAAGTGGAATCCGATCCTTCCTACTTTCTATAAGTCACAAACTCCTAGCAATCCAAGTGATAGAGACCTTTTGTGGTGTAACTTAGCTTGTGCGATTCTCAACAAAAAAAAACCACGTCAAGTTGTGACTGCAAATAGAGTATTGCATTATCCCGTCCTATCAGCTGATACCAAATAGGTGCATATATGTAGTGCAACTGGGCTACAAGCCCCCCAAGGTCCCCAAAAATGCAACAACAACATGTTAAAAGGCAAAAGACGGCCAAAAAAATTCACTAAGTACACCCAACCAGAGGGTTTATACTAGTTTTTGTAAGCGAGAGTTTTATCATGATATCGAATTATAGCGACAGTACCAATCACAGAAGCCAATAATTATCCGGGGAACACCCCTATCCCAAAGCTTCTTACTGTATCGGTAGCGACACTACTATATGCAAGAACCAATACCCATCCGGGGTGTACATTTCCAACCAAAGCTCAGTGGGCAAGGAATCACCATAAAGTTCAGTAAGCCAACCCATACTATAGGGTTTATCAGTATAAGTAAAATGACAGGATACTTACCTTCATAATGGGAAAAAAATATACCACAACATAGTTCAGTAAGCCAACCTACTCATTAGGTATTACCAAATTCGGTAAGTGTCATGCAAATGATAATATAGCGTCAGTAATATGTGTAAGACCCTCTAGGTGTATATAATCCATCCCAAAGCTCCCAGGACCTTATTACTCCTATGTCAAGCCAAGAGGCAGATACCATACTCCCCCATATCATTGCACAGAAATCAATGATGTCCGTGTTGTTAGTATGTTTACGACCAAAATATGCCAAATCCAGTATTTTTAGACAAATACCTCCCTTTAAAAACTAGTGAACCAGTTATCACAGAGATTTAGAATAATTTCTAGTGTAAAGTGGTATCAATTTCCAGCCAGAACCTCATCATTAAATGCTTCCTTCATTAAATTCATGTGTACTGTCATCTATAAAAAAACCGAAACCCAACTGAGGGGTTAACAAAAAACCCTAGTAGTGCCTTCATTTGTCTAAGCAAAGCTAGCCATAAAGTGGTTTTTATCAATAAAAGCGGCAGGTTATACCCCCCATTTTTTTGCGACCTGCGTTTTTATGTACTATAATGTAAGCAAAACCAGTAATCACCGGGTTAGGCCCCCCCTTTTAACATATTTTTACTGTAAATTATGCTCCTGTAACTTGTTATTGATGATGCATAGTTTTTAATGGAGTATAGTATGGTCCAGCCAGGCGGAAGTAGCCCAATGTTTCAAACCAATGAACAGTTTACACAGTTGAACAAAAAAAAACAATAGTAAGATACAAGCTATGCCCCAATAATGTTTAAACTTCATCACCATTAACCATATAATGTCACGCATAGCCAGCATAATGGGCTTTTACCAGTTATAGGCATTGAGGAACAACCAACTATTTAAGCAATGCTAACCCACACCGTGGTCCTTACCAACCATCCATCCTTTAATAAGCTCTGCCAAGCCAAGTCAAACCACCCAATGGGCCTTACCATTTTGTAACTGACAAAGAAATACCATAACAGTTAAATTGTCCAAAAATAAGACTGAAACGAAATCCATGATACCAAGCATAGTAACCAGCCTATGTTGTTTGTGTTGCAAGCTCCATTTTTGGTGCAGTAGAGAATAAATACACAGTCCTTACAGTTTACGCAAGAAAAACTCACACAAGGCTAAGTGAGGGGCAGAGTGCGTCCTCACCTCTTAAATAGAATAAGGAGGAAGGCCGCCATCATTGAATGTGTGTAGCGTGCAGAGAGTATTGAGTAGAGCGAGCTCCTCCTGGGGATCCGAGAATGTGAGGCCGCTTGTGATGCGGTTCGTCATGGAAAAAACCACCATAGCGCCTTCACGGCAAGGTTTAGAGAGGGCAGTAAACCACGTTTTTTGCCAGCTAAGGGTTTTTGTACCACTCAAAATTATAAGGGCATTATCCCATGGTGGATACCCATATTGTGAAAGTAGGAAGCGTTTTTATATGAATCCATAATGTCAATTATACTAAAGAATCCTACAGGTATGTAACACAATGTGTATGTGTGTGTACCCGCCCTGTCCCAGGCACCAAACACAATGAGTCAATAGTAGGCCCATTGTGAATGGGCCTACTACCTTATTAGAGAGATGAGAATACTATGGTTGAAGTGTAACCCAGGCCAGTTATGTTGGGTAAGAGATTGTAGAATTTTATTAATTATGTCGTTTCTACTAAAGCCATTAAGGCAATACTTTTTTTTCACTACCATAATATCTTCCCAAGCAAGGAGGTAATTGGAGGAAGAGTAGATAATTAAGTAAAGCAGGCTAATACAAGTGCTAAGAGCCGTTTTGTGAGGCCTATTACTACTCCTTTTAATGAACTCAAAAGGTGGCAGTTTTAGAAGATCTCTTTTCCATACTAATTTTGGATCATACTCGCCGACACAGGGCATATGAAGAGAAATAGAAAAGTTAAGGAATTGTACTAAAGTGCAAAAAAATCCATCAGGTGTTGCGAACTCTTGTAAAGAAGTTGGTTCAATTTTTAAGCAGTTATGATATATATGGCAGATCTCATCTAAGAAGGCCTTATTGTTGATGCTTAGTAAGTCATCCATACATCTTTAAGTGTGTCCAAACAGTGAAAGTTTGTTACTTTTAATTTCCATGGATCTGAGAAACGATTTGTACTCGAAGAAGTCAAGGTATATATTACACATAAGTGGAGAGCAGGAGAACTCCATGGGGATGCCTAGGCTTTGGTTGAAATAATGTCCTCCATAGAGGATAGTACAATTATCAAGTAACCATGATATGTAAAGACATAGCTTCTCTTCATTGAAGCGTAAGGGGTGTAATGAGTATGCTTTTTTACCCATCTAGGTTTTTGGAAAGGGATATATAAAAAAGACTCTTCTTTCTAGCATTAATAAAAGCTATTTTGATAACCTTTGATAGTACATTTTTAAAGCCAAGATCACCTTCTAAGGGAGTATTCTCATAACACTGAGTAATATCTGCTGTAAAAAGATGGAAGATTTGTTTAGGGAGGTTAAGAGAAACCTCAGTAGATTTTTTTGTTATCCATAAGGGGTTGTATTGTATTTGTAGAGAGTTGTGGCAGATTTTTTATTTAGAGGCACAGATAAGTTCAAACTTAGCTAATATAAGGTCAAGACAAAGAGTGATATCTTTGGTGATATCTGTAAGATGCCATTAGAAGCATCTGATATCCATCTAAATTTATGTTTATGAATTTTATAGGTGGAAAAAAGTACTGGTAGTTTAGTGTCCTATAGAACATAACCTAAATTTTCTAGGTGTCTCGAGATGTTATTGGTAACTGTTTGTAGGGAGGTGTTGATTCTAGTGAATCCCTTCCCGGATTCCTGAGAATGAGCAGCTTTCCAAGCTATTTGTTTGCAAATAAGAGTGGGACAATTAGAGCTTTTATCCAGCCCGATTATGAACCAATTCTTAGCTAATTTTTGAAAATCGTGAGCAAGTTGTGGTGTTAACCAGGAGTTATTAGTAGATAGCCATTTTCTAGGCATTTGTGAGATTTTTTGAAAAAAACATTCTTCCATCACTTTTGTTAAGTCCAGTAGGACTTTCTTCTCCAGTTGGAGAGAACTGACAAGGTCAGTAAGGTAGCTAAGTAAAGCTGATAGAGCGAGATATTGGGAAAGTTAGGTATGTGATTGAGCCCATTGGCCAAGATTCTTTGTATTTTGATATTTTCAATGAGATTGCAAGTACAAACATGCATACCATATGTATCAAAGTCTCTGCAAAATGTGATAAATTGATTGCAGGATACATTCGAGAACAGATTCATGCCGAAGAAAATCATTACTATAGACCAAGTTTTTAATGGGTTGTTGATACTTCCAACCAATAAGTACATTGTCTAGTAGTTTATGACTGCCAAAAAGTAGGTCAAAGCACTCACAAAAAAGTGTTTTAGGTTGTATCCAATTGAGAAGTACATTATGGAAGAGACAGTGTACGTAAATAAAGTCTTGGCCTGGAGCTTTTTTGTTGAGAAACCTCCTCCACATGGGCTCACAGTAACCTGCATGTTCATCAAGGATTACATTTCAAGAAAGTTCCTGGTTGGGAAGTTTCTTACTCTTCCCCTAGTGTAGCTACGAGACTTCCCTCGATTAGAGGAAGAGCTAGGTGTCAAAAAAGAAGTGAAAGAGTTGGAAGTAGCAAGAGAATTGGGTCTTTTTAGAGAAGGGGAATCATCTTCATCAATACATGGCTTGAGTAAGCTAGTGATGATCTTTACTCCTTTGTAATTAGCATAAGTGGTTAAATAGGTGTCGGGTTCATCAGATTTTAGTTCCTTCAAGATATCCAACATTAGTCCACAAAAGATGTTAAAGGCAATCTGAGCAATTACTATCTCTTTCGCTTGGCTGCCCAACCAAGAACAAATAAGCGAGAGGTGAAAGTCCACGGGTTTTTCAAGGAAGAGTAGGTCAAGATGGTTGAGAATATACCAAATGGTATGATCAAACCACATGATGCTAGATTCGCAAGAGGCTTTAGGGTCAATAAATTTGCACGCACATTTAACATAGAGTCGAAAAACATTCCAAATGGATTTTGTGTAGAAATCTGGGTTGCTTTTGGCAAACTCCATGTTACCCTTTGTACAGATGTAGAGGCCAGTATTGGAAGGGCATTTGGAATGATCGATGAGATTGAGGTTGAAGGGGCTTTGATGAGTTCCCCTTTGTCAAGGAACTGTCCATCTTTCAGAATTTGAGTCTGCAGTCTTCGATACTAGAGGCATCGAGATTAACAAGGTAAACCCAGGTTTCACATAGAATTGGTGCTAGAAAAGCTTTGTTATGTAAGACCCAAAGATGATGGTCTACCCCAAAAGATTCAATTTCAATCTGCCTAACAGGTAGGAAAGGAAATACTTTAGAGATTTTTGGTACCATTTCTAAGAGGTTAGAGTCATTAAGGGAGCAAAGATTACTCTGAAATTATTTGACGGTTTCTAGAGTCGCACTATCCCTACAAAAGATACCACCAGTTTGAGGGATAGTAGGGGTAGCCGGGACACTAATAAAAGATGGATTGAGGCCGCATAGTTTCTTCAAAAAGTTAGACAAATCAACCCCAGAACAAGAGAATAGGACAAGCTCCTACTGGTATTGTATAGAGAGTATGGGAAGCTAGGCTATGTACTAGGAAATCAAATTCACACCCTCCTTGGAATCCTTGTCTAAGGTAGCCAAAACTTTGACCAAGATAGACATCTGTTTGTCTGAGGTAAGAGCCGAGTCATAGATTAGTTGAGATGAATCCAAGCTGTTAATACATTTGAGGACAAGAGATGTTGCCACAGAGCGGGGTTCAGAGGTCAATGCCAATCCCCGGGTAGGTCACCTAATAAAAATGTAACATATCACGTGAGTTCAACATAAGGGTATTTAAAGTTCTTGAAACTTACAGAAATATATATACAAAAGGGCATTATTTTTTCAAATTTGAAAAAAACTTCCAGATTTTAAAAAGAAAAGGTTACATTATATTCTTAACAAAATTCGCAAATAAGGGGTTTTACAAACATGTCTTAAACGCACGTGATATGGTAGTTTTACACATAATGAACCCCCCGAGTGCCAATCTGTTTGGCGAACGAAGCAACAAGCGGCCGTTTCCAGAGAAGGATCACATTTTTCTGAGAAACCATTGTAAAATTCTTTTGTAAGGAAGCATCTATAAGCCGAGAATTTGTCAAAGGATGTATGATTATTCCTATGGGAGCACTTGTATATTAGAGAGCAAGTTAGATATTTATGAGCTTATGGCCGGACAAGCCCTTTGTAAAGACCTAATCTATAAAGGTCATTTTTTGTAAGTTGGAGAACAATCTTTTTTGATGGAGAACTGAGAAGACAGCGTACGTTTGAGAGCTCCTTCTTGTTCAAACTTGTAATCTTCGCCATTGTGGCTACGGTAATCCAAATTCAAATTTGTTTATTTCAATGTGTTCCTCTCATCTTGATCTTCCATTCAAGTGTAATCATTCAAGATTCGGTGTAGGATTTCAACTACGAGTTTGAGGCCTTAAATCGCTGTTTTGAGTATCTATATGTGTGTTTTATGTTGTTTTGACCCTAGGAGGGGCTTTAGGGACCCTAAAACGACCCATTAGGATCACCTGTTCGCTGTTTTTGCTGACTTTGGGACGAACGATCACGATCGTTGTACCTTTCCAGAATGTTGTGACAGTGATAGGATATGTTCCTGATAATCCCCCGTAGCTTCCCTTCAAGTTTCGTGCGATTCCGATATGATTTGCATGGTAAACGGGCGTGATGATTGGAGAGTTGTGTAGGAGGACGTAGGCAGATTACTTGGCGGTAATGCGTTTGATTTGCTAGTAGAGTTAGTAGTTGCATCTCTTCGAGTTCACTTCATTAGGAATGACACCCTAGTGAGTTTCCATGCCTCATCCGAGTCGCTTCCCTTGTATTGATAAATATGTTGATGCTTGTGAGCTATGCTATGGACGTCCATCGTGGCGACCCGCAAACATTGGCGCTGCTGCCGGGGAATGCACCTTAGGTGATGAGTGACCGAGTGCGCAGTTAGACTCCTTAAAAAAGATCAATCCACAAATCCATTTTACACCTCAGCTAGGCTACTAGACAAGGGTTTAGAGCTTAGTGGAGTCTAGAGCCAGTGGACCGGCTAGATCCTCTCTTGGGAGATTTAGGGAGCTGTGAGTGAGTGTGTTAAAGCATTTCTGCTCTTCAATTTCTCTAATTCGATGGAGTACTGAAATCTCACCCGAAATCCATCGTGTTTGTTTTGTTTGATTCATTTTCTTATGTTTTTTCATTTTTGTACTTAGGAGTAGGATAAGTAAATCACATTCCAGTCAGATTGGGGGCAAAAGTCAGAGCCGAGAAACCAGAAAACCATAACTTGGGCCAAAAAAAGCTATAAGACTCTGAAATTCTGAAATTCTGAAAATCTGACCAAACAGGATTGATATTGATTCAAATCACAAAGTGGTAGCACAAAACACTAGGAAACACTTGTTAGAGGGAGCAGACAAAATTTCATCAGATTTGGCCCAGGTACTACGATCGCGATCGGTGTACCTCAGTGTCAGATTTGTACAAGATTTGACATGTGCCTTCCTGATAAGATTCTAAACAACTTTGTCTAAAGCAACCACACCCAAAAACATCAAAAATCAAGGAAAGCGGGCCACTTGGGTAAAACTAGAATGACAGACCCAGAAAGTGCAAAATCTTGGCTTTTGGTGATCCAAATGCAAAAAGACTTTGGGGATAGCCTTACAACATCAGTGTCTACAAGCATGCCAAATTTGGTCTGATTTGGGCTCAGAAGTACGATCGCGATCGGTGTACCTAAGTGCCAGATGTTGACCAGATTTCATCTGTGGGATCCTCAGGTGTATACAAACATAAAATTCTAAAGGATCTAGAGCCAGAAACCTCAAAATACCTGTCAAACCATCTGAATACAGATCCAAGTCAAAAATTGCTAGTCTGGCTTAGAAATTGACTTTTAGTAGACCAAAACACATCAAAACTGGGAAGGAATCATACAAAGGGATAGCCATACACAGGACAATCCCAAGTATCTCTCAAATCCCAAATCAAACATCAAAATCCAGTCAAACTGAGAAATTGGGGAAAAACAGGCACTTCCAACCAAGAAATGGTAAAAACTTGACTTTTTTGAGTTCAAATACAAAAGTGTCTAGCAAGTAGTCTTAAAATATCCTAGTGAACAAGCTGGTGAAGTTTCATCTGATTTGGGCTCAGAAGTACAATCGCGATCGGTGTACCTCTGGCCCAGATCTAGCTCATTTTTGACCTCTTCATAGACCTAGATTATTTAAGATACCAGGAGTTGTCAAAACTCAAATTGGACATACTATCAATAATCTGCAAGCAAAATTGTGTTGAGATCATTTTGAAGTGTTGAATCTACTGACAGTAGAAATGACACAGTGATCTCATAGCCATCCAGTGTATTCATTTGCAGAGATCGATCAAGTAACAGTCCATGCAGTCTCGCAGGAATTGGAAGATCTTTCCATCTCTAGGTAAGAGGTTTGGATTCAGTCAATATCCCACTTTCTTCATGTTTTTGAGATCGGGAAAACAAATCAACACCAGAAACCCAAATTTAGCGGATCAAACGAGTGTTGCATCAACAGAGGAGAGTGTAAACCAAGGGATAGTACGACCGTTAGAGCCGATCCTTAAAGAAGGCATCTCCGATACTTCTTCAGAGAGATCTTCCGAGTATTTCACAGAACACTTGGGACAAATAAAACTAAACGAAAGAGAAAACATGGCAGCAGAACCATCAGACCCCTCGGCCACACTAAAGCTATTGTTCATCAAGTATCAATATGACAACAAGCAAGGTGCCAAAATATACAAAGATGGTATGGACCGCTACTGTGTGAAAATAGAAGATAGACCAAGTGAGTTCAGGGACTTAGTGCCTGTGAGCTATAGCGGAGACAGGTACCTAGATGACGAGGGTATCATGTACTTGGTAGTCCTGAATCCTAACATTGTAGACAAGTGGGGATTGATGGGCACAAAAGCCAAAATAGACGAGGAACATGAGAAAAAGTCACCAACAATAAGCTTGCCTAGTTCGAGATTAAGGCGAGAAAACGAAATGTTGAGAATCAACACGGATAATGTCTACTTGGGGTTATACAAGTACAATAATGGAGAGCGAGATCTCTATTATAGATGCGAGGAACCCTACGTCGGGGAGATGACTGAGCGGAAAAGACTTTATGTCTTCACCTACACAGAGGGAGCGGAAACGAAAATTGCAGCATACGACAAGTATGGAAGACGATATGCAGCAATCGATAAAAAAGAATTGGAAGGATATACGTACTTTGGGGGACCACTTCATCAGTATTATGTCACTCCAAGCCCACTAAGACCAGCACCTACCACTGTCATGCCAGAACCGTTGACCATAGGTGGAGGGAGGACTCATGTAGCTGATTCTTTCAGTCGACCCCATTATTCAATGCCAAGCCCCATGGGAACATTACATTCCAGAGAATCAATGGCTACAAATCGAGGTAGTGCAGTTCCTATCTCTACACATACAACTGTAGGTCCGACATTTGTAGCCATCCCATCACATTTGCCTCCTAGTAGTAGATTTGGGGCGGGGGAGCCAACGAGAGCAACCTACGACCTCCATGATGCACGAGAATGATTACGAGACACGGGAGCAATGAGATTGATCGTAGACCATAGACGGATCAGGCCATCTCAAGTAGCGAAGTGCATGCCGAAGAATTATAGCGGATCGGGGGATCCATATGCCCATGTATCGCTCTTCAAGCAAGTCTTAAGAGAGAACAGATCACTGATTTTCATACTCAATACGAGGGATTCGGGCTGACCTTGGAAGGGACGGCCTTAACATGGTTTCAACCTTTAAACCCTGAAACTTGTCCGAATATTGAACATATCTTGCGCGAGCTCGAGGAAGAATTCTCAAAACGGGGTATAAAGCATAATACTGTATCGCAGATATACGCTTTTAAACAAAGGAAGAATGAAAAAGTGAAGGAAGCAACCTTGAGATTCAAGCAATACATTGAGAGGTGTCCGAGGAGGGAATTACCGCAGGACGAGAGATTGTCTGTGCTCTTTGTTGAAGGACTTAGGAATGAAACCTTGAAAAAGGACCTTCACCTAAAGGCCTGTAGTACATTTCAACAGGTTACAAGGGAAGCGTTATATCTTGTCGATAACTGCAAATCATATGGGGAAGTGTCAGAGGATACTGATTCACTAACCAATGGCTCTTCATCGATTAAAAGCGAACCCTCTACCAAGAAATATGCTCAAGCATCCGTGATGCCGACAATTGATCAATTGATAGAGGAGGTCACGAAGAGAATGCAGCAACATATGAGATCAAATCAGGTGATGAGACAGACTCAGACGAGTAAGTGTGACATATGCGGAGGGGATCATCCGACGCCGTGGTGTACACAACAGCCGAAAGCACCAGCTATGAGGACGAGTACTGAAATGGTGCGCCATAGAACAAAAATGGAAAAATCGTAGCACGGAAGAGTGTTTTTATAACAAAAATTATGTGAGGGAAAGACTGTATGGACCTCCAGCGGGACCATCCCAACCACCTCCTCCAAGATATCAAGTTGGACCAAATATGAATCTGGTAGAAGGAGCAGACAGACCTCAACCTGTGTTGGGTCAACAACCTCCATTACCACAAGAAAATAGAGCCATGACTAGGTATGCTCAACCTTGAGAAGCATCACCAGGAACAAATAGTACACTTCAAGTTTCTTATTACGAGGAACCAAATGAGCCTTACGCAATAGAACCTGAATCACAAGTATACGCAAAAGAAGCCTATCAACCGTGGGGAAATGGCGAGGGTATGGCACCACCAACGTATGTAGCACAACCTTCGAGAGATCAATATTTGGTAGACGAAAGAACGTCAATGTTCATTGCTAACCAGAATTACAAACCAAGAGGATATCCTAATAGAGCAGGACAACCTATGGGATCACCTCCTCAAAATCAAACACCAATTGGACAGTGCTATAGCTGTGGAAGTACGGATCATTGGGAGCGTAACTGCCCATTCAAAGGCGAAAGAGTGAAAATTTTTGGGTTTTGTGACGGATGTGGTGTGAATCACATATTGCCAGATTGCCCAAAGGATCTGGACAACAAGGGAAAATCGACTATGAATATTGTGGGGGTGATACCAAGTGCAAGTAGCATATCAGAAACCGATCCCATGATCCAAATCAATGTGATAACAAGAGCCCAAGCCAAGGACTTAAGAAAAAACGAGTCCGTGGAGGAAAGGGTAGAGTTACCTATACCCACAGAAAATGAGAATTTATCCGTGAGAACCCAACGAAAATCCTGGAAGGCAAAACGAGACAGGATGAAAACAAGAAGGGTGAACAGCCAAATTGCCATGCAAAACGAATTGCATGAAACGAAGGAGCAACTCAAACAAGAGAGAGAGAGAGAGTAAAACTGTTGAGGTTAACAACAAGCTGAGGAAAGCGTCCTCAGGAGGATCATTCTTGGTTGACAAGGTGCTAGTACCGTTAGATGCTCTATTACAAGCGTACGAAGCAAGGCTAAAAACAAACCAAACTTTAGAGCAAAGATGGTTAACTTATCCTCAACCAGAAGTGGAAACGAAGCGTTTGGAAATGTGTAAACACCTCATTGAAACAGCCCAGGCGCTGATGGAACCCAAGATGGTTAGAACCCCAGAACAAGAAGTGTTGATTCACAAAGAGCGAGAAAAACTAAAAATCAATGAACCAAAACAAGTAAACGAACCCAAGCCTGAAACGATATTGTCACTGGATCATCGAGTGGTGGCAAACACGACTGATGACGCTAAGTCAATGACGATAATGCCAATTCCAGAAGTTGAAGAACAATGGCCACAACACTTATGGGAAACCATTAGAAACAGAAAGAATGGAAGCACGACATTACAGTCTGCTCCAATTCCTGAGATTAACCTGGATAACGGATTTTATCCAGCCGATATACAATCGTTGTATGGGGATGCGGAAACGGAGGTTTCGGTGGAAAGCAAATCCCAATCCTTGAAAACCCTGCCTTCATTTATAGGTGAACATGAGGCACAATCGGAGATAAGGATAGTTCCATCCCAGATGAGAACTATTCCACATATGGTTGACTCAAAAAGTCTTCAAGAGATGCTGTCGACACCTATAACATGCACAATCACGTTGTCCGAACTCTTGAGAGTCAGACCACACTTATGGGAAGACATGGGGAAACATTTGAAGCACAAAGGAGTAAAGATTCCTCTTCCGACAAACCCTACGGGAGAAGAAAACAAACGAGAAGGTCAACCCAAAGCCCAACCAGTGCCCATAAACAAGGTCGGAGATTACTGTGAAGGTGAGGAGGGTAATACAACCTTACCTGTTGAATATCAGGATACAAAAACGATAGCTATCCTGGACAGTGGAGAGGGAGTGGCGATTGCTACAAAGCAAATCTGGGAGAAATGGGGCCATCCAGCTCTCAGGAAAATGAGAATGAAACTGCAACTCGCAGATGGGTATGTAGAGAGACCATTGGGAATCCTGGACCAAATAGTTGTAACTTCGTGTGGAATTAACTATGAGCACACCTTTGTTGTGGTGGATTTCGGAAAAATGAACAACTTTGATATTATTTTGGGACGACCATTTATGCGTCAACTCAATATGATACAAGATTGGGGGTACGACCAAATCTACCTAAGGCACGAAGAGCTAATAACGAAAATCAACATGAAGGATCACAGCTATAGAGACGTTGCAGAAACACCAGTGCAAGAACTCAATTCAACCACTATAAATGAAAAAGAAATACCTACATGGATGCAAACGAAAGCGCATGTCTGGATGTGTGGAGCATCTGATTGTAACGACATAATCAAAGAGGAATGCGTTTTGGAAAGATCCGTGGAAGACGAGGCGTATTTTCCAGAACCCTTCCCGAAACATTTATTTGAGCCATTCGGGTGGACTCAGATATTGTCAACCTTGGACGTATGTGTTAACGAGTGCACACCTATAAAATTTTGTGACGAAGAAGGATACAACCTAGTAACGTTGCAAATGGCTAGCGTCATCCTTGAGTCAGGATCAGAGAGCGAGGAACAAAAAGAACCATCACGTGAGACCGAGTGTAAAAGAATAATTGATGAGATATCTGTAGTGAACGATAGAAATCGAACGGAGGAGGAATTCACGGATTCACTAAGCTGTGACCTTCCATCACTGGACGATGAAATCCAACTGATAGAGGCTGATGATGAAAGATCGAGTGCATCAAAGACGAATAGGAAATACAGGTCAGGTTTTACGAGTTTCCTAACCAAAAACCTAGTCGACAGGAGCGGTATAAATCCAAGAGAACGAGAAAATCGAGGGCGAATAAGCATAATCCGATGCCTCTTGTCAATGACAGAACGGGATATCTAAAGCTTGTCAAAGCTGATGATTGTGTCAAAGACAAGGTCACTGGCCGGTTTATCAAAACTAAACTGCGAAAGAACAACAAGAAGAACAGACACGAAAAGCAAACAACTAAGTCCCAGGAAAGGGGAACAACAGGGTCTGGAATGACCAAAACAGAGAGGAAAACGGAATACAATAAGCTCAAGCGAACCCTCAGAGACATATGGATGACTGACTTGGAAACAAATGAGGACACAAATTTTGACAAGATGGATGCACCGTCCCATTATAAGAAGTATACCATACAAGATAGGAAAATCATAGTGCAACAACCAATGAGGGAATGAAGGAACCGGGTACATCGTACGACGGTCCTGAGAAAGCCAAACGAATAGATCTAGCGGAGCCAAAAGAAGATCCAAAACCTGCATATATTGCCACGGATCTTACTGAAGAACAGGAAAAGCTTTTGGTAGCTACTCTTAAACAGTATAGAGATGTGTTTGCATGGTCATACAAAGATCTTAAGGGTGTGGATCCAACTATCTGTCAACACACAATACCTCTTAAGAATGACGCCAAACCCAGCAGACAACGTCCCTATACTTACAATGAAACGTTTGCGAAAAAGATCAAGGAGGAGATAGATAAACTTAAGGAAGCAGAGTTTATTTACGAAATTGAGCACATCGATTGGGTTTCACCGATTGTGGTGGTCCCGAAGAAAAACGGAAAGCTAAGAGTGTGCGTCAATCTCAAGAAAGTAAACGCTGCTATGATTCGGGACAACTATCCCCTACCCATTACTGATCATATAATGAAAGGGTGGCAGGCAAAGAGGCTTATAGCTTCTTAGATGGCTTTTCTGGTTACAACCAACTCGCGATAAAGCCAAAGGATTAGCATAAAATGGCTTTCGCAACTGAATGGGGTATTTTTGCATTCCGGGTAATGGCTTTTGGCTTAACGAATGCACCAGCCACATTTCAGAGGCTGATGGGTCATGCTTTTAAAGAATATCTAAGACAGTTCTTAGAAATTTACATGGATGACCTGTGCGTTCACTCTCTTGTAAGAATGGAGCACATAGAGCACTTGTGACCAAGGTGTTTGAAAAATGCAGACTGTATCGGATTTGCCTGAATCCAGAAAAATGTGTCTTCATGGTAAGACAGGGCAAAATATTGGGACATATAGTGTCCAAAAACGGTATTTCGATAGACATGGAGAAGATCAGCGTCATTGTTGATCTACCATGACCAGTAAAGGTGAAAGAGATACAGGCATTTATGGGCCATTGTGGATATTATCGCAGATTTATCTACTCATATGTTATAATCGCAAAACCGCTTTACGTGTTGATAACTAAATTTGAGTGGACGGATGAGTGCGAAAGAGCTTTTCAAAATTTGAAGCAGAGATTAATTTCAACTCCAATTTTGAAGGCTTCGGATTGGGAGAAGATATTTCACATCCATGTAGATGCATCAGTGTATGCAATAGGATGCGTACTTGCACAACCTGGAGAGAAAAACATGGATTTTTCAATAAGTTACTCCAGTAGACAACTGAACAATAAAGAGAAGAATTACACGACAACTGAAAGGGAGGGATTGGGTATGGTCTATACGATGAAAAAGTTTAGACACTACTTACTTTCCAATAAATTTGTATTCTTCGTTGATCACCAAGCACTGTTGTACTTAGTGAACAAACCTTGCAGTACGGGGAGAATTGTTCGATGGTTCATCATACTGCTTGAGTTTGACTTCACGATAGTAGTCAAAAAAGGAACTACACACCAAAGAGCGGATCATTTATCTAGAATGATGCATGGAGAAAACCCTGTAGGAGTTGATGATGATTTGCCAGATGTATATCTTTTCAACATAGAAATGGTTTCAAGATGGAGCGAGGATGTAATTCCTTTGCTGGCTATCGGGTCATTGAATGTGACAAGACAACAATCTACCATTGCAGCATCCAGATCATTGGTATTGTTGGCGGGCAGGCTATACAAACAGGGATCGGATCAAATCCTTAGGCTTTGTGTTGAATCGAGTGAACGGAAATTGTACCTAAACCAAGCTCATGTACAAACAACGGGGATTCACAATGGACATGCACAGATGTATCAAAGATTGATGAGAATGGGTGTGTATTGGCCAAAAATGCGACATAATGTTCATATGTATGTCAAATCTTGAGTTAAATGCACGCTTCAAAAGCCATTAGAGCACGCGACTCTATTCAGATTATCTGTCGCACCCTGATGGAGTAACTACATTGTTGAATACCTCACCACCAGGATACTGCCTGAGGGGATGAGTAGATCACGAATCAAAACGATCATGAAAGAGGTAGAAAACTATGTACTGATTGAGGTCACTCTTTACAAGAGGGGAAAAGACAATCAATTGAGAATGTGCGCGACTGAAGAGGAATACATTCCTATCTTAGAGCAAGCACACAGTGGACAAGCTGGTGGACATTTTTCGGTTGACAAAACGACCAAAGCAATTCTTATTGCAGGCATATGGTGGCCTACACTATTCATGGACGCTGAAGAGTTTGTGAAACGATGTGACGATTGCCAGAAAACAAAAATTCCTAGAGCACGAGATGATATGCCCTTAAGACCAATGATGGGGGCAAGAGCGTTTGCGAAATGGGGAATAGATTTTGTAGGACCGATAGCGTCTCCGGGATATAAAACGCACGCTCAATACATTACTCTGGCAACAGATTATCTAACAAAATGGGTGGAAGCTAAAGCAACAACCAAAAATGATGCAAAAACGACAGCACAACTTTTGTATGAGAACATTTTCACCAGATATGGCTTACCAATTGAGCTAGTGAGCGATAGAGGAACTCACTTCATCGATGAGGTGATCGAATTCCTATTGGATGAATTCATGGTAATTCACAGGAAATCCACTCCTTATCACCCACAAGCACGGCCAAGCCGAAAGTACGAATAATATTTTGGTGACAATTCACACCAAAATTGTTGGAGAATCGAGAGCTGACTAGGATCAAAAGCTGCATTCAACCTTATGGGCATATAGAGTAGCTTACAAAACGTCAATCGGAACGACTCCATTCAACATGGTTTATGGAATTCAAGCGATTTTGCCACTTGAATTCCTTATCCCCATGCTCCGAGTTGCTAAACAATTAGAATGGACAGGCCGATGTCCTGGAAAAACTGGATGAAACTAGATTGAGAGCCGTTGCATCAATCTACGCACAAAAAAAAAACATGAAATCATTCTTTGATCAACATGTTATCAACAAGGAATTTGCTACTGGGGATTACGTCTTAATGTATACCCTAAAACAACATTCCCGGAAACTCAAAAAGTGAGGAAATGGACCCTATGTGATTCATGACATATCATCTAGCGGTGCCATTAAACTTGCGACATTAGAGGGAGAGGAAATGCCTAACTGGATTAGTGGTTGCAGACTAAAGAAATACAACATACCACTCACCACAGAGATGCTTGCCAAAATACACGCTACGAAGGAGCGCAAGAACAAAGCAAAGGAAACAAAATCTCAAGCGCAGGAGGAGGCCAAAGTCAGGATTTTAAAGCGAAAACAAACCTTACAACAACAAAGACTTCCTCAACTAGCAGATACGGCTCAAATTTCCTTGTCTATAATTCAAACTGATGCGCAATGGAAAACAGGAATCGATGTTCGCATCAATGTCAGACTCCCGCATGGCAGATATCAACGAGCATTGATTGACACAGGAGCAAGAGTCAATGCGGTCAACTTCTCCACTTACAGGATGCTTACAGATGAACCCCTCGTGCAATCCACACGTGATCTACAAGCAGCAAACGGTGCAACAATACCAACATTGGGGATAGTAAACTTACCAATCAATCTTGATGGAAATAGTTATCCTCATCAATTTTTCGTAATGAAAGACGGAGAAATCAGAGAATCAATATGCTTGGGAGTTCCATGGATGAGAACGTACAATGCAGTCCACTGAATGGTCAAAACATGCGTTAAGGTACAAACACGACTCTAACGTGTACATGACTCCATTTGCCAAAACAGATCACTCATGGTCGAGCATCCCCATCGACAAAAAGCAACCAACTAATCAGCCAAATACACCACAAAAGGTTATTCAGAAAGTATGGATAAAGAAAAGATTGCTGACCAACAAACCGAGCAAGATATGGCTACCTAAGGACAAACTCCACACGACAGCAACATCATCTCAAAGACCTTCAGAAGTTACTCCAAAGTGGAACTGGCAACCAAAACTGGAGAAAACTAAAGATTCGGCGACAAAGCTCGAAAGCAAACCCAAAACTCAAAACAAGAAGCCTGAACTTCCAAAATGGCACTGGAAACCTATGAAAACTAAAGCAGAATCTGTAAAGATGCAACAAACCGCATACAGGTGGGTTCCAAAAATAGTTACCATCACAACCCCCACAATCAAGGAAAGAGCAATTCGACTGCAAGCTCTTCTGTTCCATAAACAGCTACCCTCGCCATCAAAAGCCACTGAAAACTACATTCAGTTTCCGCATCTTGCACAGCACATTGTTACCCAACGCATTGTCTCAAACATCAGAATAGGGCCACATTACACGGCCATGCATAGACGCAGATTCCAAAACCCATGCACATGCACCCAACCTTCGTCCAGGACGACTCAAACAAGGAAGGGGGGAGTAATTGATGAATCTAGCAACAGTCAGGGCCATTAACGGGTCCAACGTGTATATATGTACATAATGTGTGTGTTTTTTCATTATTTAGAGTTCAGTTTCGAACATATTGGATCAAAACTTGGCAATTTTAGCGTTTTTGTATCATCCGACCAGCATAATAATGAGCTGTAATGACAAAATCCGGAGCATTGGGATGCTTCTAGAGAAAATATATGCTTAGGGGTGAGTATAATAATTTTGGCTAATTTTTGCCAGTTAATAAGTATTTTCAATTTATTATGTTTGATTTTCGTTAATAAAACATCAAAAATTAAAAAATCTCGCTCACAAGTGTCGGAATCAAGTTCTGGAAGCAAACGCCGAAGTATCATGATAAGGTTATCAAGCATGGAAGATATGAAGCTAATCGGAAGATGTCTAATTTCAGCCTTAATAATCATGGCTACATTTCGTCAAAATCGCATCAAATGGTCATCCGATGCCGGAACGACAAGCAGTTCGACCCACAGATGGTATGCAGATTATATCGGGATCAAAGGTGAGGAAAATCATCCCTGTGTCACGAAAATCTCGGGAAGATATAGGCCAGGTAGGCCAAACTCTAGCTCATTGTTCATTTTCACCTTTTGAGAGAGAAGGAGAGAGCTTTTTGACCTAGAGCGACCTAGAGCAAGCTGCCACGTTTCTACCCCGTACGGACGGTCGGAGCCATCATTTCACACCAAATTTCACAGGTATGTTCCTTATCAAGTAAAGATCAAGTCTATTACGCATGCAAGCGCGAATCTTTGCACAAACGGGCGAAGGGATCAAATCAAAGTCAAATCGGGTCAAAGAGGTCAAGGGCCCTTAGAGGCATCCAAACAAAACTTTTTTCAACAGAACACATCAATGTGCTCCCCACAAGGTCAGGAACAAAGCCATATGGTCAAATCACAATTTGGTGGTGGTACACCGATCGCGATCGGTGTACCTCACTGACAAAAACTGGGACAGAACATGCAAAACACCTCCCCTCAGCCTCGCCTACAATTTGCTGGTGTCAAAATCAATTTTGGCCTCCATGGTACGATCGCGATCGGTGCCCCCAAATGCAGGTTTTGCAACTTTTGATCTGGCCCAGGCTTGGAACTCCATTAAAAGTACACTCTCTTGAATTTTCAAGGAAAATGCACAAATTTTGCTCATGGAATGGGCCTAATTTGTCAAACACAACAGAAAAGGGAAAATTTGACCTACAACTACCAAAATCCGGTTGAAAATAATGATGGATGGTCTGAAAGGTACACTTGTCTGACTAAGGGTCAGAACAGTTGTAGAAAACCTCGAATGGATCGCAGAATCTCTTACAAGTACAGATATAGTCATTTCAGTCTCGAATGATCACACCAAGATGGAATTGGAGCCGAGCCAATGCCAAAAACCAAAAGGTCACTTAGGGATATTCAAGCATCACATGGATATCCAAGAAATGCCTGAAAAATGCACAAATCTGGAAAACCTCCTAAGACAGGGTAGAAAGTGCCTGATAAGGTCAAAATCAGACAATGGAGTAGGCTGATGGTAGCAAAACCTCATGGAAGCAGTGGGAGATCTAAAACTAACTTCAACTAACTCCAGGATCCAACCAAATTTCATCAGGAAAACCCAATATGGTTAGACTTAGTAAAATATGGTCAAACAGTGAAGAATTGCTCTAATTTGTTCATTTTAAGTCCAAATTTGGATATAAATCATCAGTGGGCTAGGCAGGCATAGGGGTTCATGACCATCTAGTTTTCACCCAAAAAAGGCCCAGAACACCGATCGCGATCGGTGACCTCAATACCAGATTTGGACAAAAACCTATCATATCCCTTGTATACATCTTATTCAAGCCACCAACCAAGTTTCAAGCCATTTGGACATCAAAAACTCATAAAAAGTCAGAGTCTAGTCCAAAACTCCCTTGTAACCCAGAATTGGGACCTGTAAACTCAAAAGTGGTTCAAATGAAACACAGAGTGGACCAAAATGACCCTCCAACTATCAGCAACCCACTCATGTGATCAAATCTAATTTTGGCCTTTGTACTACGATCGCGATCGGTGTACCTCAGCTCCAGAATTGGCTCAGATTTTTATCAGTCTCATAGCTCTAGTCTTCCTAGTCCCACTGGTGAAATATGGACAAGAATGGATAAAATTTGTTCAAGTTATGATCAGTTTTAACTTTTGAACTGTTTTTTGCTAAAAGTCAAAATGCGATTGATTGCGAAGGGAAAATCCTGACAGCTTGTGATTCTCCTGACACAAAATGCCTCGCCAAAAGAAAGAAAGGCAGTGGACAGCAGCACCATATGAAGTGGAGGAGCTCGCTACAAATGAAAAGACTCACATCTCGGATGAAATACTTGCTCAAATCCCTGCCCACATATTCATCTCGAAGTTTAAGGATGCGGATGGTGACTTGGTAAAGACAACTATCATGCCACGAGAGATATGGAACCTCCACCGAAGGCCAGAGGTAATAGAGGCAGTGCGAGCAGTACACTTGGAGCAATTTTTCAGATTACAGCCATGGGGAACAGATTACATGAGGGCCCATGAGCTCATGAGCTCGATACAATATGATGGGCAGGCATTGCTCACGGACAAGGATGGATCGAAGGTGAAAGTAAAGATCACGAAGGAAATCATCAACGAAGCTTTGCATTTCCTCCCAGGGCAACACGATTTGTTGGCGAAGACAAAGTCACTGGACAATGAGAAGGCATTCTCAAAGCAAAGGGAAACAAATACAAATACAGTGACATGATATACGGAGAGCTGGAATTGCCGATGAGATTGATCTCTCAGCATTTCAGAGTACAAAAGCCTCCTCGCTACACCGAGCCAATCCTGCACATTGCCGTGGTCATGGCTCTAGCGACGGCCGAAAATAGAACCATTCGCTCTGACTACGGTTCTTACATTCTGGAAAACCTGATTGAAGCAAATTTTAAAAGCTTGGCAAAAAATAAAAGCTACATGAACGCAGGGCCAATGCTAACCAGAATAGAATACCAGGCTTTGGGAATGATCGAAGATTTGCCAGCTGCCAGCTCTCAAACGGCCCTGATCCAGAAAGCCAAGCTAGTTTCTCATTCTGTAAGAACGACCCTTGGCGCGACATCATCGCGCTCAGCAAAGGCCACCAACAAAAGCTCGAGTGATGAAGAAAAAACAAAGATAGATGATGAAGGAAAATCTCAAGAGTCGAAAGACAAAGGGCCGTCAGAGTTTGAAGAAAGCGAGGAGGAAGACTCCACAAAGCCGCTCGAGAGGAAAAGAGGGGAGAGAAGTGCACTACCTCAATCGGACCTGCAAAAATCATATGCGGAAGCTCAAAAAAGAGTCGAGGAAAGAAGAACAAAGTTAAGGGCTGACAGACAGGCTAGAGCGGCTGCAACACAACAGGCACAAAAAAGAAGATTCGAAAGGGAGAGTCAAGAAAGAATAGATAATGCAACTCGCATACGCGCGGAGAAGCAGAGGTTAGAAGCAAAGCAAAAGGCTGCGGAAGTGGACATCTCTTCCCAGTCCACTGAAGGAACGAAAGAGAAAGACGCTGCTGATGAAACAAACCAGGCAGAGCAGTTAAAGAAGATCCAAAGAGAAAGGAATCTGGAAGCGCGACGGGCGGCGGATCTCACCCGCCAAAGAATCATCATAATTTTAAAGAAAAGAAAAGTGGAAGCATGTGCTTCGCAACAAGGGGAAGAGACTTCAAAAAAGAGGCATGTACGACAAGAATCAAGCCCACCTCCTCCCTCGCCCAAGTCGCCGTCTCCCTCGCCAAAATCTCCTCCTCCTCCCCCTTCTCCATCGAACAAAAAACAGCCAACTCCTCCCCCTTCAACCTCTCAAAAGGAGTTTATACCTCCTACAGAAGCATTCGGATACCACGAAGCCTGCCAGGCAGTGGCTGGTTTTGATTACAAAAAAACTCTAAGGGAATTGGAACGGCAATTCCAGTGTCAGCATGTGGTGCTAAGTGAAAAGGAAAGGCAGGTACAGGAGGCCCAACAAAAGCAAGCATCTGGGCAAGAGGAGTTAGAAAGCCTAAGGGCGCAACTGGAATGCATAACGGAGAAGTGAGACCTTGAGAGAAAACAGGCTCAGTCTCTCATCAAGGACTTGGTGGACGTCATGACAGACTTGACCGCCAAAGAAAAGGAGTGCCAAGAAGTGACGACAAGAGTACAGAAAGCAACGGAGCAGCTTGCCTACGAGAGCGCAAGATTTCAAGGGCTTAGTAGTTCCTACAATACTATCAAAGGCACTCTGACAACTTTGATGGCGAATCAGGAACCTGCGGAGGCATTGGTCTCCACATCTGACGATGCCACCACAGTGAACACTATAGCGGCACTAAAAGCACAGGTAGAGCAAGAAAAGCTTCAAAGACAGCTGCTCGTATCAAGGATGGTGGCCCAGACGGCGGAAAATGAGCTAAAGCTAAAGGAAATGGAGCATCAACTAGCTCAAGCCAGCGCCGAACTACAGATTCAGAAGTAGATCGGTGACACGCTGCTAAAAGAAAAAGAAGATCTGCTTTTTCAACAACAAATCAAAGCAGACAAAGCCCAGACTCAACCACAACTACTGCCCGAACAACAAGTGCCAGATTTGCCTGGAACATCACACCAAGGGCAACAGGAGCATGAATTTGAAGGGTCCGATCTGGATATAAGAGATGAGCTCAATGAGAGCATTCAGGACATGCCAGAGGGGCCAGCAAAAGAGTACATGCTCTATGAAAAGAAGATACTGGAGTCAGCAGCCCTGGCATACTTACAACCAGAACAGCAGGTGGAAGGATTTGGCCATGAGTACCTCCCGTTTCCTCTGCTATGCCATGAAGCAATTTTGTGGAAAGAAAAGATGCAGCCAGCCTTGCCACGAAACAAAGATGGGGGTTACGAAGGCATTGCACTAACATCGGTAGAAGCTCAAATGCTTGTCGATGACTACCCCAAGTGGAGGCAGAAGTGGTTGGACAAAAGGCCACAGGATCTAACGAATTACCACAACACTCCTCAACATATACAAATAGATCCTACATGCTGCCCAGTCCCTCGAAGACGCACCTGGAAAGACTTCGCCACATGGAAGGGGTCAAGACCGCAAAAGCTAAATTACCCGGTTTTGACAGCGCAGCAATCCCCTACGGTGGCCTACATGGTCAGCACACTGAATTCGACAGTCACATTGATGCGGGATGTCCCCGACTTGGCGTGCCAAATGTTAGTAAAGAAGGCGACGATCATCCGTGGAATCTGTTCTTGGAAGGACACAGAGGCATCTGCTGGAATCTACAGGATTCCCCGCCACGACACATCTTGATGGCCATGTACTCCAGGCTAATGTACCTGCCATCACACTACTTGCAGACATTTGAAGAGGCCTTCTTCACCGGATTATTCGAAATTGACTCAAGGATTTTCCATCCTATGGCGAAGGACCTCAAGGCAAGGTACGTAGCATACCAACACACGTTATCTGAAAATTTATTCAAACAACATCAAGAAGCCCTAGAAGCCGTCCTGCGAACGAGAAGTTTTTCAGCGACACTTGCTTCATTGGAGCCACATCAACGGCCAAAGCACTGAACATGCACGAGGACGTGCAAGGATAAGGAAGGGGGGAGTGTTTGGCGAACGAAGTAACAAGCGGCCGTTTCCAAAGAAGGATCACATTTTTCTGAGAAACCATTGTAAAATTCTTTTGTAAGGAAGAATCTCTAAGCTGAGAATTTGTCAAAGGATGTATGATTATTCCTATGGGAGCACTTGTATATTAGAGATCCAGTTAGATGTTTATGAGCTTATGGCCGGACAAGCCCTTTGTAAATACCTAATCTATAAAGGTCATTTTTTGTAAGTTGGAGAATAATCTTTTTTTATGGAGAACTGAGAAGACAGCGTACGTTTGAGAGCTCCTTCTTGTTCAAACTTGTAATCTTCGCCATTGTGGCTACAGTAATCCAAATTCAAATTTGTTTATTGCATTGTGTTCCTCTCATCTTGCTCTTCCATTCAAGTGTAATCATTCAAGATTCGGTGTAGGTTTTCAACAAAGTTTGAGGCCTTAAATCGTTGTTTTGAGTGTCTATATGCGTGTTTTATGTTGTTTTGACCCTAGGAGGGGCTTTAGGGACCCTAAAACGACCCATTAGGATCACCTGTTTCGCTGTTTTTGCTGACTTTGGGATGAACGATCGTGATCGTTGTACCTCTCCAGAATGCTGTGACAGTGATAGGATATGTTTCTGATAATCCCCTGTAGCTTCCCTCCAAGTTTTGTGCGATTCCGATATGATTTGCATGGTAAACGGGCGTGATGATTGGAGAGTTGTGTAGGAGGACGTAGGCAGATTACTTGGCAGTAATGCGTTTGATTTGCTAGTAGAGTTAGTAGTTGCATCTCTTCGAGTTCACTTCATTAGGAATGACACCCTAATGAGTTTCCATGCCTCATCCGAGTCGCTTCCCTTGTATTGATAAATATGTTGATGCTTGAGAGCTATGCTATGGACGTCCGTCCGCGGCGACCCGCAAACACAATCCTTACGAGAGAGCAAGGGTCTGCAATATACCAAAAAAGTTACTGAGGTTATGACTACTTTTTGTAGTAAGTAATACAATATTTGGCCTTCCTAGCCACGAAAGGTCGGGTTCTAACTGCCAAGGCATTTTTTGGGTTATGGTCCTTAAGGTACAACTTAATCTACTCTAGAATCTTTATATGATTCTCAGGGTTGCGTTTTACTTTCATGCGGGCTGTCATTATAAAGTGTTTGTGGTCCTAAAAGGAAATATATAAACATAAATAGGATTAGTTCCTGTAGATTGGGCCTGTAATCCTTAAATCGGCAAATTCAAAAGACTATAATAGCCGTGAGCAAGAGACCAGAAAAATACTTTATGAAGGACCACCTAACACCAGTCAACCAAATAAGAGATAACAGACTGTGGGTCCATCTTAGAACTAAGTTTCAGAATTAGTTTCCAAAGCCAGCATCCTGGTTTCTCCATAAGAATGGAAAAACCTTATGTTTAGGACGTGTGGGTAGCTGTTCTACCATAAATAATAAGACATAATATTTATTTTTATGAGATTGGGGAGACCTAATTGAACTTTTACATTCAAAAGATAGCTTGCTCCAGAGAAAGGGAAATGATAAGTACAAAAACAGCTTAGTCTTAGAATTATCTTTGTACAATGTTTGTATGAATGAAGCCTCATTCCAGTATACAAATATCAAAAGTACTTCCCTTGCAATAGGTGTATGTGGAATCCTGTATTGGACAACTGCTAAAAGCCAAAGAAAAACCTTCCAAGATAAGATAGAGTCCTTACCTACATCCATCCAAACAAGACAACAATATATGTTAGCCTTGGATGTGTTTTACAGGTATCAATGGACCATACCAGTTGTTATCCATGTCCATCTTTTAACATTTTTTTTAAAACATTCTAGCTTAGTCCAAAGTAATTATGTTGTTTTCATTAATCCAAAGTTTTATTTAGTATTTTAGTCTTAACTTAGAGGGCCATACCCCCTTCTACTTCAAGTGGTATGCTCCCCAACACAAACTTCTTGAGTAAATTAATGGGGCTCCGTTTGTAAAGAAGTTTTAACATATTATAAACGAGTAAAAGCTTGTTGTAGAATATATTAAGCACTGATAAAGTTAAAGTGGAATCCGATCCTTCCTACTTTCTATAAGTCACAAACTCCTAGCAAGCCAAGTGACAGAGGCCTTTTGTGGTGGTAACTTAGCCTGTGCGACTGTCAAACAAAAAATAACGAGGTCAAGTTGTGAATGCAAATAGAGTTTTGCATTATCTTGTCCTATCAACTGATAACCAAAAAGTGCATATATGTTGTGCAACTGGGCCACAAGCCCCCCAAGGTCGCCAAAAAATGCAACAAGAACGTGTTAAAAGGCAAAAGACGGCCCAAAAAATTCACTAAGTACACCCAACTAGAGGGTTTATACTGGTTTTTATAAGCAACAGTTTTATCATGATATCGAATTATAGCGACAATACCAATCACAGAAGCCAATAATATTCATCCGAGGAACACCCCCATCCCAAAACTTCTTACTGTACCAATAGCGACACTGGTATATGCAAGAACCACTACCCATACCGGGTGTACCTTTCCAACCAAAGCTTCATTATGCATAGACGAGATACTTACCTTCTCAGTGGGCAAGTAAATCACCACAAAGTTCAGTAAGCCAACCCATACTGTAGGATTTATCAGTATAAGTAAATGACAGGATACTTACCTTCATAATGGCCAAAAAATATACCACAACATAGTTCAGTAAGCCAACCTACTCAGTAGGTATTACCAAATTCAGTAAGTGTCATGCAAATGATGATATAGTGTCAGTAATATGTGTAAGACCCTCTAGGTTTATATAATCCATCCCAAAGCTCCCGACACCTTATCACTCCTATGTCATGCCAAGAGGCAGACACCATATCGTACTCCCTCATATCATTGCGCAAAAATCAATGTTGTCCATGTTGTTAGTATGTTTACAACCAAAATATGCCAAATCCAATATTTTTAGACAAATACCTCCCTTAAAAAACCAGTAAACCAGTTATCACAGAGCTTTAGAATATTTTTAGTGTAAAGTGGTACCTATTTACAACCAGAACCTCATCATTAAATGCTTCCTTCATTAAATTCATGTGTGTCATCTATAAAAAACCGAAACCCAGTTGAGGGGCTAACAAAAAACCCTAGTAGTGCCTTCATTTGTCTAACCAAAGCTAGCCATACAGTGGTTTTTATCAATAAAAGCGGTAGGTTATGCCCCCCATTTTTTTGCGACCTGCGTTTTTATGTACTGTCATGTAAGCAAAACCAGTAATCACCAGGTTAGGCCCCCCCGTTTAACAGATTTTTACTGTACATTATGCTCCTGTAACTTGTTACTGATGATGCATAGTTTTTAATGGAGTATAGTATGGTCCCGCCAGGCGGAAGTAGCCCAATGTTTCAAACCAATGAACAGTTTACACAGCACAGCCAGAAAAAACAGTAGTAAGATACAAGCTATGCCCCAAGAATGTTTAAACTTCACCACCATTAACCATGTAATGTCACGCATAGCCAACATAATGGGCTTTACCAGTTATAGGCATTGAGGAACAACCAACTGTTTAAGCAATACTAACACACACCGTGGTCCTTACCAACCATCCATCCTTTAACAAGCTTTGCCAAGCCGAGTCAAACCACACAATGGGCCTTACCATTTTTTAACTAACAAAGCAATACCATAACAGTTACATTATCCAAAAATAAGACTGAAACAAAATCCATGATACCAAGCATAGTAACCAACCTGTGTTGTTTGTGTTGCAAGCTCCATTTTTGGTGCAATAGAGAATAAATACTCAGTCCTTACACTTTACGCAAGCAAAACTCACACAAGGCTAAGTGAGGGGCAGAGTGCACCCTCACCTCTTAAATAGAAGAAGGAGGAAGGCCACCATCATTGAACGTGTAGAGAGTATTGAGTGGAGCTAGCTCCTCCTGGGGATCCGAGAATGTGAGGCCGCCACCTGTGATGCGGTTCGTCATGGAAAAAACCACCATAGCACCTTCCTGGCAAGGTTTAGAGAGGGAAATAAACCACCTTTTTTGCCAGGTAAGGGTTTTAGTACCACTCATAATTATAAGGGCATTATCCCACTGTGGATACCCATGTAGTGAAACTATGAAGCGTGTTTATATGAATCCAAAATGTCAATTATGCTAAATAGTCCTATAGGTAAGTAACACTGTGTGTGTGTGTGTGTGTGTGTGTGCGCGCGCCTCATTTTTTAGTGAAAGAGAGAGAAGAGATGTGGCTAGCACGACTATCTTGGGGGGGGGGGGGGGGGGGGGGGGGGGGGGAGAGAGAGAGAGAGAGAGTTTATTATCATCCTCGAAGGTCAAATATGACCTATGGAATCAAAGATACATGTGATGTAGTGTGTAAAGTGTTGAGAAGTGAGTCTCAATGCTCCAAAATTGTGGTGATGAGAGTCACAATGGAAAGCCCACACTATGGCTAGGAGAGGAAAGTGTGTAGGTCTAAGTCATGGCTGAAAATGTGAGGGAGGGAGGTTCATATGTGATCAAAATATGAGAACTCTAGTAGTGTGTGGTACTTACACTCTTGAAGTTGTAGCGAGCATACTATGCAGAGTTGATTTGACTCTTCTCCATTGCCCTGTCTCACATTGAAGGGAGTGTGAGCCAAAGCTGAATGGCTATGATAGTGCATATTTCTAACAAGGGGATAGGCTCAAGCATATAAGGATGAGTACGGTTTCTTCTTTCAACAAAGAACATGGTTTTGTAGCTGGGGGCAATATGTGTGGTGTAATGCATGAAGCGTGACCCACTGAATTCCTCCCAAGCTAGAATTCCTTGGCATTAAAGACTCATTCACTTGGGAGTCTATTGAGTCATCATGTAGCAAGTGTAATGCATCCCATCTCCCAAACCACTTCTTTATGTCTTGCATCCATCTCTGAGCACTCCACCACATTCTATTCTCTTGTCATAATAACTAATATCTAATTCTCCTAAATGATTTTCTCATGTTAAACTGATCATTTAATATGGGGAAGTACCAACGGAGAAAATTCTAGAATATTGGTTAAGCTGGCAGACCGATCACAGTAGGGATCCAAAGGGGGGCCATCTGCAAAAGAGCAATGTGCAACAATGGGATTCAAAGACCCTAAGGTTCAGCCCATTAAGACTTCCAAAATGCTAAGGTTCCAAAATTAAATAAAATGTTCAATGGTCAAACTCTAGGTAAATTTGGATGCTTGTGGCAAGACTCAAAAGTCTTTCCACATCCCTATCTAGGAGGGGGCGATCCTTTTATGTAGGGGATGAGAGAGAAACACACACACACTCTTGCAAGCTCCCTTTACACAAAGGGCATAGTGGACACATGTCAGCTCCCCAGCCCAGTTTCCCCCAAGGTGCATTCAAATCCTATTGGATGGCCATAGAAGTGGACCAATGAGAATTAGGCTATAGTAAATCTAGTTTAATTCATTTAAAAAAACATTTGATAAAAGAACCAATAGAAATTAAGCTCTCTAGAATACTATTGGACAGTCTCCCAAGGGGTCCAATGAGCATTCAATAGCCCAATGGCTTCCCTGATTCCTATTGGCCAGAAGACTAAGGGGTCCAATGAGAGTTTAATTGCATAATTTAAATACCTAAAGCTCTCACAAAAGGTGAAAGGGGGACACATGTCACAAGGCTATCACTTATGCTTCTTAAGTGTCATTGGTTAAGCTTTGCAGGGGCCAATAGGATGCCAACATGTGCAAATAGCAAGAGGGGTCGACCAAGAGAGAGAGGGGGCTGATTTTTGCAAGGCATTATCACTTACACACTCACACAAGCTCATGTGCGAAGTAAAGAAGACTATCTCTCCTTCTCAAGCTTTAATGGAAAGCTCATCATCTACTCCAAGCTTGTGAGAAGGGAGGCCTCCACCAACAACTGGCTTTGTGATGCAAATCCAACCAAGGGCCAAGCTCTAATGCATGCTCATCTCCTCTACCATGCTAATTACTAAGCTATGCTAAGCTATTATGAGTGATTATGTGAGGAGACATACTTCTTTCTCATAAGAATACTCCTTCCTCTTGATCTACTCTCATACCCCGCTAGCTCTCACCATCTTTGAAGGTGTGTGAGGTCTTGGGTCTGAGACCGTGAGGGAATTGATGTTGTGTTTTCAAGTGTAAGCTTGGTGCTTGAAGCTTCCATCTTCATTGCACCAGTGAGTTAATGAAGGAACACAAAGTATTGTATTGTAAAAATCCTCTCTTGATGGGGGAAACCTATAATACAAAGCCTTTTGGAGGGGGGACCGGCTCCATATAAATCCGGTCCTCAACTGTTGTCAATAGCTTAATTTCTCTCTCTTTTGAAGTATTGTTCATGCCTATCTAACTAGGTGTTATGCTTTTTTTTCTCTCTCCATCCAGCACTCTTGCTATGCTCATTAGGAATCTATTCTTAATGAAATGCTCACTATGTCTATGTTATTTTCTGCTACACACAAGTTACTAGACCATTGAATGTTACATTGGTATCAGAGCACAAGCTTTCTCTTTTCTTGCTAAAGAAGAGAGGTCCTCAAGCTAACTATAAATGGTTGGTATTATTAATTGCAATTGAGTAAGTAGAATAAGGATTTTTCAATCTTGTCGTGTGCCTACTTCGTGTAGATAACGGGGCATCACCGTCAAGATCTATGGTCTTAATAGTCGAGTCCTACGGGCTAACCACTATTGACCTAATAGAAGCTTGACAAGGGTCGGTACTGTTTTGGTGGTGAAAGACCCTGTCTTCTATTCCTTGGCATTAATGATATTCGAGCCACGGGTACAGGAGCTTGAGTGCTTTTCTAAAGGGGTTAAGAGCAGTAGCAACTAGGGCTTGAAGTGCCAAAGTACACCTAAAATTTGTTAGAATAACTAACAATAGTAAAGAGAGTGAAATTAAGGTTGATAACTTTGATTTTGCTAATGAACAGGCTACTAATGATGCCCCTATGCTTGTCAATTACCTTGTTTCTAGGCTTCAACGAGCCATGGGCAATCCATCCCTCCAAAGTGAAGTGCAACAGCAACTACGTGCTCATGGGATTCTCCAAACTCCTCACCAAGAAGAGAGAGTACCTAGGAAGCCTCCTTGTGAGACTTACAAAAGAGGCCTCTCTCCGATAAGGAAACAAGAAGAGGATCCGTGCGAAGGGTTCAAAAATCTACTACTTGACGACGCATCTCCTTCCCAAAGGAGAACTCAAGTTTCAATGGTAGATCCCTCACCGAAAGAACGAGAAAGAAGTGAGTCTCCTGCCACCTTGGTGGAGATGGCTCCATGAAGACGACGGGCAAAACGCTCTCCAACACCCCCTAAACGGAGAAGACCATCGCACACTTCTCCACACCATAATTCAAAGAGGGACGACACAAAACAAGAGAAGAAAGAGGTCACCCTCTTCTCCATCTTCTTCATCCTCTTCCTCTTATGAAGAAAGTGATGGTGTAGACAAGGAGGAACAAGGGAAGAAAAAGGCGAGAAAGAGGTCACCCTCTTCTCCATCCCCCTCAAATTTTTCCTCTTTTGAAGAAAGTGACAGTGCAGCTTTTGAACCACCAAAAAGAAGAGGCCATAGGAAATCCTATGCCGCATGGAAGAGGTCATCCAAGCTCAAAAAGTTCAAAGAGGGAGGAAAGAACATCTCTTTCCTTACCTACGATGGCACCTTTGGTGCTATGGACAAAGTCTTGGCCTTCATTCAACAATTCGATGCGGTATTTGGAGATGAGGGCTTCACGGAGTCCTCTAAGCTACGCCATGTAGCTATGCATTTCAAAAGTCCGCCATACAATGGTGGTCTAGCCTACAGGCAAACGGTGAAGCTCCATGAACATGGAAAGCTTTAAGAGCTTCCATCATGAAGCAGTTTTTGGCTACCGATGCCAAAGACAAAGTACTCACCGAATGGTGAAGCTTGAAGATCTCTCCCTGTGAATCTATTCACAAATATGTAGACAAGTTTTGGGACTTACATCTCAAAAAAGATAGATTTTGGAGAGCAAAAACAACAATTTTGTGCGGGCTAACTGAAGATATGGTGGACTATGTCAACTCCCAAAGTCCACGCACCATATCTGCGGTCATACACCATACCATGGTGGCTTCACAAATCAATTTCCAACAAGGGGCTAAGAGAAATCTTAAGCCCACGGAGAACAACGACCGTAGTAACGAGCCTAAGGGGAAGGACACTGTCCAAAATTCTCCTAAAGGCAATGCCAACAACAACAAAGCTAAGGAGAAGGGAGTTTATAAAGGCCAAAACAAACTCTGTCCTGAAGAGCTAGAGCGTTATCGTAAAGATAACCGTTGTTTCAAGTGCGGGGAGCAGGGCATGCTTATCGTGCTTGCCCCCACAAGAATACACAAAATGAGCCTCCTAGAGCTACCTTGGTCGAAATCCATGAAGAGGATGCTCACCACAAAGGATCTCCTCTATGGCATGCTTGGGGAAAGGTAAGAGAACATGATTCTTTTATTCTCTTTGACCCTGGTTCTACTCACAATTTCATATCCACAAATTTGGCCACCAAGCAAGGCATCCAAGCCTATGAGATGGGAGATGTCCTACCCGCTGATGGTGCTTTCAAGGGGCAAGAAGCCTCAGTCGCTCCCTTAATTGGGAAATTGAGGCTCCATGTTCAAAGCTATGTGGACAAGGAGGACTTCTTTATCTCTCCTCTCAAGCACGAGGATGTAATCCTAGGGGCACCATGGTTTGATCGCATGGCTACCAATGTTAAATTCCCTAAAAGCCAAATCTACTTTAGGTTCAGGGAAAAAGATATGTACATAGATGCTAAGGAGTTGGGTAACACCATACCCACTGTACATATGCAAGCTTTCAATAAGTCAATAAAGAGCTCTATTCCCGTGTACATGATTTTTGTTAAAGATTCTCAAAATGAACCTAATGCTTTAGCAAAAGAAAATATAAACCATCACAAGGAATTAGAGTTATCCAATTTTCCCAAGGGATTTCAAGATGTTTTTATTGACGACATCCCTTGTGAACTACCTCCTAAATGAGGCAATGAAGGGGGGTATTCTAGGTCTTTGGCAGAGAAGGGGGTATTCTTCCATGTTCTAGGACATTGATATGTGGATGAACAGTGAACAATGGCCACCTTGAAGATAAGATCCATGTGCACATTGCACAAAATGAGGCAAGATCTACACAATGCACATACATATTTTTTTGTAGTTTTTGCTTAGAGATAAATGGAAAGGTGTGTAGATAATGATGTCCTTCTTTGTATCACTCTTTGCTTCTATGAGGCATAGTCTTGCTTTCCATTTTGTATAATATGGCTTGCAGGTCCTGATAAGGATTGTAAGAAATTTCTATGCCAAGAATTTTCAGAAGGGATTTTCCATCTATTGTCAAGCTAAACCACTCCTTAGTTAGAGTCCTACACTATTGCTAGTGTTGTTGGCAATTTGTATCAATTGTTCCCTACACTTGGCATTTTGTACAAATTGTTTTGATATCAATGACAATTAACTTTGGCAATTACTTGTTTGGTGAAAATGTATCATCTTGTTGGTTTTCATTTTGTAAGGCTTTTCTATGGTTAGATGAGTATAAACGCATGATGAGGTTTCCATCAGAGATCTGAGCAACAAAAACGACGAAGAATTCTAAGCTCTGTTGGTGAGGTTTATTGATACTCTCTCAAGCTTTATACCCTTCACAATTTCACTCTCATCTAATTTGATGACAAAAATGGCTTGCCCATTCACCTCAGTATGTTGAAGATCGTAGAATTTTATCATTTCCCTCTGCAAAGATCTCAAGTCAATAGAATAGATTGTTGAAAGAGTTAAACTTGAGGTCTTTCTTCTTACTAGGATATATGTCATTGATGTGGAAAGGTTGTTCAAGTGTGGAAAGGCTGTTCAAGTATCTCCATGACCTTGGAATTAATTCTGGAGCTTGGTGTGACAGTTGTACGCTTATAGGATAAGCTAAACCTCTCTCTCCAAGGATGTGTAGTTGTACACTTATAGGATAAAACACAGACATGGTTTGGCATACAACACATTCGCATAAGGGGTTTTTCCTCAGCCCAGCACTCTCTCACTCTCTCTCTTCCCACTTTCTATGCGGGAAAGGTGAAACTAGACACGATTTTCTTAAACTCTTTCTATCATAATACGGTAACAAGACTAGCTATGAGAAAACAGGAAGGGCTACGAGCCATCACTTACCGTCTCTGTAAATGGACAAGCATGAGTCTTGCCATTAGTGATTTTTTGGACATTATTTTTGCACTCCAAACTTTAAGTGTCACAGTCAAGTTGCGTTTTTGAACGTCTTAAACTCCTAAGGGCTTATCTTCTCTACCAAGGTGTATGGATGAAGCCAGTATTTCAGACTGCACGACTGCTCACAAAAACCTCAAATTATGGATTTTTGGGTGTGAAAAAGCTCTAGTTGTGCATACAACTCCAATTTTAGTGGAGCTCTTGTTAGCACTAAGAGTGCCTATATGAGTACAGTTTTGGGGTAAGACCCAACTCGTGATTACTAAATAACTTAGTAGGGTTGATGGTCAATTTTTGGACCCTTCCCCCTGGCATTTTAAGGCAAGAAGTCCACAGACTACCACGAGGTAGTGAAAAAGTTTTGACTTTCAATGGAATGTACTGCCACGGCCAACAACCCAAGGGGGATCACGGACATAGGCCATGGGCCGGCTGCTAGTAGAGCAATTTTCCTACAAAGTTTAACCACGTGGTTTGGATTGCAAAAGCAACCCCCAAGGTTATCTGTGCAATATTAATTGCATTTCACTTCGTGTTCCTAGGCCTTTGCAGGCAAGAAAATTGGGCAGGTGCTCTTCACTTCGAATAAATGAACACAATGTTTAACCTACAGGTACGGATTTGTTTTGGTTTTGTTTTTCTTTTGGTTTGATTTTTCATGTAGAATGCATGAACTATGTTTTCATCCATTTTTTCTCTTAAGAGAAATGACACGGTCATCTAAGAGCCAAGCAGTTTGGGTTGTAGTGTCCAACATAAGTTCCTGCATGATGCAGTCAGAGACCCACTTGTAGGGTTTATTTGGCACATGTTGTCACATGGGATGAAACATGGTCTAGGAACTCAAGGAGTTTGGTTTAGCCAGTGTGGAGCAAAGCTAATGAGGGTCCCTCTCACTCCCATCGTAGAGTGTTTGCAGTTACCTCCACGCACAGCTACATTTTGTACTTGGAGGATGTTCTTTTTTTAGACATTCTTACATGAGACATATTCCACATGTGGAGAATATGAGTCCCTGGGACTGGCACTGGTGTCCCCTATTTCAAGTATGTGTCACGACAAAGTCCCTAGGTGCTGGTCAAATCTGTTCTCTAGACCATTTTCAGCCCGACATATCAGGAGCAATTTTGGTGGCCAAAAATTGTCGGATACTTAGAATGACTTGTTACGGTACAAGTGCAGCTAAACAACATTACAGATGGTTGTCTTAGCATATAGCAAGGCTATGAGTTGTTAATGAAAAGGTTTCATTGTTTGTCCCTAGAGAGATTATTGTTTCACCTTCTATTATGGTTCAAACGTTTCAGCAAGGCTTGCAAATGATTGCAGCAGAACTTATTTAGTTTCTTTTCCAGACTATCTACAGTCCTCTTTAATGTGTGCTACGAACATCACATTCGCCAAAAGTATTGGCAAGGATAATCATGGATATACAGGTTCGGATCAGTCTTTTGCTAAATGCATGCACACTAGGTGTTATGGGGCCTAGTGTTTAGCAAAGGCTGATTTGGAACGGCATGCATATTCATCAAGTTGTTGCTATAAAGCATTTTTCACTCTATGTACAATATCTCTATGAGATTACTTTTGGGTCTACCAATCACCAATAGAGGTCATGGCTCGATTTGGGTGCTTGTGGATTCTTCAAGTTAACCACGACGGTTATTCAGGACATTGTTGATTCCTCAGCAATATTGTACGATATTGTGATTCCCATTTACTAGTCATTTGGGGTGACTGTCTGTAAACCATGGGGGAAATACAACTATTTGTAAAGTGTGAGCTTTGTCCTAAAGTGTGAGTCAAGGAGAGGAGAGTGGATTTATCCCACATACTGTGGAGCAAGGATGTAGAGCTATATAAAGCTCATTCTCATGAATGAACAACACAATTCTATTTTGCACTACATCCTTGTCTATGGTCAATACTCAAGATTGTGTTTATGAGTCCAAGCTAATTCTATCTTGGAACCTAATTCACTTGAGTGATAACCTTGATTACACACATACTCAGACATTGACGCTATGTTTCTCTTTCATCCACCATAGCTAGCACGATCCCATTCCAACAACTGGTATCAGAGCTTGGGTATGCTAGCTAGGTTCTCTATTATGTATTTTCATGTTTGTACAATTAGCATTCATTAATCATCATTAGCTAGATCCATTAGGTTTTCTCTTTAATTACATAACACATGCGTAATTACTATTCCATTGGCTAGCATGAGCATGTTCTTGAGCTAAAGACTCTTGAGCCACTACTCACTGGCCAATTGGAAGCCTAATTAGCATTAGAGTACGTTAATTTAGCCATTAGGAACTTGCATTTTGCATTCAAAATGTGATCCTCATTTTAGCAAAATTAGCATTCACCATCGGTATGTGTGCGTAGCCCCATTCAAGTGCTTTCCATCCTCAAATCACCCTTCGTTTGCACATTCTAGAGCTTGATTGATTTCTCTCTTGCACACTCCCACTCCGTGGATTTTCTGCAGAACAATTTTCAGAGGTCTTGTTTAGTGTGTGTCGTGCATTTAATGCCAAAGAGGAAATTCCTCCCTTTTTTGCCTTGAGGAGGCAAATTTGGCAACAAATCGTGTGAACCTCCTATTTTTAGGAGTTGACCATTAGGGGCCATACCATAAAAGGCATGGGTGCCCACTGGCGGACCTCAAGCAGGCGGTAAATTGTATTGTAGCAGATTTCGGGTCCGTGATCGGACGAGGCCGGCCGATTGTCCATCCGGAGGCCCTGGTTGTTGCGCGCATCTGGTCTTGCATGCGCCTGCTCGAAAAAGGTGCCCGACTGCCCTCACCTGCCCCGACTGGCTGCCCTGTTGCCCATGCATGCCCTACTCTACCCCCGCTTGCCCGGACTACCCGGAGTTGACTCCACCTGCGCGAATTGTCCGAGGCCCACTTTAGCCCCTCCTTCCCACAGCCATTGACCCACACCATTGATCTCCTTAGCCCGAAGGCCTCCCACAGGGGCACAATCCCGTGAGACATTCAGGTAGCCAACCCCACGGGGCAAAGCTCCCAAGCTTGAAGGTGTTTTCCCACCTGCAGCAAACACGAAGTAGCACGGGATCTTCAACTCAAGGATAGATTCCCACATCCAAAAGGCAAAGGAAAGCTTCGTCAAACATCCAAAGGAGACGTCGAGAACTTCAAAATCTTAAAGTAAAGAGCATCAAAAGCTTATCAAAGGAACAAGCTTCTCAAGACAAAAACTTCCTCAAGCAATCAAGCGATATTTTTGTGAGGAGTGGCTTCACACACGTGAAGAGGAGCTTCACAAAATTCAAAGGAATTTTCTCTTATTCTCTCCCTCATTAAAAATTTTTGAAATCTTGCAACCAAGCACAAAATTTTGCAAATAAATTTTCTATCATCAATTGTGATCGTGTAAAGAGGTAGACACTGGCTAGGAGAGTCTCCTAAGCTAAGACCCCTCTATTAGCACAAATGGGGGACAAGGGAATATAAAATTTCAACGGGGAAGGGTTTCACACCTGGCAAACGAAGTTAAGAGGTTACCTTGTGAAAAAATGTTTGTGGTTTGTCATCAGCATTGCCTTAGAGCAACAAGCCGAACCCGATGGAGTGCACACTAGGGCATCTACACTCATATCAAGTGCACATAATTTGGCCAAAGACAAACAAGCGTTAGGAATCATCATCACCTCCTTGCATGACAATTATGTGCATTTCTGAATGTACGCATGCACATGATGCCTGGCATGTTTTTGAAAGCGATTTTGGAGCCAGGGCCAAAAGAAGTAAAGTTAGTCTTAAAAGACAGCTTTACAAAATTACTATGATTGAAGGGGAGGACATTGCTAGCCTAGTGAATAGGCTTAAGAGCATTGTCACGCAGCTCACTTACATCTAGGTTGAAGTACCAAAAGATGACAAAGTGGCCATACTATTAAGTGCACTTCCAACTTCTTATGACCACTTAGTCACAATTCTTGAAGAAAAAGAACCAGCGCCACCTTTTCAAGATGTCATCAACTCAGTCCAAGCAGAAGAAAGAAAGCAAAAAGGTTCATTAACCTCATCAGGAGGAGTTTTTATCGCGACAACCTCGAGGGGAAGGTAATCGCCATCGACATCGAAAAACGGAAGAAAGTGTTATGAATGTGGAAGAATGGGACACATAGCGAAAGACTGCTACACAAACAAGCCTTGCAACAAATGTGGTAAGAAGGGACACCCTCCTTCTTAGTGCTACTCAAATGGAGGCAGTAGCAATGGAGAAAGCAGCAGCAACAGAAGTCACGAAGGGAAGAGACCTATCAAAGGATCAGCTCACATGGTAGAAGACAAAGAAGAAGAAAACGAGAGCAATATTGTCTTTTATGAAGACCCATTTTGAAGATGCAGCCTCTCTACTTGTAGGGGAGGACTTTTATTTTCCTGTGTGGATTTTATCATCCTATGTGGATATCACCATCCTTTATGGATTTTATTTTCCTGTGTGGATTTTATCATCCTGTGTGGATATCACCATCCTTTGTGGGTTTTGTTAACTTGTGTGGATATTACCATCCTATGTGGATAACAACTTGTCATCTTGTGTGGATTCTGCATCTTCAGTACCCTGTCATAGTCCAAACCTCAAGGGGAGGATTGTAAAGTGTGAGCTTTGTCCTAAATTGTGAGTCAAGGAGAGGAGAGTGGATTTATCCCACATACTGTGGAGCAAGGATGTAGACCTATATAAAGCTCATTTTCATGTATGGACAACACAATTCTATTTTGCACTACATGCTTGTCTATGGTGAGCTTGTGCTAAGCTAAGTCAATACTCAAGATTGTGTTTATGAGTCCAAGCTAATTCTATCTTGGAACCTAATTCACTTGAGTGATAACCTTGCTTACACACACGCTCACACATTGACGCTATGTTTCTCTTTCATCCACCATAGCTAGCACGATCCCATTCCCAACACTATTAGTTATCCAAGGGGATACGCAGAATACAAAGTGTAATCTTGTGCTAAAAGATATGCAAAGTGCGTATATTAGCACCAAGCAATCCAATTAAAAATCATTTATTGCTCTACTTGGAGTTTGCTTACAATAAGTTAAAGCATGTTAACGACTATGCGTCATCTTTTCATGTATAAGTCAGGTTTTGAACCTTGAACACTAGTTATAGTGGGGTTGTTTACTGATGAAATTTGAGAACAAGTCGAGGATTTAAACTTGGCTGATGAGTTATGCCAGCAAGTTACTTTCATGGAAAGTTGTACTCTTTCGCGTACATCTTTGTTGTGATAGCTCCTTTAGCATGCTCATGTGCATTCTACATGGAGTCTACACACTATGATTGGAAAGGGACCGGTAACACAAGATGGTTGCAAATGGACAACAATGTGAAAAATCAAGATGGTATTCTAGGTTTCATTGAACGTCCTACTGAACCGTGTTTTGATCAAGCAAACAATTGGATCCATGAAGGATGCCACTATGCAAAACATTAGTGTATCATTACTCTTGTTTTCGAGGACGAAAATGCTTCTCCAAGGGGGGAGTAATGTCATGCCAAGGGAAGGACCGGGCAAGGCCAAGGGCTAGGATGGACGTGCGTTAAGGGGGTTCCTATATTTAGCCAGGCCAAGGGCCTATGTAGGACACGGTTGGGAGGAGAATCAAACGTTCCAGTCCCCTATGCCTTTCAACACCAGCCAACCAATCAAGGAATTATAGATTGTGGGTCCAGCTTAGAACTAAGATTCAATCTAATTTCTAAAGCCAGCATCCTGATTTATCCAAAAAGTATGGAAAAACCTTATGTATAGGACGTATGTGTAGCTGTTTTTACTAAAAATTAGGACGTGTGTAGCTGTATAGGACGTGTGTGTAGCTGTTTTTACTAAAACTTATGGACATAAATGAACTGTAACATTCAAAACACAGCTGGCTTTAGAGAAAAGGCAATGATTAGTACAAAAAAAACTCAGTCTTAGAATTATCTTTGTACATGGCTTATGAGAATGAAGCCTCATTCTATAAACTGATAATAGAAGTACTTCCCAAGTAGTAGGAGCAAGTGTAATCATGGACAAACATTTGCTTTAAGCCCCAAAAAATTCCAAGAAAGGATATAGAGTCCTCACGTGCATCCATCCAAACAAGACAACAAATACGTTGACCTTGGATGTGTTTTACAGGTGTTACCCATGTCCAACATACAACTTTTTTCACTTTTAAAAAAACCCATGTCCATAGTGTTCATGTAATCCAGCTCTTTGGGTTTTTTTTCTTAAACGTTTTATTTTCCCAAAGATGTATAAAAGTATTTATAAGTATGGTCTCTATCTATCCCCTTTCTTTAATACAACCTTAAATAGATAGGAGCATACATATCATTCTGATCAAAAGGCCACCACCCCTTTTGATCCAAGTGTACCAATTCCCGAAGTCTTAGCCTTTTCGTAACTTACCAACAACCCTTTAGATCAGAGTAAAATCTTCCAATGTAGTATCCAAAGTAAGAGACTTTTTTATTAAGACCAGGTGCATGTGGTTATCAAAAACCTTTCATCCATTTGAAATTTCGTCCAAGAAAAGCATAAATATCAGCCACAGACATGAAAATCAAATTGACTAATTATTATGGTTTGATCAGAGGATGATGTTTCAAACAAACCCTCTTTTTTTGAAAAAAACTTGCAAAAATATCAACCTTAGCAGCCTAAAAAAACCACTATTTGTATAGATGCCATATATCTTTGGTAAGATGTAAATATTAAGTTTACGATTTGTTCAGCCAGCAGAACCAGTTCTAAAACACCCAGGTATGCACAAAATGGCAACGCCGTGCGTTTTCTGTATCAACAGATTTAGTTTTCTAGAAAATTTATGTAAGTGATGTGAGAACATACACTAAGTGCAAAACCCGATAAACCACAAAATACCATAATGCGCAGTACTGGCAAAAAAGCAGGGTAGGAACAAAACAACCCTACACCCAATTTGTCATCATACTCAGTGCCTTTTTGGCAAGGAACTGCCCCTTGTAGTGTTGTATCCGCCATTATTCCCTAACAGTCAATCCCTTCAAGCGTCATCATGCATACACAGAGCCAAAGAAAGCCATCAAAAGACTGTGCTTTTTACCTTTATACCATCATTAACACTGTCAAAAAATACTATCAGCAACCTTATTAAGGTGATGTTATAAACATTCTTAGGATAATCTAACCAATATATGGGCCTTATCAAGCCCTCTTTACCGAACTGCCAGGAAGTTATCACAAATCATCCTTCTGTATGTCTTACGGAAGTTCAGAAAAAGCAGAGGTGCTTACATCACCATAGCACAACCCTTTCGATAAATGACCATAGAACAATCAACTTATTATAGTACAAGAATGAATTTAAGTCAGGTACAAACCTGCGTGGGTTGCATTGTGAGCTCTTGTCACCACAGCAAGCAGTAATGCACACAACCCTCTCTTCCAAAATCACACATTATCAAACACACTCAAGGCTAAGTGAGAGGCAAAAAGTGCCCTCACCTGTTTAATTAGAAGCAGGTTGAGCTTGAACAATCATGGCATATTGCGAGCAGTAACTCCCATCATGCTATGCCCGATTTAGCAAGGTGCCATTCTCATCAAGGTTACAAATGCAGCTGCCTCCGAGAGGGCTAGATCATGGTGTATAGAGTTGCCCATGAGCCAGTAATACGATAGGGGAGAGAGACAGAGGACAATAGTCAGGGCGTGAAGCCGGCCTCGTTAAGTGAGAGAAGTTATTTCCCACATTTTTTACAATTACTAGGTTATCTCCACAATTCATCCTCTATAAGGATAGCCTCACACGAGAGGAGTATCTAAGGGTAGCCAAGAGGGAAACAGGCAAGAAACTTACTTTCTCTTCTTTAGAATCACTACAACACACATACACAATTTTTGGGGTCCTTCTCTCATACTTTTGCACCTCTCTCTCTCTCTCTCTCTCTCTCTCTCTCTCTCTCTCTCTCTCTCTCTCTCTCTCTCTCTCTCTCTCTCTCTCTCTCTCTCTCTCTCTCTCTCTCACACACACACACACACACATAGCCGAGAAAATGCAGAGGGCCTACAAAAATACATGAATAGCATCCTACAAGCAATAAAATCAATCAATCAACAAACCTAGCGAATCGCACAAGCACATAATCCACAATGAGACTTATTTGAGAGACAGATGGCTAGAGACAACAAAAGCATGTGCAGGTGCACCTCCAAGAGCGGAGTGCTACACCGGCACAGCGAGAGAGGAGAGAGGAGAGGAGAGAAGAATAACATAGACCCTGGGTGCAATCTCCCCCCATGCAAGAGAGAGCATTTTAATCTTACAGGTATTTATTTATAGATTTCTTGACTGCTCAAAATGAATGCGGACATAAAGTGACCATGTAAAGAGCACTTTAATAATTAAATATCCATAATCTTGTTATCCCTTTGTATAATCGAAAGCCTTTTCCACATATCAACTATAATAAATATATATATGTCCATTTCCATTACATACTTCTCCATTAGAAAACCAACTATCATCAGTTGCTAAGTTAAAAATCTATAGATCATGCTTGTCAAAAATAATGGTTAGAATTATGTGTCAAAAATATCATGTATAGAAACATAATTTTAAATTAAAAAATGTGATTATGCCTATCTTCATCTACATACAACATATTCTAGAGTCCCATACCACGAGAATAGGTAGTTTATGTCATATCCTGATGTATCAGAATATCATTGGTCACACTGAACGTGCAATAATCAGTTATCATAAATTTTTTAAGTCCAATACCATACACACTGCCGAAAACCAATCATCATTAGCTAGATCCAACTCCAATTCTAAATCCAAAACTACTTTCATTACATCCTTGGGTAACAAAATTATACTAAGGATAGTGGTGGCCAGCCATTGCAGCATGATTTTGTGATCGGTGTTACCTAAATCGGCGAATCGACAAACATGTTGCCTAAATCAGCAAATTTGTACTTGTAATGCCTAAACAATCATATGTGCACTGAGATTGTTTTAAAGTGGTGATTATGTTGTTTGTTGGTGTGTTGCCTAAATTGGTGAATTTGTACTCCTACTGCCTACATCGACGTATCTACATGAATAACTAGTGTTGCCTAAATCGGTAAATCTACACTAGGATGAACATTTTCATACTACCTAAATTGGCCAATTTGTGTTCATGTGACCAATGGACTAGGTAAGGACAACACATATATTACTTGTTTGCCAAAGCAAAATAGGTTTAAATTGTGAAGTATGTGCAAATTGTTGTCGACCTTCACAATTCACTTGAGCTCATGTGAGTGGTTGCATAGCTTAATGATGTCAATAGTAATTCCTTTCAATGCAAGTACAATTTATTTCACAGCTCATACAATTAATGGAAATAAGTAAAAGAGCTATGTCTTTTAAAACAATGTATGGCGGTATTCTATATTGTTGCAAAAATTGTTTGAGTGTAGCTTATTAGTATAACTACAAAGAGAATAGCTTACAAGATAAATTTAAAAAATCAGAAGATCAATTGAGGTCGTCCATAAATTTATTATATTAAATTTCTCTCATTAAGATCTTAGGGGTCAATTATTGAACTTCACTTACCTTTCATCTCCTCTCTTTCACTACACATATCCATCGATCCTTAAAGGAAGATAAGAAAATAAATAAACAATAAAGAAGAATCAAGAAAAAGAATACTTACCTTTAACTTTGTTGCCATAGTGATTGAGGAAGCCATGAGACATGCATTACGAGGAGCATCGATCTGAGCTTTGATACCACAGCAACAGCTGGGAAAATGCAAGGGGCTTGCAAAAATACACGAATAACATCCTACAAGCAATAAAATGAATCGATCAACAAACTTGGCAAATCGAATGAGCACATAATCCACAATGAGATTGATTTGAGAGAGAGAGATAGCGTGAGACAACACAAAAGCACGTGCAGGTGCACCTCCAAGAGTGGAGTGCTACATCAGCACGATGAGAGAGGAGAGAAGAATAACACATGTTTGAAGTAGGGCCGCAAGGAAACACACTCAGCTTGGAGAAGACGAAGGAAGCTCAAGGCACACATCAAAATGTAGTATTACTTAGTGTGCAATGAAAGATAAGTTAGCCCTAGAGTGATGGGCGTATATACAATGTGCGGGGGGGAAACCTCCTAGTGAGGGAGAAAAATGCCTCCGCGGTCCTAGGTGTGTTCACACACATCTCTACCACATATGTATGGTAACAAATCCACCTTGGGAGTGATGCGGTGAATGAGAGTTGACACATAGAGTATATGGAAGTATCATGCCCTAAGGACAAGATTAGTCCTCAAAGGGGAGTAAGCCCAAAGATTTGCGAAAAGCTTTGAGCTTCTCACGAGACAATGCATTTGTAAAATATCTGCAAGATTATCCTATGTTGGCACATAAGCCAAGCTAATCTCGCCTTCTGAGAGACTCTCTCTAACATAGTGCTAATGCACCTCAATGTGCTTTGTGCGATCATGGAAAACTAGGTTTCTTGCAACTATCGATGCACTTTGATTGTTAGTGTAAATGATGTTGGCAGTGTCCTATCCAACACCCAAATCAGCCATAAGGCGTTTGAGCCATACACACTTAATCGTAGCTGTGAACACTACCTTGTACTTAGCCTCACAACTAGAAGTGGCCACAGTAGATTACTTCTTTCTCAACCATGATATGCATGAAGCAAAAACCACTCATGGACACTCGCATGCCGTAACAACCATCCCGATCTGAGTCTGAAAAAGCATGTAAATATGGCGGCAATGATCCCCCCTTAGGATAAAATAACCCAAGATGTAAAGTGCCACTCAAATAGCAAATATATGCACTTGACAGCTTGCCAATGCTTAGACCTTAGGCTATGCATAAATCTATTGACCTATGAGACTACAAACTAAATATACGGCCTCGTGTTACATACATAAATAAGGCATCCATTAGCAGTTTGGTAAAGAGTGACATTGACAAAATCACCAACATCATGAAGACTCTACTTCAAACCTATTTCCATGGGAGTGGCAATAGGCTTGAAGACCTCAAGTCCAAACTTACATAGCAATTTCTCTGTGTAACTTGCCTGACACAAGGAAATACCACCATCATAGTGCTAAAACTATAGGCCCAAGTAATGATGTAAAAGCCCCAGATCTTTCATCTTGAAAGTAGCATTAAAATCATCCTTAAATTCAGCAATATGTGCCTCATTTAGACTAGTGATCAACAAATCATCCACATATAGAACAAAAATGAGAAGTACATCACCTTCACACTTTACATACAAAGTGCTTTCTGTTGGAATGTTACAAAAGCCTCATTTGACCAAATGAGTGTTAGCTTCCTCATACCAAGTGTTGGAATTAGGGTTGCAGAGAAACACACACAGCTTGGAGAAGACGAAGGAAGCTCAAGGTACACAATAGAGAGTGTATTCCTTAGTGTGCAATGGAAAGATAGATAGCCCTAGAGTGATGGGCGTATATACAATGCACGGGGGAAAAAACCTCCTAAAGAGGGAAAAAATGCCCCGGCGGTCCTAGTGTGTTCACACACATCACTACCACATGTATATGGTAACAAATCCCCCCTGGAGTGATGCGGAGGACAGGATCAGTCCACAAAGGGGAGTAAGCCCAAAGCTTTGCGGAAAGCTTCAAGCTTCTCACGAGACAATGCCTTTGTGAAAAGATCTACAAGGTTGTCCTGTGTTGGCACATAAGCCAAGCTGATCTCTCCTGCTGAGAGCCTCTCCCTGACATAGTGGTAATGCACCTCAATGTGCTTTGTGCGAGCATGAAAAACTTGGTTCCTCGCAACTGCCAATGTGCTCTGACTGTCAGTGTAGATAGTGTTGGCAGTGTCCTGTCCAACACCCAAGTCAGCCATAAGGCGTCTGAGCCATACACACTCAACCGTAGCTGTGAAGACTGCCCTGTACTCAGCCTCACAACTCGAAGTGGCCACAGTAGGTTGCTTCTTGCTCAACCATGATATACATGAACTGCCAAGCATGAAACAAAAACCACTTGTGGACACTCGCGTGTCAAAACAACCAGCCCAATCTGAGTCCGAAAAAGCATGTAAGTCTGGCGGCAATGATCCCCCCTTGGGATAAAACAAGCCAAGATGTAAAGTGCCACTAAGGTAGCGGAAAATCCTCTTGACAGCCTGCCAATGCTTAGACCCTGGGCTATGCATAAATCTGTTGACCTGCGAGACTGCAAACTGAATATCTGGCCTCGTGTTGCATACATAAATGAGGCAGCCAACAGCAGTTTGGTAAAGAGTGACATCAGCAGGATCGCCAGCATCATGTAGACTCAACTTCAAACCTGTTTCCATGGGAGTGGCAATAGGTTTGCAATCCTCAAGTCCAAACTTACATAGCAATGTCTCTATGTAACTTTTCTGACACAAGGCAATACCACCATCACACTGCTTAAACTGTATACCCAAGTAATGATGCAACAGCCACAAATCTTTCATCTTGAAAGTAGCATTCAAATCAGCCTTAAATTCAGCAATATGTCTCTCATTTGGTCCAGTGATCAGCAAATCATCAACATAAAGAACCACAATGAGAAATACATCATCCTCACGCTTTACATACAATGTGCTTTCTGTTGGACTGTTACGAAAGCCTCGTTTAACCAAATGAGTGTCAGCTTTCTCATACCAAGCACGAGGAGATTTCTTCAACCCATACAAAGCCTTCTTACATTTGCACACTTTGTCCTCTTGTCCTTTTATGACAAAACCGCGAGGCTGCGTTACATAAACTTCCTCAAATATGTCACCATTCAAGAAAGCAGTAACAATGTATGATTGATGTACATCCCAACCAAAATGAGCTGCCAATGCACATAGAAAACGCACAGTAGTCATACGACAAGTGGGAGCAAAAGTCTCTTCATAATCTATGCCTTTTTGTTGTGCATAACCCTTTGCAACAAGTCGAGCCTTATGGCGATCGATCTCACCATCCGGCTTGCGTTTCAACTTGTAAACCCACTTGGTACCAATGGCCTTTTTGCCAGGAGGCAAATCACATAAAGTCCATGTGTCATTCTCTATAAGTGCATCATATTCTGATTTCATGGCAGCAATCCAATTTTCTGAATTCTGTGCTTCATCAAAAGACAGAGGCTCCTCAACATCATGTAAACTAGACACAGCCAAAGCATAACAATCTGATGCATAAGATGCATGGCGAGAGCCTGAACGAGTACGACTAGATAAAGGTGCATCCAATTTACTGTCACGCAAAGTGTGCACCAGCCATTTTGGCATACCTCTAGCCTGCTCATTTTCAGCCCTTTCCTCATCAAGTACATCATGTACATCTGCATCAGTAATAGGCTGTTCTAAAACATTTTCAGAAACCCCCATAGGCTGTACATTTGCCTCATTGGAACTTATATTCGTATTTCCACCACTGAAAAGAGGCAACAAAGTGTCATAAATGTCCTGTGAGGTTACATTACTGTCTCTAGTACATGACAGCAAGGGTTGAACAGAATCTTCCACAAACACTACATCCCGTGAAACCAAAATACGTTTTGTTTGCGGATGATACAACCTGTAACCTTTGCTTTCAGCACTATAACCAACAAAAATACATTTGACAGCCTTATCATCCAATTTTCTGCGCTGCACTTGTGGCACCAAAAGATATGCCAAACAGCCAAAAACACGCATGTGCTCAATAGAAGGTTTTCTATCATGCCATGCTTCATATGGAGTAATAGACTGCAAAGCTTTCGTAGGACACCTGTTAAGTACATAAGTGGCACACATGATGGCCTCAAGCCAAAAAGAATGCGGCAAAGCTTGACTTTTGACCATACATCGTGCCATTTCCGTTAGTGACCTGTTTTTCCTCTCAGCAACACCATTTTGCTGAGGTGTATAAGGCACTGTACATTGGTGTTTTATCCCACGACTAGCCAGAAATGCATTAAATTCATGAGACATATACTCCCCCCCTCGATCGGAACGGAGGGTGCCCATAGTACATTTTGAGACATTTTCAGCCATAGCCAAAAATTGTTTGAAGCACATAAAAACTTCGGACTTCGCTTTAAGCGGAAATACCCACGCATGCCTGGAGTAATCATCAATGAAAGTCACGAAGTACAGGTAATTGCCCAAGGACGGAGTTTGCATGGGCCCACAAACGTCACTATGCACAAGCTGCAACCTGCATGTGGCCCTAACTGAACCATCCTTTGGAAACTTAGAACGCTGCATTTTACCCAGAATACAGCCTTCACAAACATGTTTGATAGGTGCTTCAAGAGGCGGCAAAGAAGCAACCATATCAGATTTCTGCAAACGCAGCAAACTGGCAAAATTCAGATGACCAAAACGTGCATGCCAAAGTTTTGCATCTGAAATAGCCCTTGAATCTGCAACAGCATTTGCAAAATTTTGTCCACACTTGTCATACAAAGTGAGCTTATACAGCCCACGGCACAAAAGCCCAGATGCAACAATTTCATCACCAAAACTGAGATCATGAACTGTACATCTGTCATCCACAAATTTGACTACAAGTCCAAGTCTAGCAAGTGCGGATACAGACAAGAGATTCTTCTTGATCCCAGGTACATAAAGTGCATCAACAAGTGTGAAGGAACTGCCATTAGCAGCAGTGAGCACAATCTTTCCAACTCCCTGAACTGGATAAGAGGCGTTGTTGGCACAAGTGACTGAATTCCCATGAGGGACAGACTCGAGAGAGGTAAACGATTCACGATGTGAGGTAATGTGCTTTGTAGCACCACTGTCGAAATACCACACATGTGAATCTGCAGCAACTGACAAGCATGCATCATGGACAACAGGATTGTAAGTGCACTCTGCGCTAAAAGCCCATTCTGCATCAACATCAGCATCACAATCTCCTTTCACAGAAGACTCAACAATGGCTGCATTTGTAGTGGAACCAGCATTTGCAGTGGAACCACCCTCTTTCTTCTTAGCCTCTTTGGCCTTCAACTTAGGACACGACTTGATCAAGTGATCATTGGCTTTACAATAATGGCAACGCATCTTCTTTTTGCCCTTATCACCAGAATTGCCAGACGAAGTGCTGCCAGCAGAAAGCATTAGGAACAGAATTTTTGCCACTCGCAGCAGAACCATAAGAAGTGGCTGCATTACTGTTACCACCCTTTCTTTGAGAAGCAATAAAAGCCTGTTCAACTGCACGCTGCCTAGTCCTGCTTTTTCTAGAAAGTGACTCTTGCAACAGCAATGTGCATAATGCATCAAACTTGACAACTTCAGGATTTCCTTGGGTCATCAGTCTCCAAGTACTAGCAAAAGTCTGGTAGGAATCTGGTAAGGCATCAAGAACAGTCTGCACAAGGGAACTGTCAGAAATGACTTCACCTGCAGAAATGAGTTGCTCATTGATATCCTTGACACTAGCAAGGAAAGTGTCCATATCATCTTCCTCATGCATAATCTTCGACTCTAGCTCTTTACGCAGCAAAGCAATTTTAGCCTCATTGCGGCTTGCATAAAGACCTGCTAGAATATCCCAAGCCTGTTTTGCAGATTTTGCTGAACGGATGTGAGGAATAATGGTGCGCTTCACAGACAACGCAATCAATGCATGAGCCTGCGCATCCTTAACATCCCAACGAGCTTGTTCTGCTGTAGGCAAAACAACTCTAACAGCTGCAATCCTTGCAGCAAGACCTGCAACATCCTCAATATCGCCTACATCTTCAGAACCAGGACGTACATTAATGCCCTGCACAATGTTCCAGACACCTTTTGACACAAGAACGTGTTGCATCATATAAGCCCACATAGGGTAGTTGTCCCCATCCAACCTGTCCTCAGCAGCAAACATCTTGAACACATCTGTGTTGTTGTTGTCAGCCATGGTAAATGCTGCACCTGATGTGAAAACTGCCCGAAAATAGGAGAAATGGAGCGGGAACAACTTGTGCTATATAGCACAAACCGTAGAAGACTATAAGGCACCTGTTATGCAGAAAACGGCACTGACAGAAAATCTGCACAAAATGACGAAATAACCTGTGCAGTACTGCCCGTAGTGGAAACGGAGGCCGAAATGAGCCCAAATCAAAATTCTGAGCAGACCGAGCTCTTCCAGCTCTCCCAAAATATTTGTCGACCTGCGAACGCTTGCCAAAGCTCACTGAAATCGGAGAAAGTGAGCAGGCGTGTGCTGGAGCAGCTGGCGACTAAGCCCGGGAGGACGTGACCTGCTCTGATACCAATTGTTGGAATTAGGGTTGCAGAGAAACACACACAGCTTGGAGAAGACGAAGGAAGCTCAAGGTACACAATAGAGAGTGTATTCCTTAGTGTGCAATGGAAAGATAGATAGCCCTAGAGTGATGGGCGTATATACAATGCACGGGGGAAAAAACCTCCTAAAGAGGGAAAAAATGCCCCGGCGGTCCTAGTGTGTTCACACACATCACTACCACATGTATATGGTAACACCAAGCATGAGGAAACTGCTTCAACCCATACAAGGCTTTTTTATGTTTGCACACTTTATCCTCTTGTCCTTTCTTGACAAAACCGTGAGGCTGCGTTACATAAACTTCTCAAATATGTCACCATTCAAGAAAGCAATAACAATGTTTGATTAATGTACATCATAACCAAAATGAGCTACCAATGCACATAGAAAACAAAAAATAGTCATATGACAAGTGGGAGCAAAAGTCTCTTCTTAATCTATGCCTTTTGATTGTGCATAGCCTTTTGCAACAACAAGTCGAGCCTTATAGCGATCAATCTCACCATCCAGCTTGCATTTCAACTCGTAAACCCACTTTGTACCAATGGCCTTTTTGCCAGGAGGCAAATCACATAAAGTCCATGTGTCATTTTCTATAAGTGCATCATATTCTGATTACATGGTAGCCATCCAATTTTTAGAATTTTGTGCTTCATCAAAAGATAGAAGTTACTCTACATCACATAAGCTAGAAACATCCAAAGCATAACAATCTGATGCATAAGACGCATGGCGAGAACCTGAATGAGTACGACTAGACAAAGGTGCATCCAAGTTATTGTCATGCAAAGTATGCACTAGCCATTTTGGCATACCTCTAGCCTGCTCATTCTCAACCCTTTCCACATCAAGTACATAATGTATATTTGCATCAGTAATGGGCTAATTCATAGAATTTTTTGAAACCCCCATAGGTTGTACATTTGCCTCATTTGAATTCACATATGAACTTCCACCACTAAAAAGAGGCAAAATTGTCATAAATGTCTTATGAGCTTACATTATTGTTTGATGCTCACTAAAGCTCACTGAAATCTGAGAAAGTGAGCAAGCGTGTGTTGGCGATGGTGACGACTAAGCCCGGAGGAAGCAACCTGCTTTGATACCAATTGCTGGAAATAGGGTTGCAGGGAAACACACAGCTTGGAGAAAAGGAAGATCAAGGCACACAACAGAATGTAGTATTACTTAGTGTGCAATGAAAGATAAGTTAACCCTAGAATGTGTTAAGTATGGAGCCTGATTTACCCTTGTAATTTTCTGTGGTAAAAGCGCACATTTGTAAGGCCCCCATTATGAGAAGAAGCCATCGTGCGTGAAGGAAAATCACTCATCGGAAACCAAAATTTTCACGGACAAGAATCAGGGGCAACTTTAGAGGCCTCGGGGGCGGAGGCCCTCTGAGACTTTTTTTTTCTGCCGGAATATTATGGCCGGACGGCGGCCGGAAAGTGGACGGAAAACAACCGGTCGGTTGGCCGGTGGCCGGTAGTCAATGGCCGATGGCCGGTGGTCGGAAGTCAATGGCCGGTGGCCGGTGGTCGGAAGTCAATGGCCGGTGGCCGGTGGCTAAATTCAATGGCCGGTGGCCGAATTCAAAAGCGGACTTGTCTTCTCAAGGGCGGCCACACATGGGCGGATTGGAGGGTCCAATTTGGACTTATTCGCACAAGGGCGGCTACACATGGCTGTCTCTCATAAGAGAGGGCAGCCCTTTTGGCCTATCAAGGAAAGGATTCCTTGAATTGAGTGGGAGTTATGGCGGAGGAAGGGAAGCTCAAGATTGAGAAGTTCAATGGCAAAAACTACCAACATTGGAAGATGCAGATTGAAAACTATCTCTACCAGAAGGACCTCTATTTTCCACTAGGCGGTCTTGCGAAGAAGCCCGCAACAATGGCAGATGAACCATGGATTGTCCTTGATCGAAAGGCACTGGGAACAATCCGGTTAAGCTTGGCGTAAACGGTGGCCTTCAATGTTTCGGAGACGAAGACCACGGAGGACTTGATGAAGTCACTTGACGACTTCTACGAGAAACCATCAGCATCCAATAAGGTATTTCTTATGAAGCGCTTGTTCAATCTAAAGATGGCAGAGAATGGTTCAGTTGCAGAACACCTAAATGACTTTAACACAAACATAAGTCAACTTCAATCAGTGAAAATCAATTTCGATGACGAAGTGCGAGCTCTCCTTATACTATCATCTCTACCGGATAGTTGGGACAGCCTTGTGATGGCTGTAAGTAATTCTATCTCTGGCACAAATACTCTTAAGTTTGATGATGTTGTGGGTGTTCTCCTAAGCGAGGAAATGCGAAGGAGAAGCACAGGAGAATCATCAAGTGCTGCACTATCAGTGGAAACAAAAGGAAGGCCTAAGGAGAGGTTCAAAAACCAAAAGGGTCGTGATCGCTCAAGGCGGAGCAAGTCACCCACAAAGTCAGTTCTTGAATGTTGGAACTGCGGCAAGAAGGTCCACGTCAAGAAGGATTGCTGGTCCAAGAAGAACAAGGAGACAGAGTCTCAAGACAACAAGCCAACATCGGAGGCCAATGTGGCAGGTAAAGTAGAGCAAGATGCTCTAATTCTCTCATTAGACAATGTGTCTAATTCTTGGATAGTAGATTCCGGGGCTTCATTCCATGCGACACCACACAAGCAACATTTCCAAGACTACACCAAAGGTAATTTTGGGTATGTATACTTGGGAGATGATGAAGCTTGTGAGATTGTCGGCAAAGGTACAGTTTCTGTCAAAACTGCTAACAAAAATGAATGGAAGCTTAAAGATGTTAGGCATGTTCCTTCTCTTCGCAAAAATTTGATCTCTACAGGACAATTGGACGATGAAGGTCACAACATTGCATTCGGAAACAAACGGTGGAAGATCTCAAAGGGATCTTTGGTGGTTGCCAAGGGAGAAAAAGTCGGTACACTTTACTTGTGTACTGTTAGCACGCAACCTTCAGCTTGTGTAGCAACTACAGAAGTTGACAGTGCGGTGTGGCACTACCGACTTGGGCATATGAGTGCCAAAGGAATGCAAATCCTTCAAACAAAGAAGCTTCTACCAGGTTTGAAAGAAGTGGACTTAGAGTTCTGTGAAGATTGTGTTTATGGTAAACAAAAGAGGGTAAAATTTCAAAAATCAAGAAATGAAAGAAAAAATAAAAAACTTGAGTTGGTTCATTCTGATGTTTGGGGTCCTGCAAGTACACCATCACTTGGTGGCTCATTGTATTATGTAACATTCATAGACGATGCGACTAGAAAAACATCGGTTTATGTCATGAAGAATAAATCCGATGTATTTTCCATATTTCAAAGGTGGAAAGCCTTTGTGGAGAATGAAACAGGTACCAAGGTTAAATGCCTCAGATCCACAATGGAGGCAAGATTTTGAAAGCTTTTGTGCTAGCAATGGCATTCAGAGGAAAAGGACAACCCCAAGGACACCTCAACAAAATGGGATTTCGGAAAGGATGAACAGGACAATCATGGAACGAGCACGAAGCATGCGGCTACATGCAGGCCTACCGCTTGAGCTTTGGACGGAAGTTGTAAGTACGTCTGTGTACTTAATCAATCGGTCACCCTCAACGGCATTGGATGGGGGAGTTCCAGAAGAGGCATGGACGGGTAAACCGGTGAATTATGCATTTCTCAAAGTGTTTGGGTGTGAGGCTTTCATGCACATAGATAGAAGCCTAAGATCAAAGCTAGATGCAAAGTCCAAAAAGTGTTTCTTCATTGGCTATGGAGAAGGAGACTTTGGGTATCGCCTATGGAATCCTGAAGATGGTAAAATCTTAAGGAGTAGGGATGTAATTTTTAACGAACAACATATGTACAAAGATTACTTGGAAAGAAAACAAACAAAAGAAATAGGTGATGAGTACATGGAGCTTGAGGACGGTGAAGACTCAAGGACTGCAAACGGTGACAATGTGCAACAACGTCAACCAAATGAGGAGCCTCAACCAATTCCCCGAAGATCTACAAGAGCAAGTAGACCTCAAGAAAGGTTTGTTCCTTCCTTCAACCATCTCTTGATCTCGGATTCTGGAGAGCCGGAATCATACGAAGAAGCTATGCAACATGAATCCAAAGAAGAATGGACGAAGAGCATGCAAGTGGAGATGGACTCACTACATTGCAACCAAACATGGGAGTTGGTTGAGTTGCCTAAAGGTAAGCGGGCACTTCAAAACAAATGGGTGTACAAGCTGAAGGAAGAAGAAGGTGGGAAGAAAAGGTACAAGTCTAGGCTTGTGGTAAAAGGTTTTTCTCAAAAGAAAGGTATTGACTTCAATGAATATTTTCTCCTGTTGTAAAAATGAACTCAATTAGGCTTGTCTTAAGCCTTGTGGCTGCTCATGATCTAAATCTCGAGCAAATGGATGTAAATACGGCATTCCCTCACGGTGACTTAGAGGAGGAAATCTGCATGCTTCAGCCAAAGGGGTATGAAGTAAAAGGTAAGGAGAAAATGGTTTGCAGATTAAAGAAGAGCTTGTATGGTTTAAAGCAAGCATCAAGACAATGGTACTTGAAGTTTGATCGATGGATGTTGGATCATGGATTCACAAGATGCAAATCGGATCACTGCGTCTACATGAAGAATTTGGAAGATGGGAAATTCATCATCCTAATGTTGTATGTTGATGACATGTTGATTGCAAGTGCTAACATGCAGGACATCAAAGACCTCAAAGAGGAGCTGTCCAAATCTTTTTCAATGAAAGATTTAGGTGCTGCAAAGAGGATACTTGGTATGAAAATATCAAGGGACGGAACGAAGAAGACAATAAAGCTATCTCAAGAAGATTACATCAAGAAGGTACTAGAAAGGTTTGCAATGCAAAATGCAAAACCAGTTTCTACACCTTTGGCTGGTCATTTTAAACTAACGAAGGATATGTGTCCAAAGACACAAGAGGAGATACTCTATATGTCTAAAGTTCCATATGTTGCAGCGGTAGGTTCTCTAATGTATGCTATGGTCTGGACAAGGCCAGACATTGCACATGCAGTGGGAGTTGTGAGTAGGTTCATGGAAAACCCAGGTAAAGAGCATTGGCAAGCTGTGAAGTGGATACTTAGGTATCTAAAAGGTACAACAACAAATGCTTTGTATTTTGGAGGAACTAATATTTTTCTAGAAGGGTGTGCTGATGCAGATATGGCAGGTGACAAAGATACTCGAAGGAGCACTACTGGCTATGTGTTCACGGTTGGAGGCACAGCAGTAAGCTGGGCTTCAAAGCTGCAGAAAGTGGTTTCACTTTCTACCACGGAAGCAGAGTATGTAGCAATGACGGAGGCAAGCAAAGAAATTATGTGGCTTCACAGATTCTTAGAAGAGCTTGGATTCAAACAAGACAATTGTGTCTTGTACAGTGATAGCCAAAGCGCTATGCATCTTGCGAAGAACTCAGCCTTTCATTCAAGGACAAAGCACATTGAGGTGAGATATCACTTCATACGCACTCTTTTGGAAGAGAGACAACTAAAGCTAGGAAAGGTGCATACAAGTGAAAATCCTGCAGACATGTTTACAAAGGTGGTCAACAAGGAGAAGTTGAGCTTTTGCTCATCTTCAATCGGCATTCAAGGATAAGAAGCCAGAATGGAAAGCAGTCACAGGTTTGGTTTGGAGATCGTCTCCAAGTGGGAGATTGTTAAGTATGGAGCCTGATTTACCCTTGTAATTTTCTGTGGTAAAAGCGCACATTTGTAAGGCCCCCATTATGAGGAGAAGCCATCGTGCGTGAAGGAAAATCACTCACCGGAAACCAAAATTTTCACGGACAAGAATCAGGGGCAACTTTAGAGGCCTCGGGGGCGGAGGCCCCCGAGACTTTTTTTTTCGCCGGAATATTATGGCCGGACGGCGGCCGGAAAGTGGTCGGAAAACAACCAGTCGGTTGGCCGGTGGCCGGTAGTCAATGGCCGGTGGCCGGTGGCCGAATTCAAAAGCGGACTTGTCTTCTCAAGGGCGGCCACACATGGGCGGATTGGAGGGTCCGATTTGGACTTATTCGCACAAGGGCGGCTACACATGGCTGTCTCTCATAAGAGAGGGCAGCCCTTTTGGCCTATAAAAGGAGGCCATTTCTACACACATTTCATAGTGTGAAGTTGATGCAACAAGGTGAGTGTGAGGTGGTGAGAGTGAAGCAAGGCGGGAGCTCTATCAAGGGTTTAATCCCTTTGTAAACTACTTCTTCTTTTGAAGTGCTAAAGCCATTGAGTGGCTGCTTTCCCGTGGACGTAGCCCACATTGGGTGAACCACGTATATCGTGTGTACTCTCTCTCTCTCTCTCTACTCTATAATCTCTTGTGTGTGAAATCTATCTCTCTCCATTAAGTAATCTACTCAAAAATCTATTTAGCTACGTCTTATTTTCTAACAGAATGATGGGCGTATATACGATGCATGGGGGAAAATACCTCCTAGTGAGGGAAAAAATGCCCCGACGGTCACACATCACTACCACATATGTATGGTAACAACATAGACACTGGGTGCAATCTCACCTCGTGCAAGATTGAGCATTTCCCTCTTGCACATATTTTATCCGCATGGACATAAAGTGACCATAGCTCATAAAGAGAACTTTAATATTTAAATATCCATACTCTTGCTATCCCTTATCGTCCATAGATTTTGCCACTTGTCATTGTAATAAATAAATATATTTCCATTTCCATTGCTCTCTCTCTCTCTCTCTCTCTCTCTCTCTCTCTCTCTCTCTCTCTCTCTCTCTCTCTCTCTCTCTCTCTCCATGGCCCACCTACTTGCGTGGGAAGAGTGCGGCAAGGTTTGCCATTGCCTCAAGCCAGTTTAAATTCAAATCGGAAAATTTCAAATGGCATAGAGATGTTAAATAATACAAGGAAACAGCTCAAACATTTTGCAAATGAAAAAACTCTTTCATTACTTTCAATTTATAGCTTACGTGGAGAAACAATGGCTGATTATGAATGAGGACTTTCTTGCACATTTTGCTTGGCCGCCACTATCACAATAGCCCCATGTGTCCCCATTGTTTACAGCTCACCTACTGCAAACAAAAGCATATGCAATGTGCTACCAGATAAAAATTTCCACTTTAGTCATATTTTTAAGAGAGGAAATGAAGGAAGAATTTCACAAAATTTCAATATTAAAGCAAATTGGGAAAATTTTCCCACAACACCATTCCAAAGAAGTTGTCCAAAAGGGGAACACCCTCGACAAGACATGTACAAAAGTAAATAAGAGATGTCATTCCACTCACTAAGATTGCTTGACCTTGTAGCCATTGAGAGCACAACCTTAGTCCCATAAGTTTGAATTACTTGAGGATGAGTTGAGAGAGCTTACATACACATGCAAAGCTACAACCTCATAAATTACTATGCAAGCATGCCTAGCCAAGTCTCTAGAATATGACATCCCTCTGAAGACTTTGACATGCCATTTTGGCATAGGCTCTATTGTTACACACGATCATATATGTTGAAAACAGACGGAAAGCTGGAGTGAGAGTCCACCTTGCATCATGTTGACCTGCATAGATGATTGATAACAAAGACTATATGGGAAGCTTGCATTCATCTTCAAGGTTATGAGAAGCAATCAATCCGCATATTTTTATTTGGATTTTGGATTAAACACCATGTTCAAGGCAAAGCTATCCCGATCTTGGATTTTTGGACAAGCTAGTGGGAGGTACGCATGTACAAGAAAGTGGCAAGATACTATCTCAATCTACACCCACCACTGGCTTGCTCAATTGATCTAGATGCAATCGTATCAGCTCTAGTGATAGGCGAGCATGCAAATCCACGCTAAATTATGTATACAAAACCCGCAGACATCTCGACATGGTCTACATAAATCATGCTAGTGTCGGTCATCATACAATTGGCAATACCTACTGCAAATGCTGATGAAATCTATGCAATCCTAGTTGTACTAGTCTTCTCAATGCTATCTGCATACATTGCATCATCAAGACTACTCATCACATATATCATTGAAACCGGGGTGTCCAAGTCCCTGTCATCCATAGGTGGAACCATGTGACCTTGCATCACCTCATCAGCCTTTAGCATGAGCATATCAAAGAACTCCATGTTGTGTCTCTAGGGAGTAGACTCGCTCTACCTCTGTCTTGACAAGAGCTGTTGTGTTTCACTGGAGCAATCTTGGTCCAGCTCTGCCTCTGTAAATTCCACTCACATGCCTTGCACAGCTACATGCTATGTCTCTTGAGTATATTGGAGCTCACTCGCGACGAGACACGTCTCATCTCTCGCATATCATATGTCTTGCACAGCTACATGCTATGTCTCTTGAGTATATTGGAGCTCACTCGTGATGAGATACGTATCATCTCTTGCATACCACATGTCTTGCACAGCTACATGCTATGTCTCTTGAGTATATTGGATCTCACTCATGATGAGACATGTCTCGCCTCTTGCATACCACATGTCAATGATGCAATCAAGGCAAAACCATCTCAAATCTCATATACATCCAATGGAGCAAAAAGGCCATATCTAGATCCTCTCGCAATCATAAGCGATGTGAAATGCATCTAGAAAGACTACTCTCCAAGCAATACATTGTTACCATCATACATGTGGTAGTGATGTGTGTGAACACACTTAGGACCTCTAAGGCATTTTTTTCTCTCACTATGAGGTTTTTTCCCCGTGCATTGTATATACACCCATCACTCTAGGGCTAACTTATCTTTCCATTGCACACTAAGTAATACTAATCCTTGTTGTGTGCATTGAGCTTCCTTCAACTTCTCCAAGCTGTGTCCGTTCCCCTACAACCCTATTTCCAACAATTGATATCAGAGCAGGTTGTGTCCTCCTGGGCATATTTGCCAGGATCGCCAGCACATGCCTGCTCACTTTCTCTGATTTCAATGAACTTTGGTGAGCGCCAGTAGGATCAAAAATACTTCAGGAAAGCTCTAAGAGCTTGGTCTACTCAAAATTTCCATTTGGGCTCATTTCGGCCTCCATTTTCACTATGACAATATTAAGCAGACAATTTTGTCCTTTTGTGCAAAATTTTTGTCAGTGTTGTTTCCTACACAATAGGTCCCTTACAATCTTCTTTGGGTTGTGCTATATAGCATGTGTTAGTCCCACTTCATTTCTCCTCTTTCCGGGCAATTTTCACATCAGGTGCATACATTCGCCATGGCTGACAAACACAAAAAGTGTTCAAGATGTTTGCTGATGAGGATAGATTGGATGGGGAAAATTACCCAATGTGGGCTTACATGATGCAACATGTTCTTGTGTCAAAGGGTGTCTTGAAATCTTGTAAAGGGCCTTGATGTATGTCGTGGTTCTATGGATACAGGCGATGTTGAGGATGTTGCAGGTTTTGGTGGCAGAATTGTTGTTTCTAGAGTTGTTTTTCCTATGACTGAGTAGGCTTGTTGGGATGTAAGAGATGCACAGGCTTATGCATCGATTGTATTATCTATGAATCGCCTATTACTCCTCACATTTGTTTAGCTAAGTCTGCAAAATAGGCTTGGGATATTCTGGTTGGTCTTTATGCGTTGCAATGAGGCTAAAATTGCATTGCTACATAAAGAGTTGGAGTCAAAGATTAATGGAGACTTTCCTTGTTGGTGTTAAGGATATCAATGAGAAACTTATTTTTGCAGTTGAAGTCATTTTTGACAGTTCCCTTGTGCATACTATTCTTGATGCTTTGCCACATTCTTACCAGACTTTTGCTAGTACTTGGAGACTTATGACCCAAGGAAATCCTGAAGTTGTCAAGTTTGATGCATTATGCACATTGATGTTGCAAGAGTCACTTTCAAGAAAAGACAAGGCTAAATATCATGCAGTTGAATAGGCTTTTGTTGTTGCTCAAAGAAAAAGTGGTATCAACAATGTAGCCACTTCTCATGGTTCTTCTACAAGTGGTAAATCACCTCTTTCTAATGCTTCTATTGGTAGCACTTTGTCTGAGTATTCTGGCAAAAAGGGCAAGAAGAAGATCCGTTGCCATTATTGTAAAGCTAATGATCATTTGATCAAGCAGTGTCTGAAATTGAAGGCAAAAGAGGCTAAGAACAAAGTGGCTCGTTCCACTACAAGTGTAGCTATTGTAAAGTCTTCAGTGAAAGGTGATTGTGATGTTGATGTAGATGCAGAATGGGCTTTTAGTGTAGAGTGTACTTATGATCCTTCTATCTATGATGCATGTACGTCAGTTGCTGCAAGTGCTCATGCGTGGTACTTTGATAGTGGTGCTACAAAGCACATTAGCTCTCATTGTGACTTGTTTACCTCTCTCTCAAGGATGTCCCTCATGGAAATACAATCATTTGTACCAACAATGCCTCTTATCCAGTCAAGGGAGTTGGAAAGATTGTGTTGACTGCTACAAATGGTAGTTCTTTCACACTTGTTGATGCAATGCATGTACCTCGGATAAAAAAGAACCTTTTGTATGTATCTGCACTTTCTAGACTTGGTCTTGTTGTCAAATTTGTGGATGACAAATGTACAGTTCATGATCTCAGTTTTGGTGATGAAATTGTTGCATCTGGCATTTTATGCCATTGGCTATATAAGCTCACTTTGCATGACAAGTGTGGACAGAATTTTGCAAATGCAATAGTGGATTCAAAGACTGTTTCAAATGCAAAACTTTGGCATGCATGTTTTGCGCATTTGAATTTTGCTAGTTTGATGCGTTTGCAGAAGTCTGATATGGTTGCTTCTTTGCCGCCTCTTGAAGCACCTGTGAAGCATGTTTGTGAAGGTTGTATTTTGGGTAAGATGTGACGATTGAAGTTTCCAAAGGATTGTTCAGTTAGGGCGACATGGAGATTGCAGCTTATGCATAGTGATGTTTGTGGGCCCATGCAAACCATGTCCTTGGGCAATTACCTTTACTTCGTGAATTTCTTTGATGGTTACTCCAGGCATGCATGGATGTATCCGCTTAAAGAAAAGTCCAAAGTGTTTATGTGCTTCAAGAAATTTATGGCTATGGCTGAAAATGTCTCTACATGTGCTATGGGCACCCTCCGTTCAGATCAAGGGGGGGAGTATATGTCTCATGAATTTAATGCATTTTTGGCTAGTCTTGGGATTAAACACCAATGTATAGTGTCGTATACACGTCAAAAAAATGGTGTTGCTGAGAGGAAAAGCAGGCCACTTACAGAAATGGCACAATGTATGGTCAAAAGTCAACCTTTGCCACATGTTTTTTTGGCTTGAGGCCATCTTGTGTGCCACTTATGTACTTAACAGGTGTCCTACAAAAGCTTTGTAGTCTATGACTCCCTATGAAGCATGGGATGATAGAAAGCCTTCTATTGATCACATGTACACTTTTGGCTATTTGGCTTATGCTTTGGTCCCACAAACGCAACGCAAAAAATTTGATGATAAGGCTATGAAATGCATTATGATGGTAACAAATCCCCCTTGAGCATGATGCGGTGAACGAGATTTGGCACATAGAGTATAGGGAACTTCCGCGCCCTAAGGACATGATCAGTTCACAAAAGGGAGTAAGCCCAAATCTTTGTAGAAAGCTTCGAACTTCTCACGAGATAATGCCTTTGTGAAAAGATCTGCAAGGTTGTACTGTGCTGGCACATAAGCCAAACTGATCTCTCCTGCTGAGAGTCTCTCCCTGACATAGTGGTAATGCACCTTAATGTGCTTTGTGTGAGCATGAAAAATTGGGTTCCTCGCAACTGCCTGACTGGTAGTGTAGATGATGTTGGTAGTGTCCTGCCCAACGCCCAAATCAACCATAAGGTGTATGAGCCATACACACTCAATCATAGCTGCTGTGAAGACTACCGAGTACTCATCCTCACAACTGGAAGTGGCCACAACAGGTTTCTTCTTGCTCAACCATGATATGCATGAATTGCCAAGCATGAAACAAAAACTACTTATGGACACTTGCGTGTCAAAACAACCAGCAAAAATTGAGCCCGAAAAAGCATGTAAATCTGGTGGCAATGATTCTCCCCTTGGATAAAACAACGCAAGATGTAAAGTGCCACTCAAGTAACGAAAGATTCACTTGACAACCTACCAATGCTTAGACCCTGGGATATGTGTAAATCTGCTGACTTGTGAGATTGCAAACTGAATATCCGGCCTCGTATTGCATACATAAATAAGGCATCCAACAACAATTTGGTAAAGAGTGACATCGACAGGATCACCATCATCATGAAGACTCAATTCAAATCTGTTTCCATGGGAGTGGAAATAGGTTTGCAATCCTCAAGTCTAAACTTACATAGTGTGTCTCTATGTAACTTGTTCGACACAAGGCAATACCACCATTACACTACTTAAACTATATGCCCAAGTAATGATGCAATAGCCCTCATGCTTTACATACAAAGTGCTTTCTGTTGGATTGCTACAAAAGCCTCATTTGACCAAATGACTGTCAGCTCTTTCATACCAAGCACGAGAAGGCTACTTCACCCATACAAAGCTTTCTTACATTTGCACACTTTATCCTCTTGTCCTTTCTTGACAAAATTATGAGGCTGCGTTACATAAACTTCCTCAAATATGTCAATATTCAAGAAAGCAGTAATAATTTATGATTGATGTACATCCCATCCAAAATGAGCTGCCAATGCACATAGAAAATGCACATTAGTCATACGACAAGTGGGAGCTAAAGTCTCTTCATAATCTATGCATTTTTTTTGGGCATAACCCTTTGCACTTATAGAGATCAATCTCATCATCCGGCTTACGTTTCAACTTGTAAGCCCACTTTGTACCAATGGCCTTTTTTCCAGGAGGCAAATCACATAAAGTCCATGTGTCATTCTCCATAAGTGCATCACATTCCAATTGCATGACAGCCATCCAATTTTTTGTGGTAGTGATGTGTGTGAACACATTTAGGACCACAGAGGCATTTTTCCCCTCACTAAGAGGTTTTTTCTCTTGTGCATTGTATATACGCCTATCACTCTAGGGCTAACTTATCTTTCCATTGCACACTAAAATACTACCCTCTGTGTTGTGTGCCTTGATCTTCCTCCGTCTTCTCCAAGCTGTGTGCGTTCCCCTGCAACCCTATTTTCAACATACATGACAACCACAATCTGCTATCTATCTCATCGAGATCAAACTTTGCATGATCTCGGGAACGTAACGTACATGTCGTAGAGTAAAAGATGCACCACTAGGTAATGACAAGCATATATCTTTTGCTCCTGCATTGTTAAACACCGAACCATCAACTAACTGCACACTACCAAGATTCCCACTAGAGAAAGTGCTAAACCACCCACGACATGGTGTGATGTGAAGACTGCATCCTCATATAGCAACTTATGGGAAGAAATGTCACCTATGCCAAACATATAAGCAAGAGAAATACTAGAGGTAAACGTGACATCACTGCTACTTACATATTGAGCCACCTCTAAAGCATGTGTCAAAACCATTTCTACATCTCATATACATCATTGTTGCTACCTCATACGTTGAAAGAAATGACACCTAATGTGCCTAGTATGATCACAAGGTCAACGTCGCATATATTGCCAACTACGAGACCGTCATCTCCATGGCAAGAAATCTTGGGAGGAATCCGGTAAAGTCTTCCTTGCAAACTAAGAGAAATTTCAAGAAAAATCTTAACCATAAATTGCATCAAAGATGCCAAAGTGGGAGATCACCTCGGCCACTGCACACTCATAACTATGATCAATGCATTATATGCAACCTATAGCTCAACGTAGCTCTACCAAAGAAACCTGTAGAACCTGTCACTTGTGACTACTTGTAACCTATAAAATATCACTTGTGATTACCTATAACTTGTAGAGCATGTCAGTTGTGACTACTTGTAACCTGTAAGAAATAGACTCACGATCAAAATATCCATCGATCAGAAACAATATATAACCTAGAACCTGTAGTCACTATGAGTATACATTATAACTCATTCCTGCGAGAGTCAGTACAAGAACACTAAATCCATGTCCAAACTGACAAATATGTCAAAGTGAGAGTCAAACTCAATAATTGTCAACGCGAGAGTCACATTGGACTACTATAGCATCAGAGAGTAAATTGCAAAAATATAGAGACTAAGGTGAGAATCTTGGAGAAAATTTGACCGAGTTTCCCCTGGAATTTGAGCAGAATCCTAAAAAATCTCACCAAAAACCAACATACACAAAACCTGTGAAGCCGAGTAAGCTATGTACATCAACAAAGACTCAATCTCTCATCCACAAGTTGTCATACACCTGGCCAAACTTGACCATAAGGGTCTCCGAGACCTATGAACAAAGCAAGAAAGAACCTGTGGGTTAAAGAAAAACACATAAACCTATTCAAAACAAATTGTCTCATATGAAAATCCACATATAGCCATACATAAACCGCCAAAACTATGGCAACAAAGCTCATTCTTGCATGAGTAGCTCTCCAAAAAACTCCACCTATCTGTAACCTAAAATCTATATCATCTGTGAGATGTAACTAGCTCAATCTGTATCCACATATACATACATAACTGAGAAGCACTAAAATAAGTATTTCAACCTCTTTGAAATCCCACACAGTCTCAATGCATACAAAACTGCATCTAGATGTGTATCAATCTGAAAGCCACATCCCAAACCAAATAAGTGAATACAAAAATTGTAAATCATCTCTCAAATAGCACCACGGTGTAACATACATATCCAGAGATGCAAACTACATAATGCTCTATAGTGTAGGAGTCCAACTATCAAAGCGTATATACATAAAAGTTGATGCATAAAATTCAACATTCAAAATTTCAAAATTTTGAGATCATCGATGCATTCGAAAAATTGAGAAACCCTGGGGTAGACTCTTAGGTCAAGTAGATCCGAGTACGAGTGTGAGAAAATACACCAAAACCAACATTTTTTAGCCCAAAAGTGCATAACAAACTTGCTACTATTGCGCTTGCTATAACTTCAAATATATCTATTCGACTTTATGTGACAGGAATATGCCAAAAATTATGTTTCAAAGGCTGAAAATGGTAAAAATGAGCATCAAAAAGTCTTGTTCCTCCTTTTGCTATGCTCCTTGTGAGGCAATGTCAAGGTTGCCATTGCCTCTCCACTTGTTCTCTAATACTAGCTAAAGAGCATGCCAATGTGAAAGCTGTGGTGTGTGGGTGCACGTATGGTGAGTGTAGAGTGATACCACTTATTCTTTTATGTAGAAAGAATAAGGTCAATGAAGTCAGTGGGTGGTTGGACACCGGACGTCTAGCCCTGGAGCAAGGCACATGCCACCTTTACCCCAACACTTAATTTGTCAACACTACTCAATAGGGGGACACAGAGCAACGAAGATTATATGGAGGAGGAAAAAGACAATGAGGCATTGTGGGAAATTTAATGCACCTCGATCGACAACAAGGTAATATGTAGCGACACAAATAACAGGAAAAGAAGGTGTGACAAAGTCATGGCGATGAGAGTACACGAGTTGACTTTTTGTACCTTCCTTTTAGGGCTACCATGAGCATCCCAATGGCTCTTCAAATTGATATATATTGCATTATGCAATTTTTTAGACTTCTAAGGTAATTTCAAATCTTTAAAAGTATTTTAATAATAAAAATATTTAGCCTACAAAAAACAACTTACCTAGAGTGAAAAAGTGCCTCCTAGAAAATTCTCTCCTAAAGACAACCCCCCTCGTATTCCTCTTAAATACTTTGAATTATAATTTAAATACTAATTTAAAGTATTGAATTTATACAAGCAACATGAAGAGGCAAATATTAGGCACAAACAACTGAGCGTCTAATCTGATCTTAAACAACACGTGACTAGTACAACATAGTAGGTGCCACAATCACTCCCCTTTTGTAGAGTTAATAAGTGTTGGAAAGTTGCTAGTTATAGAAAGCTTTTTAGATCAGTTGCTACTAACACTTCCCCACTTGTTACTAGCTCCACTATTGCAATGTTACTATGGCTTCTTCTCATTGCATTGCTTGGTAATTGTTTATAGAGATTTAAGTTGGCTCTTCTCAATGCAATGTCAACTCAAATGACTATAATAAGTACTGAGCAATGCTTTCTAGCTTCCCATCTTGTGCCCATAGAAGCAAGTTGAAAAATCACATTGGATTACATAGAGCGAAGGAAGAATGTGTGACCCACTATTCAAAGAACTATCTCTAACATGGCCAACATAAACATCAGATGGTGCTTAGATAATGATCCTCTTACTAGAAAAGAAAGGAAAGAGATTTTCCATCATTAGCTTGCCATGTGGCACAAATGGGCAAGCTTTATCCAATGATCCACAATCGCTCCCAAGAATCCATGGTTTACTAAGCCCTTATGTAGTCCAAAAAGCCCACTTTGATTCAGAATAATTATGAGCCCTTTCTATCTGGGCCTTACAATCCTACCACATGCTTCATAATCGAAGCCATACATAGATAGCTTAATTTCTCCTTTCTTAATATCTTGCATCTAACTTACATCCTTTTCTACCCTCTTGAAAAATGCTTTTGCCAGTATCTATTCCTCTATTACACGAAGAAAGCAACATCCAATTGGTACCCATCCACCTCTCAAAAACCTTCAAGACAACCACAAACAATTTTTAGTAGTCCTCATCATTGGGCACTCAAATCATAAGGGAAGAATAGGGCAATACCTCTGTAAACAATAGTTTTTTCAACATACAACAAGAGCAAACCCTCAATTTTTTGATCTTCCCGGGACCACCACAATTGTAGATACCTAATCAATGTGCTTGACTTAAAGTGTTTTTAACAATGTGGGATTGTAGAAAACCACTTGTGCTTTTTCATGAAGTCTAACTCGATTTTTTTTTTTGTAGATGATGAGCCTTGGTGTAGTAATTAGTAGAAGCTCTTAGTGCCAGGTGTCTAAAGTATACAAAGCTGAACTCAAACCTAGGTTCTTTGAATCTTTTTTTAGTTTTGTGGAGGTTACGTGCTCCAACATCAAAGTAGAGAGTGAGAGAGCGCCTTTGCTAGCCAACTCTTGAAGTTATTCCAATCCGTAGACACTTAGAGAAGTCATTTCCAATACTGTGAAGGTTGTTTTGCTGTAATCTTCTTTTTATGTCGAGAAACACAAAAACCAAGGCACTTATAATTTTTTTGATTTCAATGTTTTTTGAAGTGTTTTTGACTACTAGTTATTTAAAGAATGGTAGGCTGGTTTAGGACATTCTAGTTTTGAGATGTTTATTTTGCCAAATGCCAAAATGTAAATTTTGGTACTCTCTATATCATAACTCTTATCATGGTTGATGGCTTGTTAGATTATTGCTAATACTTATTTCATCCACCAATTTTCATCCAATTTGGTAAGTGCGATCACAAAACGCATGTAGATGGTTGTAGACAAGTACAATGCTTTGTGTCATCTTTTAGGTTTGAGTAGGGACAATGCTAAACGTAGATTCTTTGGTTGCTTGATTATGCTCTTTCTAGAATCTGTAGTGCATGGCAAGCCTATATATGCTTTTATGCCCTTGCTGGGTGAACTCCCTTGTATTGACATGGTTGTGTTAGGTCTAGATAACTATGTTTCATTGAGCATTCCAATGACCCGATAACTCAAGTAAGCTAATGGAAAACACCACCTCCATTTCTTGCTTTATGATTATAACTTCACATAGTAATGCAAAGTCAACCTAGCAATAAGACATTCACATTGTCTCTTGGAGGTGTCAAGTTCAAGCTTGGGGATTCAAATATTGCACCTTTTGTTTACCATTTTCCACAACATATGATCAATGCATCTTCATAGGAGGAAGAGACTCCTTTGTAGCTACTGATCCCACACTCCATTTTCACATTCTAGAGGCACATGCTTTGATCATGTTGTTCACGCTGATGGATACGCATTCATGTTGGCTTTTGGTGTGCAAACATGATTTTGGGTACTCGAGATTACTGTAGTGTAAAATTAATTTGGGGTATTAGACAGCTAAGATTACCTCCCATGGCTAGATTGTTGTTGGCACCCAAGATTGATACGAGCCCTTGATTCCACACGCTCACGATATTGTTAATAATTAGGCAGCTATCACACAATGCATAATTATCAATTATTTTGAAATAATTGTGCCTCATGCATGGTCACATGTGCACCGATTATTTGACTTATATGATACTATGCCAATTTTGGCATAGTTGTATCAATAACATCTTACAGAGAGTAAGGGCCGGATTGCACCACGGGCTAGTGGGGCCAAGGTGGGCAAAGCTATGCATAAGGTCGCACCCTTATTATTACCAAAAAGAGAAAAGGTAAAGTATTATTTTCAAGGGAAACATGGGAGAGATGTGATAGGAGAGGAGAGGCCTAAAAGTGAGGAGACCCTTTCACTTCCAAAAAAAAGAAAGCTTAAACCCTTCATTTTTTTAATTTTTTATTTAGGGAGTACAAGAACTTTGAAACACATGCACACACCCTATGTACACACCCTATTTAGGGAGTACAAGAACTTTGAAACACATGCACACACCCTATGTACAACGGCTTCACAGGTAGGGAGAGAGGCATCCCATCACACGCACACACCCGCATATGGGAACAGTCCCTAAGGACTTGGAACATGTCTTCAGGTCGCCAAGGGGGGATTGAACCTAAGACCTTAGGCACAGAGGCTATGACTCTACCAACTGAGCTAGCACCCGTTGACTAACCCTTCAATTTTCAAAGTGATAGTAGAGCTAAGAATTAGCTTCGACGTTCTAAGAGAGAACCATGGATCACCTTCATTTTAGTAAATACTATCCTTACTAACCCATGGTGCGACTAAGCTCTAACTAACTAAAGCGTGACCACATCCTTGTAGCCCAAACTGCTCCTTGATTGTCAAAATAAGGTCGTCACTAACATGCCGACAACGGCATTGCCCTGTTTAGGGGGGGGGCGGGGGGAGAGAGTTGTAGCAGCACACCTTGCCGTATTTGCTTGAGGCTCTTAGCGTGGCTCCAAAGGGACGTCGAAAAGCAACATCTTATAATAGCTTCAAAAAGCTAAAAAGTTGTGTACAACATTTCATAGGCACCACGCCTATATCACTTCCCGCAAGCAAGGAGGCAGTGCCAACAATGTACGCGTACTACCTAGTATTATTTATTTCCGTCGTGATGTTAAAAATAGTAGACTTTTAAGTTTGAACCATCTACAAACTGATCTTAAAACTTGAAAGTATCGTCTTGTTTGAAAAATATAGTAGGCGCTGACGCTTCTCTGCCGTATCTCTTTTTATCTCACACAGCCCCTGCGCGAGCTCAACCTCTTCTTTGTCCCCATTCCCGATCTAATACATACCTCTCCCTTCTTCGTTGGTCCATTCCTTGTCTGAGTTGTCTTGAGCTGTTCTTAATTCTTCGTGATGGCTAGCTGATCCAGCTATTGGACATATGCTAAACGAAATTCCACAGAGGAAAACATGGAGAAAACAAACGGAACACTCCCCACTACGAGCTTCACAAAAGATGATTTACACCGGAAAGCTGCCATGTCAAGGAAAGGAATCATTGCTGCATTGGCGTATATGGGTTGTGCAGGTCTATTCTCTATCTGTTGCAGTAAATTTGGTGCCGCTGAAGCATCAATCTGTTGTATCTACTTGGAAAATGAATTTTTGGTATGTGTGTTGTGTATGTAAGGCACCATCGCTTGGTTACCCTATTGGTGCGCCTGCACGCATGAACTTAGACAATGTCTTGTTGTGAGCTCTCATCCTTTGGTGCCACATAAGCAGGTCGATTTAGCTTGTGTCATCATGAAATGATGACTGATCATCTGTTCTTATTTTTGGCTGCTATTACAGAGGCCAAACTAGAAACTTTTAAAAATTTTAATGGGTTTCATGCATGAAATATGTATAGGAAGACACTCTAGTTACAATGCTGTCTTTTTATTTGGAAAGTTCCTTTCAAACATAAAAAATTAGTTCTCTTGCTTCTTTAATGGTGTGTTCTCTTCCTAAATCACTTTGAAATATGGATTTCAGTAATGTTGGTGATGTTTAACAAGGCAGCACTTTCATCATATGGCTTTCCATGTGCAAATGTCATTACCTTGCTTCAGGTATGTTAGTTAGTTCCTTGCCGTGATAATTTTAAAAATCAATGACACAGAGGTTTAACATCAGTTTATCTCTTTGCAGATCCTCTGCTCAAACGTTCTGCTATATTGTTTAAGATCTTGGAATCTGATCAACTTTGGAAAGGATCCACGGACAGATCTTTTGTTGAAGGGCCTTGTGCCTTATCAGATGCTATTGAAGACATCTCCGCTTTCTATCGCGTATTTATTCTACATGGTAATTGTTTTGCTTAGTAATATCAATGTTATAGATAGGTTACCTTTTTTTAAAGTTTTGAACAGAACTATACCTTGCCTGGTTTTTCAGATTGTCGGTATGGCTTCAATTAGAGGAGTAAATGTGCCAATGTACACAACATTGCGTAGAACAACAGTCTTTTTTACATTGGTTATCGAATACTTGTTATTAGGGCAGAAATATTCAAGATATGTTGTCAGCAGGTGTGTTTTTCATCTAAAACCTTGGGTATTGAATGCTTAAGCATGAGTTTTGGTTGGGACTCGTGCACTACATGAATCATACATGTTTCTGTAACATGAAAGCTGAAAAATGGAATTCTTCTACATGTGCATGTGCGTGTGCAAAGGTTCCTGAGTAGATTGGTGATAATTTTTACTTTGTGGCTTCTTGTTATTTGAAGTAGAAGCATTATTAATCTTATGTTTATCAATAAACAGACTCCTTCACAACATGATATCCAATATTTGCATGGTCCACCTATCGTTATATGTTAGCAACTTTCTTCCGAAGCAATAGTTGAGAGAAATCTTGTCCAATAAAATGAATTGACTATTGGAAGATGGGTGTGCCAAAATTTGTGGGTGGAATCACTCAAGGTTAACATCCCCAATCTTGGAGCAAATTTAGGTCAAAGGAATCAATAAGAAAAGTGGTTTAAAACAGTGCTTTTGGGCATACCTTGTATTGTTTATAAGTGTCCTTTGGGCTGCTACTCTGCGGAGCGTCTGGATGTAGAGTCTTGGAGAGAGTTGGACCCTTGGGCGTTGTATTTTATGGGCATAATAATAAATAAATACTGAAAGGGGCGTCAGTCTTTGGGGCTAGTGCGTCTTGGCTCGGAGCTCCGTCGTACCGTGTGTTCTTTGTGTGTGTGTATGTGTGCGCCCTAATCACACTAAATCATCTATAGCATGTATATTGGGCATGCAATCGAGGATGTTTGGGATTTCAAGAGGGGGTATGTCACGAGGCTGTGGCAACCACTAACCTTAGCTGTTGGTTTCTTTCCCTTGATTCTTATTTGAATTTTGGGACCCTCTTTTTGAAGTCACAAATGGTCGAACATTGTGTGGCCATTGTGAAACGGCCGATGGCCGAGAGTTTCACCCATAGTGAGGAAGGCCAGGTCGGCACGAGATGGTCGGGCGAGTTGGCACTGAAATCCGAGCAGTAAAAGGATGTGTGGGCTCAGTTCAAAGTCATTTAGGCTCCACACTACAATTTATAAGCTGGTGGGTACTAGGAATTTAAACCCAAACAGGCTAAGTGGACACATGCAGACGCTAGATGAATTTGCCAGTCTTGCATGAAGAGGGGGCGCCCAAATTGAGAGAAGGGGCTGATTTTTGTTCACAAGTGAACTACTGTGTGTGTGAGTAGTGGGTGCAGGTGATCACAGCTTTAATGGAAAGCTTGCCTTCTTTCTTGTCTTATGTAGCACGATGATTCCGCTCTCGTGCACCTCTCTCCCCCTTTGAATACAGAATCATAATGCCCAGCTCAAGGGCTTTCCATCTGTATGTATAGTTGTGTGGGTTCATGCGCATATGCCGAGGCAAGAGCCTCTTGTCTAGGTACTGGATTAGCTAATTGCTAATCCCCGCAGGTTTAGGTGAACTCGGAGAGATTTCACCCGAGAAGTCTCGTCCGATTCAAAGGGCAAGTACCCCTACAGGCGTGGGAGCTCGAGGGCTTGCTACGGATGCGATTGGTACGTGAAACGGAGCCTGAAATAGTAAATCACAGCCCGCTGTGTATTTTTGTAGGTTTAGTGTTTTGTCCCTAATTGATCCTAATACCCCCCAGGAACTTCAGGGAAGCTAGGGGATTAGTGTACAGGTGTTCTGGTGCATTTTTGGGGCAGAAAAGAGAGAATTCAGCGTGCTGCAGATTCTTGCCAGGTTTGGGAAAGTGGTCGGATGTGTCGGGAAAGTCACATTTTGCACGGGGGTTTCGTCTGTGAAGCCTCCTACTGCGGTTATGCTGCCGAAATCGGGCTAGAGTAGATCATTTTCAGCCCTGCAAAAGCGGGACAGCTCGTAGGAATTTGTAGGTTTTCTCCCAAGTTCAATAGGGATAAAGAAATACCGAAAGAGGCGTCAATCTTTGGGGCCTACAAGGTGTCGTTTGCTTGTAAGCACTCTAGTTGCCAAGCTGTCACAAACTGATGACGTGGCATGCCAAAGAGACTAAACCCAAGCTTATAAGTTGTCCCAACTTATGGGTACCTGCCGAGAGGGCCCTAGGGACACTAGGAATTTACAAGGATGACTAGTGGGCAGGCAGTACGGATCACCACGAATTGCGTTGGCTGGTTGTACGGATGCCCGGGATTTGTGTTGACAGTGTTGACGTGGCATCGTACGGATTTTCGTGAATTGCACTGGCTGAAAACCAGCGCCAGCTTTTGGGAAGATTGCTTTTGAGTTTGAAGGCTTTCATGTAAGTGCTTTTCCATGACCAAGGGCCTTTAAATAAGACATCACGCTGCTCTTTGGCTCAGTTGTGTTGACGAGCCTTTGAGCAGAGAGGACCCGTGGGCCATTGTACTTTGCTCAAGCATTAATATAAAAAGAAAATACCGAAAGGGGCGCCAGTCTTTGGGGCCAATCTCTTTGGGCACGGAACTACGCCGGGCCGTGTCGACTCAATTGAACTGTGAAGTATTTTAAAGTGATTTTCTCTTGTGTGTTGTGCCAGATTCTCGACTTGGGGTGCCCAAGTCTATTACAATGGTATTACAGCGAGGACGATTTCTCTTTTACCGGAAAATCCGATCCTGTTTTTCCGCGACACACATGGATTCTAGCAATGATTCTTGCAAGAATGAGACGACCCTCCTGACACTTTTGGAACGGGAGGAAGCATTGGAAATTCAAATGGATCAGCAGATAAAGAATATGGGCCACCTCGGCCTACGGCATATCAACTAATGGAGATGCAACGTCAGCAACAGGCTGATGATTGCGCAAAGTAGATGCCCTAGTTTGTGAAGGATCCATAGTATGCCAAATTTTTGATCCGGCACCCGATCAATGAAGTGCGTACTCAGTGGTAGAAAGCCATTGATTCCCCACTAAAGTCAACCCTCAAGAAACCTCCTGTCCCAAGGATGTTTATTGAAGATGAACTTGTCACAAGACGGGCACCACGTGCCAATAGGAAAAGAAAAGACTGAATTGACTTTTAGCACTTCAATAACAATTGAATTGAGAGAGAGACGACACAGCGACACGGAGTGGCGGAATTCCACCCCAGAGAGTATTGGCCTCAAACCTTGGCGTCCCTTTTTGTATTTCTTTATATTGCATGAATGAACTGCCGGTAATAAGAACATAAGCCCAAGAAGCTTCTAACTTCATGAACATTCTTCAAATCTGGCCAGTCACGTATAGTCTCAATCTTGGCCGGGTCCATCTGTACTCCTGCTGCTGAGACGATGTGTCCCAAAAAGTGTATCTCCGGCAAGAAAAATTCACTCGTTTTGGCATGATAACTAATTTGTGATCGCGCAATGCCTGAAAGATCTGTAGCAGATGGTGTCGATGTTCTGCTTCATCCTTGAAGAAAACTATAATGTCATCAAAGAAAGTGCCAACAAAAGATCGATACTCTCGGAAAATCCTATCCATCATTCGGTTGAAAGTCGTTGGAGCATTGGTAAGGCCAAAAGGCATCACCAAAAATTCATAAAAACCGAAACTTGATCGAAAGGCTGTCTTGTAGACATCTCCCGGAACGAATCTGATTTGATGATATCCGCTTTTCAAATCAATCCTGTTGAAACAAGAGGATCCCTGAAGTCGGTCACAAATTTTATCGATCCTTGAAATCTGAAATTTATTTTTGATAGTGATTTTATTGAGAGCTCTGTAATCAATGCACATTCTCCAAGATCCGTCTTTCTTTAACACCAACAACACCGGAGAGCAGTAGGGTGAAGTACTCGGCTGGATAAGACCCTTTTCAAGAAGGTCTTTCACTTGGTTCATGATCTCTTCATTCTGGGCTCGACTAACACAATAAGGTGGCCGGTTCGGTGGTGTGCTTCTAGGAATCAGATCAATAGTGTGATCCTTAGGACGAGATGGGGGCAACTCGCTTGGTAGGCCCTCAGAGAAACAATCAACATGTGTGTGGAGAAAATCTTGGCGTTCTTTGTCAAGCTCAGACATGTTCGTTCTGTGTTCATCATTTAACTCTTTCAAATAGATCGAGTAAACAAAGAGACTGGATTTCATTAATTTGGAAATGGCCGAAGTTGATACAATGGGGACGGACTGACCCTTCAGCTTAACATCAAGTACAATTTTTTCAGCCCTTTTCATTAGTCAAAGTCGCTTTTTTAGCCCGATAGTCGACCATGGCGTTGTTCTTATGGGACCAAGGGACTCCTAGGAAGACGTCGCACCCTTCCAAAGGCATGATGTAAAAGTTCTCGTGCCCTAAATACCCCCGACAATGCAAACGAAGTTTGCCAATGATAAGTGTAATGGCTATGTCCCATCCGGGCGCCGCTAGAACTGCCTCTGTTGGATGAGGACTTCTTGATCTTTCACTTTTCCCCAAGCTCGACAAAGTTCTGTACTTTCATCTATCTGGCTTGGGTCAATATCCATGTAATCTGGTACTAGTTTTACTTTCATCTTGCCTTTTCTGCCACGTTCCTCTGTTGCTCTCGAACTCTCTGGCCTGTCTTCAGTCTGTCTTTGCTGTGCCTTTTTGGGGCACTTTGCGGAGATGTGCCCTTGTTCCCCGCAACCAAAACTGTCACAAAGTGATGACGTGGCTACGGACAGCAGAAACCCTAATTTCTGCCAAAAACCTTAAAATTCCTGTAAACCCTAATTTTTGCAGAAAACCCTAATTTCCGAAAATCGCGAAGGCTTTGTTTTTTTTTTTTTTGTGGGAAATTTTGAGCGACATAAATCTCTGCTTTTTGCTATAATTTGCGAGGAAGAGAGAGAAAAAGAGAACTTGCTTTTTACTAGCTCTCATTGAGAGAGAGAGAGAGAGAATCTGCTTTTGCTTTCAAGCTTTTGGGGCTCTGCTTTTGGGCATCCCTTCTAACCTTTAAATAAGTGGTAAGGGTCTCACTTCTCAAAGCATCTGGACGTAGAGTCTGAGAGTGAAACCCTAGCCACTCTCTTGTACTTTGATGTGATTAATATAAAAAGAAATACCGAAAGGGGCGCCAGTCTTTGGGGCCAATATCTCTAGGCACTGAACTCCGCCGAGCCAGTGTACATCTATTGTGATCTGTGACTTGTTTTGAAGTGGTTATTTGGTGCTGTCACGGTTGATTCTTGACTTGGAGTGTCCAAGTCTGTTATAGTGGTATCAGAGCACGGCCGATTTCTCTTCTACAGGAAATCCGATCCCCAAATTTTTTTCCGCGGCACCTATGGCTTCAGGCAATGATCAGTCGACTCCCTCTGCATCTGGAGATGCGGGCAGGGATCACAAAGAAGATTCCGGCACGGAGTATAGCCCGCCTAGGCCTACTCAGGTGGAGCAGCAAGAGATGGAGCGTCGTCAATTGATTGGCGATGCAACAAAGATGATGCTCAATTTTGCCAAGGACCCGAAGATGGCAAAATATATGAACCAGACCTCTTTGGAAGAGGTACAGACGGAGTGGCAGAGAACCACAACACCACTCCCGAAACCCGCTCTCAAGAAACCTTCTGCCTCCAAGAAATATACGGAGAAGGAACTGGAGAACGTGGTTGATGCACGGATTGCTCAGCTTTTCGACGTGCAAAAGAAAGACAAAAAGCACGACAATAAGCGGAAGAAAGGCATTGACTCCTGGGATATTTGGGTCGTCGGTCGACATTCGACAAGGCAAAGAAGGCTACATCTCGCCCAGAGACTGACAGTTCTACTGAGGACTCGTCTACAGACAGCTTAGATTTCGATGACGGAAACTTTTATGCGAACAAGAAGAATTTTTTTTACAAAGCTAACCAGTATGACTTTCTCAAAGATAAAAGCAAGAAAGTCCGAGAGTTTAAGGAAGGTGGCCACTCGATCAAGTTTGATACTTTTTCAGGATACTTAGGTGCTTCGAAGGCTTTGTCTTTTATATAGCAGTTTGACATTGCTTTCGCGGGAGGATGCTATTCAGAGTACTCCAAGATTCGGAGAGCTGCCTCTTATTTTAAGGGGAATGCTCGTACTTGGTGGTCCACGCTTCTTTTAAACAAGATTGCGCCAGTTAAATGGCTGAAATTTAAGAAGCATTTTATTTCTTCTTGGTTGACGCAAGAATATGAACGTGATGTACGAGTTGCTTGGAACCATCTTCGGATGACCAAGAAAGATACAATCAATGCTTATTGTGAAAGATTCTGGAGCTCTTCTCTACCCGCCTCTTCATTCAAGAAGATCTCGTTCAGAGAACAGATTGAGCGGTTTACCTTGGGTCTACCTACAGAGATCCGAGATCACTGCTTGGAACAGAAGTCAGCTTCTATTCAGGAGTTGATGAGTCATGCGAAGCGGGGCTTTGCCATTCCCTCTGGCAGTCTGACCTACCCCACAGATGAGGCCATGACACAACGAGCCGAACAGACTTCTAGGAATGAAAGTAGAAAGAAAAAGAGCAACATAGAGAAAAAGGATGCACGACCCAAGCTTACTCCTGAGGAGAGAGCTCGCTTCATTAGAGAGCGGAAGTGCTTTGGATGCGGGGAACATGGACATATCTCCGCGAAGTGCCCTAAAAAGGCACAGAAAGAACAGAATGATAAAGATGACGATAGGCTTGAGAGTTCGAGAGCAGCTGAGGAACGTGGCAGAAAAGGCAGATAGAAAAGCAGAACTGGTACCACATGGCGTGGGACCTGCACCGAATCTAATGAATGAAAGTACAAACTTTGCCGCTTTTGGGGCAAAGTGAAGGATCAGGAAGCTCTTTTGAAGGAGCTAAGGCCAACTTCCTTTCACTTGGAATTGGCGGCTCGATTTGGAATTGCGTCCGACAGACTGACGCCACAGGCGGAGGTAGTTCGACTGGCACCCGGATGGGATGTTGCCATTACACCGAGCATTGGCAAACTTCGTTTGCAATGACAGGGGTGTTCAGGGCACGCGAATGACGTTCTACTCGGAATCCCTTGGTACCACCAGAACTACGCCGTGGTTGACTACCGGGCCGAGAAAGCGACTTTGATAAATGAAGGGCTTAGAGATTGTACTTCATGAACTTCAGTTTCTTACTCATTCTTTTGGGAGAGAACTGAACGATGGATAAAGGTTGAATATGTTTTGACCCGATCAAAAGAACGCCAAGATTTTTCTCCACACTCATGCCGATTGCTTTTCAGAGGGCGTGAAGATCATACCATTGATCTGATTCTTGGAAGCACGCCACCGAACCGGCCACCTTACCGTGTGAGCCGAGTACAAAATGAAAAGATTATGAACCCAGTGAAAGACCTCTTGGAAAAGGGTCTTGTCCAGCATAGTACTTCACCGTATTGCTCTCCACTGTTGTTGGATTTAAAGAAAGATGGATCTTGGAGAATGTGCATCGATTATAGCATTCTCAACAAAATCACCATCAAGAATAGATTTCCGATTCCTAGGATCGATGATATACTTGACAGGTTACAGGGATCCTCGTGCTTTAGCAGGATTGATCTGAAGATTGGATATCATCAGATCCGAATCGCGACGGGAGACGTCTACAAGACAGACTTTCGGACTACTTTTGGATTATTTGAGTTTTTTTGGTGATGCCTTTTGGCTTAACCAATGCTCTGTGACAGTTAACCGGATGATGGACGGGATTTTTCGAGAGTACAGGCTATTTGTTGGCACTTTCTTTGATGATATCATTGGTTTCTCCAAGAATGAAGCAGAACACAGAGATCATATGCTTCAGAGATACATTTTTTTTTGGGACACTTTGTCTCAGCAACAAGAGTGCAAATGGATCCGGCCAAGATAGACACTATCCGTGATTGGCCCGATTTGAAGAATGTCCATGAAGTTGAAAGCTTCTTAGGACTGTGTTCGTACTACAGACGGTTCATTTAAAAGTTTACAAAGGTTGTTTCCCCTTTGCATATCTTGATACAGAAAGGAGTCCCTTTCTCGTGGGGATCCACAGAGGTGACTGCCTTTCACACATTGAAAGAGAAATTGACTACAAGACCAGATTTGACTTTGCCGGACTTGCAGAAGTCATTTGAAGTATTTTGTGATGCTTATGGTCGTAGTCTGGGTGCGGTCTTGATGCAAGAAGGCCATGTCATTGCTTACGAGAGCCGATTGTTCTCTAGGCCGGAGATGACAGCACAGATTTATGAGAAAGAGCTTTGGTGGTTATCCATGCTCTTACTCGGTGGCGGCATTACGTACTCGGAGCGGATTTTACTGCCTTTACAGACCATCAGAGTTTGCGCTACTTCTTGTCCTCACAGAAGCAGCTTTCGGAAAAGCAGATGCGATGGGCGAACATCTTGTCACAGTTTCACTTCCAGATTGTCCATGTGCAGGGACAAAAGAATGTGGTGGCAGATGCTTTGTCTCGGAAACCGTTGGTTCTGGCTATTTCCACGATACATCATAGGAGCTTCGAGGATATGGTCGATCAATATGCCACAGATACAGATTTTGCAGATATTTTCACACGGATACGGGATGGGGAGACAATAGCTGGATACTCCCTTCGGGAAGGCTACTTGATGAAAAAGACTATGTTGTGTGTTACACAACCGTTGAGGGAAAAGGTTATGACTGAATGCCACTGTCCACCTTTTACGGGTCACTGCGGCATTGCTACCACCATGAAGGGGGTAGAGAGATACTTCTTTGGGCCGAGACTCAAAAAGAATGTGGAAGAGTTTGTGCACAGTTGCTTAGTATGCCAGAAGGTCAATTTTGACAGGCATAAGGCACAGGGATTGTTAAAGCCTTTACCCATACCCACCCGCCCCTGGAAAAGTATTGAAATGGATTTCATTTTTGATCTCCCGAGAACACAGAATGATCACGATGATTTTCCGATTACATGGCACGTTTGAGACGATTGTCTTCGACAGAGACCACAGATTTATGAGTTTGTTTTGGAAGGCAATTTGGGAGAACATTGGCACGCGGTTGCAGTTCTCGTCATTGTTTCACTTGCAGACTGACGGGCAATCTGAGATTGCCAATTCAGTGGTTTTAGATTTATTGAAGTCTTGTATCTCGGATCAGAAGACTCAATGGGAAAAGAACTCACCTTTGGTGGAATTTACCTACAATAACACGATACACTCTTCGACGGGGAAGACGCCATGTGAGATTGTTGAAAGTGCTGCGAAGGTTCCATCCTTCCTGAGCACGAAAGATTAGATATTTGAAGTGGACGAATATTCGCGAGATTTGGATACGGCTTTTGCCAAGGTTCGCGAGACTTTGCAGGAGTCTCAAGAACGACAGAAAAAGGCAGGGGATCGCCATCGTCGCGACTTGAAATTGAAGGAGGATGATTGGGTGCTCTTATGTTTTGAGAAGGCACACCTACGAAAGAAAAAGGGAAAGGAGAGGCTTTTTTCAAAGCTTAGTATGCGATACTACGGACCTTTCCAGATCACTGACAAGATAAATCATGTCTTCTTCCATTTGAAATTGCTAGATACTTGGAGGATTCACAATGCATTGCATGTGAGTCTCTTGAAACCTGTTAAGGGTGATGTGCCTGATGACGGGGAGCCTGATGAGCAACCCGAAGTGGAAGAAAACGAGGAGATCCTTCAACCTTGTTCCTGAACAGATTTTGGCACATTACGATATGAAGAAAGGTAAAGTCCGAAGGCGGTTCTTGGTCAAGTTCAAGAACTTTCCTGCATTTGATGCGAAGTGGATGGAGGAGGAGGACCTAGCAGATACTCCTCGGATTGTGAAACTTTACCTCGATGCTTTGGTTTAGCATAGTCTACTCCAAACGGAACCCAGAATTCAGCTTGGCCGGAGATCTGGTGTAGTGGGATGCACAAGAGGGGAGTTACTCCACTCCTTTGTCAACAGATGCCTTGATTTTGATACGAAAGTCACTGATGTCTCTTTGAGCTTCAGGGATACTGAGAGCTGACAATATTCTACTGGATGACTTTATGAAATGGAATTCCTGATAATGATACTAATTTGTTCTTGAATTCTTTTGAGTGCAGGAACTGATAGACGAAATGACTGCAGCATTTTGGTCTGATTGATCTCGAATAGACATGGTTGCAATAGGGGTTAGTCAATCGGACATCGATGAGTTCCCGATTGGACCTAGATGTGATTGCTAGCTACATTGCTGATAAATCATGCTCTAAGATCCGAAGGAATGTTGAATGTCCTGTGATGTCTGGTGATGTCCTGTGATGTCGTGTGATGTGACTGTCGATTTTGTACATGTGCTAGAAGTGTGTTCCTAGTACGTAGGTACTAACAGTCAGTGTCTACTAAGGCGGTTTATGGATTTTGTCGGTTTTGCAGGCGTAATCACGGTCGATTACAATGCTTTCAAGAGAGGGGTATGTCACAAAGTGATGACGTGGCTACGGACAACAAAAACCTTTTTTTTTTTTTGGGAAATTTTGAGCGACGCAAATCTCTGCTTTTTGCTATGATTTGGGAGAAAGAGAGAGAAAAAGAGAACTTACTTTTTACTGGCTCTCATTGAGAGAGAGAGAGAATCTGCTTTTGCTTTCAAGCTTTTGGGGCTCTGCTTTTGGGCATCCCTTGTAACCTTTAAATAAGTGGTAAGGGTCTCACTTCTCAGAGCATCTGGACACAGAGTCTGAGAGTGAAACCCTAGCCACTCTCTTGTACTTTGATCTGATTAATATAAAAAGAAATACCGAAAGGGGCGCCAGTCTTTGGGGCCATTATCTCTAGGCACGGAACTCCGCCGGGCCAGTGTACGTCTATTGTGATCTGTGACTTGTTTTGAAGTGGTTATTTGGTGCTGTCGCGGTTGATTCTTGACTTGGAGTGTCCAAGTCTGTTACAAAACACTTCCCCTCTTTGATGTAGTTAGCCCTTTCTCGAAGAGTCAGTCGGGGTCGTGTATCCTTCTTTTCTTGGGAACTCTTTTTCTTTCGACTTTCATTGTTAGAGGTTTGTCTGGTTCTCTGAGTCAAGATCTCATCAGTGGGGTAAGTCAAATTCCCCGAGTGTATAAAGGATCCCCATTCGCATGACCCATTAATTCTTGGATAGAATTCGACTTTTGTTCAAGGCAGTAGTCTCGGATCTCTATAGGGAGTCCGCAGCAAAACCGCTCAATCTGTTCCTTAATAGTGACCTTAAATGAAGAGGTTGGTAGAAAAGAGTCCCAAAACCTCTCGCAATAAGCGTCCAAAGAATCTCCCTTGGTCATCCGAAGATGGTTTCAAGGGGTTCTTACATCCTGTTCGTAATCCCGGGTCAACCAAGAAGAAATAAAGAGCCTTTTGAATTTCAACCACTTAACTGGAGCTTCTTTCCTTAGAAGAAGAGTGGACCACCATGTTCGAGCATTTCCTTTGAGAAAAGATGCAGCCCTCCTAATCTTGGAGTGCTCTGAGTAGTGCCCTCCTGAGAAGGCTATGTCAAACTGCTGGATGAAGGCCAAAGCCCTCGGAGCATCTCGGAATCCAGAAAAGGATTTTGTCGACTGCCCACCTTCTTTAAATTCTTTTGCTTTCTTGCTTTTGTCTTCGAGGAAGTCATATTGGTTGGCTTTGTAGAAGTGCTTCTTCTTTGCATAAAACATATGGTCATCGGAGTCCGAATTGTCAGAGAATGACTCCTCTGTAGAGCAATCAGAAACTGGTTGAAATCTGAGTTTCTTTGCCTTTTTCTTGCTCTTTCCGAAGCTTTGCTTTTTGCTTTGCTTTTTGCCCTTTCTGTCCTCTTCCCTCGAGTCAGAAGAGCTAGAAGAACTGTCAGAAGAAGAGGAGGAAGAAGAACTCGGATGTCCTTCAAAGCATATACGCTTCTTCTACTTTCTTGCAGATGCAAAAGAAGGTTGACGACCCAAATAACCAATGTAGCGCGCTTTTTCAATTGCTTTTTGGGTTGATTCCTCGTGTCCAAAAGTTGATTGATCTGAGTCTGAACCACCTCTTGAAGTTCTTGCTCTGTAAACATCTTCGGAGGAGGTTGTTTCTTGATTGCCAGTTTGATTGGTGGTTTGGTGGCTTTCTGCCACTGAGTATGCACTTCAACGATGGATTGCTGAGACAAAAATTTTGCAAACTGAGGGTCTTTCGCAAATAATCATCTGCTTTGTGCACTCGTCAACCTGCTGTCAACGCTACATCTCTTGAAGTTCATACTGAATAGGCCGAGGTGGCCCGTACTCTTCCTCCGTTAATTCGTTTAAATCTTCTACGTGGTCTCCTCCCGCCTCAGTGGATGCAAAAGAAGTCTACTGATTCTTTTCGGAATCCATAGGTGTCGCGAAATAAGGGATCGGATTTCCTGATAGAAGAGAAATTGGCCATCCTCTGATACCACTGTAACAAACTTGGACACCCCAAGTCAAGATTCTACTGTGATACAATAGAGATTCACTTCAAATTAGTTCACAAGAGAGTTGACACGGCTTGGCGTAGTTCCGTGCCAAGAGATATTGGCCCCAAAGACTGGCGCACCTCTCAGTATTTATTTTTATATTAATATTTGAGCAAAGTACAACTGAGCTTGCGGGTGCTCGCTCTCAGACTCGGCGTCCAGATGCTCTGCAGAGTGAGCCCCTAGGGTCCTTATAACGAGTTATAAGTGTTGCTAAAAGCAGAGCCCCAAAAGCTTTTAAAAATAAAAGCCATAATCTCCAAAAGCAATTGGTCAAAAGCCGTCAGCGTAATTTGCAGGAAATCCATACACTGTCAGTGCAGAAAGCGGCAAGTCCGTAAGCTGCTGTCACGTGAGCACAATCAGCGCGTATCGCGGAAATCCGTACAGCCACGTCAGCCTATTGGTGCATTTCCCGTGTGTGTCCGGGTGGTTGTGCCCCGTCACTAGTTTGTGACAATGAGATGGCTGAATAGTGATCTAGGCGCATTAGGTGTCCTGGACAGAATGAGATTGCTAGATTGAATGATTGAAAATACGGTGTTTAGTGTGAACTAAGTGTGTGATTTTATGAACTGCATGCTATGTGGATGTACTAACTTGTGGGATGGTCATGGGCATGGTTTGCTTGGTGGAAATGTGGAATGAAAGGATATGAATCTGATAGCAATAAGATTTAGTAGATTAAGACATCCGTGAAAAGATCAGCATGGTCTGGATGTGATTGCTGATTGGTTACAATGATCAGGATTTGTATCTGAGACCCTCGACAGAATTGTGATTGATCAGTGATTGATGTCTATGTAGAAGTGCTGGATTGGTGGAGTCTGGTGCATGAGTACATAGAGTTAGTGTCTATTGAAGAAAGTTTCTGTCTTTTGGCTGTTTTTGCAGGCGTAATTGAGGGCGATTACAATTCTTTGAAGAGGGGGGAATGTAACAAAGTGATGATGTGGCATGCCCAACTGGAAGAGAAATGGCCTAGTAGACAAGAGAGATTGAACCAACCAACTTAAAGAACTTCTGACCACCGGCCGAGTGTCACAAACTACTAACATGTCAAGCGAGTGAAGAAGAGAGCCAACCTGCAGATCCCGACCGAGGGGCCTAAACCCTAAGAAGAAGCAGTAGAAGAAGAAGAAGCAAAAGTAGTTCCCATCAATTTATGGGACCCCGTCCGATGGGGCCCAAGTGACCTACAGATAAAGCAACCCCACACACACACACACACACACCACTCAATTGCATGGAGGATTGATGATGTGGCAGCAGCTGTACGGAATTGCGTTGACATGGTGATGTGGCAGATGTATGGAATTCCGTGTTTTATGCTGGTTGTGCCGACGTGGTACCTGTACGGATTTTCGTAATTTACGTTGGCTGATTTTCAGTGCCAGCTTTTGGGCTAGATGCTTTTAGAGTTCGATGCTTTTCATGTAACTGCTTTTGAGAGGCCAAGGGCCTTTAAATATGAGCGAAGGGCTCATTCTTTGGTATGCCCCTGTGTAGAGGTGCAGAGGATAGAGTACCGGTGTTGTACTGAGTTCAAGCAATATAAAGAAATGCCGGAAGGGGCACCAAGATTTGGGGCCAGTGCTCTCTTCGGGGAATTCCACCACTCCTCGTCTCGTGTGTTGTCTATCTGTTTGAGTTTAGTTGTTATTGTTGTTCAATCTGTTCTTTCCCACTGTCACGTGGTGCTTGTCCCCGCTACAACGAGGGGCCTAACCCAAAAAGAATCCCAAAGCTTGAACTCTGAGGAGGATTTTCGTAAAATGCATTGACATGCTGACATGGCAGTCAATACGGATGATGATGTGGCACGACATTATGGAGCTTCTGCGTTTTGTGTTGTTGGTGCCACATGGTAGGCTATACGGATTTCTGCAAATTACGCTGGCGGCTTTTGGGAGATTCTATCATTCTAGTGCTAGCTTTTGAGAGCAGATGCTTTTGGGAAGAAGTGCTTTGAATTGATTGCTTTTGGGGCTCTGCTTTTAGGCAACCCTTGGGGCCTCACTGTACAGAGCATTTAGATGCAGAGTCTGAGAGCAGAGGACCCTCGGGAGTTGTACTTTGATGTGAGCAATAACAAAGAAATACCGAAAGGGGCGCTAGTCTTTGGGGCCAATGCTTCTGGGCGCGGAACTCCGCCGCATCGTGTCCATGTGCCGTGCGCACATGGACTGGCCATCTTGAATGGCCTCCAGAGATTTCCATCGTCGAGTGGGTTCACTTTTTTTCCTCATAGACATGGGGCCAACACAGTGGATTATGTTTTGGCTCAAACCAGTTTCGTAGCCTCTATTAAGGACTTTACAGTTGGGCCCATGCCTATTGGGGTAGCAGTAGATCATCCCCTCCTCACGTTTACTATCTCAGTCTGGTTCAGCACAGCTCGACTAGCACAGACATCTACACATACCCGATACACTTTTACTTCGGAGACTGATTCTGTCTACATAGGTGGCATCTACAGACGCTTATGTATAGAGGATCCGGGGAGACCTCTAGGGGAGCTCACATATATATTGACAAAGACACTACATGATGCAGCAGCAAAGGCATACCCATACACTGAGCTTGGGCAGCGACGACGTTCTGGGAGTATACCCCAAAATAGATGGTATGACAAGGAGTGCAGAGAGACTAGAGCCCAACTTCAGAGGGAGGTACTTCTAGGAATCATTACTCATAGGCAGTCACGGATTGCTTCTCGGCGTTTGGTGCAACAGAAGAAGAGGGCGTTTGTAGCTCGATTAGAGGACTTATATCAAGGCGAGGCATGGCGACTCTTCCATGAGCACTCTCCCCCACCAGTCATCACTTCTATGGAGGTATGGAATCAATATGCATCATCTCTCTACATTTTTTCAAGGCAGCCACCTCTTCCAGATCTGCTTGAGCCATGCCCACACATGTGCTTTTTTTACTGCCGAGATGGTAAAGAAAGCCATTGACAGGATGAAGTCTAGGAGAGCATATGATCATGATGGCCTGGTAAAAGAGCATTTTATACATACGAAGAGCTGCTTGCAGATCTTCTAGAAGTGATGTTCAACCGTGCCATGTGCGAGGGCCTACATGATACTTGGAGTTTGTCCACTATTGTACCTAACTTCAAGTCAGGGGACCCTATGGAGCCTGGGAATTACCGCACTATCATGATTGGACACACATTGGCACGGTTGTACGCATCCATCCTTGAGCAGTTATTGAGTAGATGGGCAGAGAGAGAGGGTGTATGGGTAGCAGGACAGGTGGGTTTCAAGAGAGGTTTCTCTACTCTTGATCAAATTCTGACACTCAGAGCCATTATTGAGGAGGGGAGATCACGTGGGAGACGGCTCTATTGTTGCTTTGTGGACTTCTGCAAAGCTTTCGATACAGTGCCCAGAGCTAGATTGATGCGCAGATTGCAGGAGATGGGGATACCCAAAGAGTTGATCTGGGGAATCAATGCTCTATACAAGTCAGTAGTGGGGCATGTATGCACTCCAGAGGAGATTTTTGATTTGGTTCACTCCACTATTGGGGTGAAACAGGGTTGCACGCTATCTCCTACACTATTTGGCATGTATGTGGATGAGATTGCTCACTACATTGAGAGGGATGGTGATAGAGGAGCACAGTTGGCAGGGACATGGATCCCTTTATTGTTATATGCTATTGTCTGTTAACCTGGGGAAAACCAAGGTTATTGTGTTTTAACACCACACCACAGTGGGCCAGGACATTTGCACCCACTTTTACATATGGCCAGGAGACGGTGGAGTGTACAGATGCATACACGTGGGGTAGTCTTCAAGGACCGGTGTTTTCATTGAGGAGAGTAGCAGAGACTAGATTGACGAGAGCTTATGCAGCCTTGGGAGGCTTGGAGAAGATGTGTTCACAGGTTCAGTTTCAGGATCCTCAAACAAAGCTATGGCTTTGTGACACTCTAGTGGCTTCAGCTATGCTTTATGGGGCTCAGATTTGGGGACCCTCAGTAGACCACCATGGAAGATCTGGTAGCATTGATGGATGGAGATCTATGGAGATGCCTTTAGTCTCTATGATCTCTCGGCTGATTCGGGCTAAGGCCTAAGTGCCACATGAGATTATTCAAGCCGAGCTAGCTGCCCCCCCTCTCGGAGTTGAGGCCCTTACTAGATCAGCTTCCTTCATGCATCATTTATGGGACCTCTATGCTCGGCTAGCCCTTGAGTCATCCCGACAACTAGCGCTACAGGGGGACACAGCATGCTGGTGTGGGCAGATGACATCATGATTTCAGTCACATGGCTTTAGCATATATAGACTACTCCCATTCCAATACTCCTTGGATGCACCCTCCCTTTCTCTTACACGGACAGAGATCATTAGACTTACCCGTCAGGATTTGTTTCAGCTAGATACCAGAAGCACATGGATACAGCCGGTACAAGAGTTGGGCACGAAGATGGCTTTCTATAGAGAGCATCTTCTCCAACTAACAGAAGATGTATACTAGGCCTCTTTCAGTGTCTGTTCGGAGAGGGCTTTGGACCGTTGGCCAGAGTCATGAGATGGTAGGATCAGAGATGCCTCAGATTGTTTTTGCTAGAGCTGCGCAAACACAGGGAGAGTCTCTTGAGAAGACCAGGCAGTGGGAGACATTTACTTGTTTAGAGTAGGGACTCAACAGCCAGATGAACATACCTCACAGTAGACTTCAGAGCCCACTTATACCAAAGGTATATTAGTGGATAGAACCATTGAGCTCGGGAGAGCTAGGCGCCCACGTCTACGAGGCCATGACATTGACGGAGGCTTCACCAGAGGATCAAGACTATTCTAGCACGATATGGGAGACGCCCAGTATGACTATTTACAAAGGCAGACATTGACAAAGCTCTTCAGCGACTGATGCAATACTTTCTTGGACAACGCCCAATGCCAGGCATCATCGGGCATTGACAATGATGCTGATGATTTTAGTCTTTTAGTTTTAGTCTTTAGTCTTTCACTTTACTTCATTTTTGTACCCAGACATTGGATTAGATCCACAAGGATTGTATTAGTTTGGTCTCATAGGTCATTTTGACCTTTTGAAGACGTTTAATATGACATTTCATTTCATTTCATCTCTCTCTCTCTCTCTCTCTCTCTCTCTCTCTATCTATCTATCTATCTTATCCAGCTTGATAGCAAGAGGACTTGGATAGAGCCATTACGGGAGTTGGGTACGAAGAGGGCTTTCTATAGAGAGCATCTTCTCCAACTCACGACAGACGGATTTGTCACACGGCCCAGCTACATGGACACACATCTATCTCATGGGTTACGATGTGCCATAGGCCAGATTCGCACATCTTCACACCAGCTTGGGATTGAGACAGGTAGATTCAGAGGCATACCGGCAGACAGTAGGATATGTCAGTTATGCCATTCTGAGCCAAAGACAGAGTTTCACTCCATATGTCTCTGCACAGTCTACTATGAGATACGGGGACGCTTTCATTGTTTATTCAGAGATGGTTTTGACTCGTTAGATAGAGTCATGAGATATCAGGATCAGAGATGTCTCGGATTATTTCTACTTGAGATACAGAGACATAGAAACTCTCTATTGAGAGGGCAAAGACAGAGATAGCCCCAGAGACGCATCTCAGATTTCTTGAGTCTGAGTACCACAGAGGCAGAGGGGACACCACCATCACAGAGCTCGGTTCCCACCCATACACACACCAACGGTACTCTCATTGACCGAGCTATAGAGTTGGGGAGATCGAGACGACCGCGACTGAGGAGGGGAGCCACGTAGCACCGGCGGAGATTGCGGCAGAGGATCCACAGGATTCTAGCACGACACCCAGAGTGTCAATCAGAATAGGCTTCATGCTACTGCTATATTATATCATGGTGACACTTATCCGCACTTTGTACCTTTGTGGCATGATACCATTGCTCAGCCTACCAGCCACCCATAGGAGTTGGTAGCACTCCTATCTCAGTTCTTAGTTTGTAGTTTTCTTTGTTTGTACCCAGACTTGGTACTAGACTCATCATTGTAATCAGTTGGTCTCATAGGTCATTTTGGCCTTTTGTAGACGTTAATATATCATTTCATTTCATTTCTCTCTCTCTGTGCACACCCTCATTGATGGGGCAAAGGTGCAGAAGAAGAGGCTTTAGTGCTGCTTTGTGGATTTCCGCAAAGCGTTTGACAGTCTCCCACAGGAGAGGTTCTTTCGACGACTCCAGAGTTTGGGGATACCTCCGGAGATGATATGGGCCATCTACGCTCTCTATGAGAGAGTGACTGGGAGAGTTCGCTACCCAGGCAGTATGTTAGAGTCTATTGCTAGCACTATTGGTGTTAAACAAGGATGCCCCCTCTCCCCAACCCTCTTCGGACTCTACATCGACGAGATCTCCGACTACATCCTACGAGCAAGAGGGGCAGGAGCGGACCTCGTGCGTACCATGGTCCACATTATGCTATATGCTGATGACATTTTACTGATTTCAGAGTCACCAGAGGGCCTATAGAGCCATCTGAGAGCTTTGGATGAGTTTTGTACAAACAGGGGACTCACAGTGAACCTTGGGGAAACCAAGATCATGATCTTCCACACATCCAGAGCAGTTCGACGAGCCGCCACATTCACAGCAGCAGGAGGACCGCCAGAGGTGGTCACCTCTTACATCTACCTAGGAGTCACATTCACCAGCAGACAGGGGTCCTTCTCCATGGCACAGGCCGCCACTGACAGACTCACCAGAGGATATACAGCACTGGCCATGCTAGAGCGAAGATGCCATCAGACACACTTTCACGAGCCCCGCACAAAGGGGTGGCTATTCGACACATTAGTCACTCCAGCCCTAATGTATGCAGCAGCAGTGTGGGCAGCCGGATTGATAGATAGCCAATGGGCACGGATTGAGAGACCATAGATCTATATGATGTCTCGTGTTTTTCGAGGCAAGCACACAGTGCCACCGGACATCATCAGGGTAGAGCTTGCCACCCCCCATGGTAGTGGAGGCACTCTTCCAGACGGTCTACTTCATCCAGAGAGTGCGAGAGCTTCCGACCAATAGACTCACACGATGAGCATTTGAGTCAGCTATACAGATATCAGAGACCGGATACGACAGAGCATGGTACACACAGATTAGAGCATGGTTTAGAGCACACGGCCTTAAACTGGAGAGTTAGCCACCTTTTCAGTACGACCCCGACTCGCCCCAACTTCAGCTCTCATGTAGTGAGAGAAACATAGTGATCTGCCGACAGGATCTCTGGTAGCTCTATATCAAAAAGACTTGGATCACATCCCCCCTTCGGCGGAAGATGTCATACTACAGAGACCATTTTCTTATCAGACTGGAGGATGGGTTCATAGAGCGACCATGCTATATGGACAACTACACGCCACACAGCTCACGGGTGGCAATTGGTCAGCTTAGAGTGTCATTACACAGACTAGAGATCGAGGTGGTGCGAGCTCATGACATTCCCATGGAGGAGAGAGTGTGTAGAGTATGCAAAGAGGAAGTGGAGAGCGAAGAGTATTTTGTTTGCAGATGCAGAGCTTATGCGGTTATTAGAGGCCGATACGAGCCCCTATTCAGAGAGCAGCCTACCTTCTGAGATATCATGCACTCTTGAGATCAGAGACAATTGGGGTGCTACTTGCTAGAGATACAGAGGCACAGGGACACACTTCTACAGCCACCTACAGAGACCCCGGAGGGGGGGGGGGGGGGGAACAGCTTACAGATTTCTTTCAGAGAGCTACACCCCTTCCACTCCCAGACCCACCGAGGGGAGTGACTCTTCAACAAGCTGAGGCGAGCCAGGCCCGATGACGCCTGTGGGCTACGAGAGGCCAGCCCCACGACTCCACCGCAGACAAATCTAGGAGATCCGGACTCGAGCACATCGAGCGGTCGAGGAGAGACCAGGCTAGATGATGGCTCATCCAGAGGCGTTCATCAGGGCCGCCCTTGCTCCCGACCCTCCCATGTACTACATTTTACACCCCCCTATTAGCACAGGATGGAGCTAGCTAGATTGATGCATTTGCATGGTTGTACTACCCTCAGCATATAGACATGTACATATCCCTAGTACTAGTGCCCACCCATCCCCATAGATTTCATCACCCACCAAACATCCTTCTCTCTTTTATTTTGTACCAGTCTGAACTATTTTGTCTTTTCAGATAGACAGAAGACATACACATGTATACTTGATTTGTCTCATAGGCCGGGGACTTCGGCCTCACATAGACGTTAAAAAGCTCTCTCTCTCTCTCTCTCTCTCTCTCTCTCTCTCTCTCTCTCTCTCTCTCTCTCTCTCTCTCTCTCTCTCTCTCTCTTTGGTAGAGTTTAGTGATTTCGAAGGTTCTGATCGTGTGTTGCTATTGATTTCTCGCTTGGAATGTCCAAGCCTGTAGCAGGTGCCATCATGCCATGTCGTCACTTTGTGACATCACCATCCCCCCCCCCCTCCCCCCCCCCTCCCCCCCCCCCCCCCCCCCCCCCCCCCCCCCCTCATGCAAAATTGACATAAAACTAATTCTTGAGTAGATAGTGACTCCTTGCAGACATGCAAATGACCATACTCGATTCCCACCAGACAACACATTCACAAAGGATGCATCCGAACATATCCTAATTCTTAGTGGATTTCGGATAACAGCCTACATATAGATAGTTCACATAGAACTTTCAAGATGCAAACAGTCCATCTAGTCATCATATCCAAGCCGGAACTCTTGTTGCACTAGAATCACAGTCATCTCATCTAGATGGAACTCTTAATCACTTGAATCTGTAGAGCCACAATACTGCAGTATACTCACATACTCAAGTAAACATGCAAATTTAAAAGAGCAAACATATAAGTTCATACAATTCATAGTAGTCCCTAGGCAGAATATTGTAAGCCACTGTACTCATGATTATGGTTAAAGACAAACTGCCCTTTCCAATTCCTGTTTATCTGTTTATGGAGAGTGGAGTGGCTCCTCTTATGCAGCAGGCTGTGGGTCTCCTCCCACCATTGCAGACTTCAAGTTTAATGAGCGAGTAAGAGTAGAACAATTTAGCTGGAACGCTCCTTTATGTAGCTGTAGCATCATCTCCATGAATGTGGATGTGTGTGTTAACGTGCATGCGCTGTGTATACGGGTGGCTGGAGAGTGAGCAGTGCTAGAGGGCAGCAGGCTGCAGTAGCACGTGGGAGATGGGCTGACAAGGGGAGGGTGGGGGGACTGGCAGGCTGAGGGGCATGAGAGCTGGTGGGCTGAGATGGCGCAAGGGGGTCGGTTGTAGTACCGTGGGGGAGCAGGGCTGAAGGGCGCAGAAAGGGGGGGGGGGGGGGAGACTGGTTGGCTGAGAGTAGGTGGGTGGCTGTGTGGTGGGGGCCTGGGGGCTGGGTGTGCGTTCGACTCGTTTTCTCTTCTCTTGTTTGTGTGGCATTGTGGAACTGATGACTGATTTCTTAATGTTTTGGACAGTGTTGGAATCATAGTACTAGGTGCTCTTGTGGCTGGGTCAAGGGACCTTTCTTTCAATATGCAGGGCTACCTGATAGTGATACTATCAAATGTGACAACGGCTATTTACCTTACAACTATTGCCCATTTTGGTAAGACAGGTTTTTTCTGACTAATTATGGTTTGTTGGAAACTAACACTATGAGTGCATAACAATGGGTTTTTGTAGGAAAGACTAGTGGGCTAAACAGCTTCGGTCTTATGTGGTGCAATGGTACTGATATTTTCTAGAATCTTTACTGCTGTTGTTATGGGTTTCTACTTGTTTGACAGACAATATGAACAACCGAGGATTTTCTTAGGTATGATCTGCGGTCCTGTCCTTTTTGTGTGGACACTGCTGAGTGGAGAACTTGGCATTGCGTTGAATTTTCCTCAGTTACAAGCAGCTCAATTTCAAGTGAGCAAAGCTCACCTTTACAAGATTGTCTTTGTCATTTTCTTTGTAGAGTTCTTTTTTTTTGGGTAACAGCCAACTAATTGCCTGGTTCAATAGCTGGTAGTGATTGCTTCCTGCACCTTGGCTTTCTTCCTCAACTATACAATTTTTCTGAACACAACTCTCAACTCACCCCTCACGCAAACCATATGCGGCAACCTTAAGGTATTGCATGTTTGATATTTTCAATGTTCATGCAGGGTTTGAACATTGATCTATTTGTGTCTAGAATAATTCTTGCATGCATGTCCACTCATTAATTCTGCCGAGCTAAAAAAGGAATGGTCAAACGGGTTGGCCCTGAGATATCCTTTTGTTCAAGTGTATCTATTCATGTGCATGGTGAAGCTTGTAAAGACAGTTTATTGCTGCATTTACAGGACTTGGCGACAGTAGTGCTAGGTTGGGTATGGTTTGGAGGATTGCCCTTTGACTTGGTAAGATCTGAAACCATTCTGGTGAAGATAGGTGTAACCTTTTATCTGAAGTTTCTTTTTTGGGTTGCTGAAGGTGAATGTCTTGGGGCAATCCTTGGGTTTCTTGGGATCAGGCATATATGCGTACTGCAAATTGAAAGGAAAGTAGTTGCCAAGGTACTGATGCATCTCACATTCATAGCCCATGACTTGTAGTTAAAGATTTTTGTTGTACAATTCTTCAATTTTTAAATTTTACTCAACTGAGCTGCCTTGCTTGGCAAGTCTGTGGTGCGAGTATTTGACCATGTGGTTTACACACTTATTTCAAAGGTCAATAGGTAGAATATTACTGTATGGAAAGGTAGTAGTGTTTATGGTACAGGACATAGTGAAGGAATTAAATTAACAGTTTTTGAAGAGGGCTAACAAGTTGCAAATGAAGGTTTTCTTTTGAGGTCAAGTGGAGACATTGAGATGCATTACAAGATTGAAGGAACAAAGCATGTTTACCTGGCAGGATAAGTAGTGTTCTCTGCCTCTTGTAATCGTGCGTCTGTGCATGCACGAAAAGAAGTGAGAAAAAGTCAGTATTATCTATGGCCCTACGGTCCTTGCATTCCTGCATTAATCAAGCGACCATTCAATGTGGAGATTCTTTTAAAGCACTCACTATTTTCATGAGTCTATGCATGTACATACACACCTATTGTCAAAGATGTGGAATCCCGGGTGGCATAGAGGACGTTTTCCTTGGTGTATTGCTGCGGGTTACAGCCTTTACCCCTTGTCTCTACATATATTCGGGGGTGCATATGTCCTATGAAGTACTTTTGTTTTAGTTCTAGTTTTATTAGAGCTGAGTCTACCTTGCATCCCTAGACCTGTGTCTAAAATCATAATGCGTATGTGTGTCTTCTGCTCATACGTGTACGTGTTGGAGCATATATTTACACTTAGCTCTACATTGGCTGTTGGGCAACGAAGACATTAGTGGTGATGTCATATTATTTTAGCGAGAGCTTTGCATGATGGAGCGCATGGTTACATTGTGGTATTTGTAGATTTCAGAGCGTGAACTTTTCGTCTGAGTAATGACGTATTTGATATTGTGTTAGATCTGTGTATGCCCTATCAACTACCTTTTTGTTTTACCGATCCTTGGTATATAATATTATAATGCTTATTTCTAGCTTGGGTTTTTACTATCCCTTTTTTCCTTCTTTGAGAAGTCCTCCCTTTCTTCGGGCGTGTTTTGCTTTTCAGTCTTGTGTTGTTTTCAATCTTCTCAGTCAGATTTCTGGCCTACGGCTTTAGTAAAGCATGGAATCAGTGCCACATGGCAAGTTAATGGTGGCAAACCTTTTTTCTTCCGTTTTCTTGTAAGACCTGGGGCATTAACGAAGCATCGACTTCTTATGGGAGAATTGGTAGTCATGTTCCTATTTCTATGAAGAAGGACATGAAGTATCACACTCACTCTTTCTCATCTGATGTCACATGAAAACCTGTTTCGTCCCCTAGAAATGAACGAAACAAAACTTGATACACCTGAAATGTTTCTAAATAAGGACGAAACAAGGTGACGAAACAACTTTGTAAGGTTTTACTGAAGACTTTTGGTTCTAGTTTAGGATGTCGTAATCTCTAAGAAGGGACATTGTGTTCCTTTCCTCACATGTGAGATCTACAACACAAAGGCATCAAGACTCCCCGGGAACTCCTCTTTCGCTTACAGCTAGAGTAAACTATCGAACTTACCCTCTTACGCATATTTAAAGCTGACAAGAACTTGTGACTTGTTACAGCTTAGTTCATTGCACATTCACTGCCTGCTACCAATGGCTTGCCATTAACCTGTATGGTTCTAAAGTTGAAAGATTTTATAATGCAATGGCCTTTAAAGCTAATTTAATTAACATGTATGTAACTCCTATCAAAATGCTCATCTCTAGTCATTATGTATCCTACAAGTCCACAAAACCTATTTGTTTCTTCTTAACATCTCGGAAACGAAACAAATGGAACACGTTGAAACAACGAAATGACAAAACGCATGCATTGTTTCTTGTAACACTGATTCTCATCTTCTCGTGTAGGCCATTGTGACTTTCCACCTTATCTTTGTGCCTGGTGAAACTTTTGATATGTGACTGCTGCAGATTTAGTGGTCTTCTTAGCTTGTTCTGTAGTGTTACAGGGAGTAACTTTTTATCTTATTTGCAGCCTGCTAAATTTGTGAGACAGAGTGGAGGGCATCAGGCAGAGGACACCTGAGGTTGAGCGTGGGAACAGCACGAACAGCAGAGGGTTTTTCTTGGTGAAGCTATAAGGGTTTAGGCGCAGGGTTCCGAGCATGTGCGTGCGCACACATTTTTGTTCTGTGACCAGGCTATGCAGCAGTGGCTCACATGAGAGCCACTTCTGAGCTAGCAAATTGTGGGCATTTTGATTAATGGGTGTTTGTAAAACCATATGGTGGCACATTGATCACCCCTAGAAAATAAAGGGGAAGTGCCAATGATCCATGGTGGGCATTGTTTATTACCCAAAAAGAGTCTTTAGGATTGATTGTAAACAAGGAAGCTGAAAGCTTCCACGGACATAGCGATGCCTGCATTGTACGTGAACAAGGTGCATCAAAGCACACATCTATTTTAGAATTTATTAGTCTATGGAAAAGGGCCTTGTATTAAGGTGCCTGTGGTGATTTCTCATCAAATTTGTACCAGTAACAACAGTATTAGCAATGCAACTAAGTAGCTCATTTCCAATTCAAGTGGACTAAGGCAATTGTATATAATGTGTTACAAATTCAGTACAAAGTTGGACATATGGTAGATTCATTTCTCTTCATAGCCATTAAATGCTGTTGCATGGTATTAACTGCTTCATAAAATTAGCATTACAAAGTTGCTACGAGTTCTCTCTGTCGTTCACAGCACATGTGCATCAATTAGGTGGCCATGGTGATGCCTATGCGTGGCTCTTGCCCGATGGTACGGGTAAGCGTTCCATGCATGCTTCACTATATGTCACATTGTGTTGCAGTTGACATCAAACACGCTTTGTGACAATCTCGCTGTCCTTAAGTAGGGGGTTTTACCCTAGGGTTTGTGGACAAACGAAACTTGACTAACTAGGACATGTACAACAATTGTATAAGTTTGAAATAGAAGGCACAAGCATAGGTTCTTTTTTGACGTGTTGAAAAGCCTTAGTATCATTTGGCCAATGTTTGTTTGAATGGTCTGTAACAGTAGGCTATACTTTCCATAGACGGTCACTATGTGCTAATGGAGTGACATAAGAAGTGTCATTAACGTTGAACTTTAAGGTATCCTCTTGCCAATATGGAATTGCTTTGTAAGTCTGCATCCAGGGAACACGTAGGATGGCAGCTTCATTAAGATATGTATTTACCATGACATGAAATTGATGTAGACATTGATGTTTGTCAATTTCGATTGATAAATTGGCTTGACCTAAGTTGCCATCATGTCTCAATTTGTAGATTTAATCTCTATTTGATTTGTTATTAAAGGTACATCTATCATCTCATCGGCTCCATTTATTTTGTTTTATATTGGCCCTTCACATGGTATTTCTTTAGGCACTCTCGTTAAAATCCAGCTTCCTTGCAATTGATTTATGCTCACCTCTTTTTGTATTGGTTGGGTGTGCTCCTTTAGAAAAAATAAATAAAAAATTGGATGACTACTAAAAGAAATGTACATGGTTGAACAATTCCTCAACTATATACAAAGGCTAGAAGTCTGCTGTTGGACATGGACATCAAAAGCCCATAACCAAGATTGCAAAGCAATCATGCTAGATGATTGAGCAATCTATGTGGACACCAAGATGCCATCCTTTCAGACCTGTGCATTTTCCACTTAAATGATCTCAAAAGTGGTGAGCAAAGAAACATTCCAAAGATGCCACCTTTCAGACCTGTGCATTTGCCACATAAAAGACCCCAAAAGTGGTGAGCAAAGAAACATTCCAAATCAAAATACCTCTCAATCGAAATCCATGTTGCTCAACACGACTTCCATTATATATCTCTCTCTCAACTACTTGTTGGCAAGCTATTGTGAGATTTTACATGTTGATAGTCAAAATTCCCTAAATTTCAATACTTGCTTTTACTATTGACTCATTAAAAACGACGTCGATCCTCAAAAGTGATTGGTCTTTTTGCTTGTGCCTAAGCTAGCTTTGCAAAAAAGAGAGGATCTTGCAAGCTAGTGAGTGATCATGCCATAGTTGCTTGTGAGATGACTTGTTGCTACACATTGTTGACTTGTGATCCTTGAGGGTGGTACTTAGATTTGCATACTTGGAGAGGAACTCAGTAACATGGAAGCAACCGGAGGTGCACATCTACGAGGGTTTTTTTTCGTGGCTTTCTTGGAAGGATTCATCGACTATGTAAAGTTATTGATACTACTTATAATATAGTCACAAAAATAGGGTAGTGTTAAGTGAGCATAAAGAGCTTATTGTGTCGCGCCTTGCAACAATAGCAACAACCTTGGTGCAAATTGTGGCAAGCAATAGTTGGCCAGGGTGTCATCGATAAGAACCACACTAGTGGTGGTAGCAATATGTTAAAGACTAATTGTTGGGTAATGTAACTTGGGGAAGGGTTCAAAGAGCAAAGGATTAAGACATTAGTGAAGGTATTGTTATATTTAGGATCATTAGCATTTTCACTTTATTGCATACCTTAAGTTGGTGGTGGGGTCATATAGCAAATCATGCTTAGGATACTCATTCTTTAAATTGTGTATCTTAAGAGCATGCAACCGAGGGACTAGGGCATGGAAGCCTCTCACAAATGTGAGAGAGCTCTTTGGTTAGAATGGGAAAATTGGATGTCTCTCACCTACACAATTTTCTTGCTAATTTTGCTATCTATTCACACACACACACACACACACACACACACACACACACACACACACACACACACACACACACACACACACATGTATTGCTACTGGCTATAATTGGTTAAACCCATGACCTCACACTCTCTCCCACAAAAACACTATCTGTGACAACTTAGGGTTTTCCCTCCACCAAGTTCATGCTATAGCTACTGGTATAAACACACTCACAGTTACAACAACTTTGATTTGAACCATGCTTCTATACACATCTATGACTTTAAGAGTTAGTACCTTGAACCTTGACCATATTTTTAGTCTTTAATAACCCTATATTCCAAACCCTCTTGACCACTTCAAAAAGGGAAAATTATAAGGGATCCCCCTCCCCCCAAGGATAATATATTTCTCTCTAGCATGGAACGATCCACATGGTTGCGTATCATTGCTTATCTCCTATGGCCCTCGTGGGAGGATACCCTTAATGGGTGCATGGTAAATCATACACTCTGTCTTGATCATTGTACGTGGCATTTAAATGCTTTATGACTTCAACTCGTCGTTCTTACGAGGGCCATTCATGCCCCTGCAACCTCCCCTCTCTCTCTTCCCCTGTCGCAAAAATCCCGTCTATCACACACAGGCGACTCTGCTCACCTGTGCAAAATATACCCTATCCTTGCCTCTCTCATTGCTTAGCTTCTACTGTACAACCCGTGGCGGCTGCATTGGGTAACCTTCTGCCTAGAAACTGGCACTTGCATCATGGTGAACATACAGATCGTGGGGGGGGATTCACCACCCTGTGCAATTCAAGAGGCCTCGCCCTTGTGGTTATGTTATAAAAAGAGGTGAGGGTTGCTTTGGTCCCTCACTTAGCCTTGTTTGTGTTAGTCTGTGTATGTGAAAGAGAGAAGAGAGCGCATTGCTGCTTACGGAGTTGCTATGGAGTTAATGAAGCAACTATCTCGGGTTGGTGCTTACCTATCTGGTTCTGGTTTGCAGCTTTTACTTGGGTTTTGTTAGCATACTACTGCACTTTGCATATGCTTTGATGGTTTTTACTATCGATCGACTGTCGGTACTGGTCCTTTCTGGTTATTTAAACGGTGCCTTACCTAAGGTCGTTTCACTTATATAACCACACTCTGTTCTCACGCGGAATGGTTTTTTAATACATGTTTAGGCTGACACTTATTGGTTTATGTATCCTACTTGCATGAGAAGTGTGGTGATGGCTTGTCCTAGCTTTCGGTTTATCACATCCTGCACTAAGCCTACTGGTTTTTTCTATCACAAACCTCGAAATTAGTTTCGACCCACTATTGAGCACGTGCGTTTTTTTAAAAAGATAAAAGAAAATGGGAGAGGCATCCTACTGGTTATGTCGTTGATGATTGATCTGCTTAATAGTTCTTTTTTTAAAAGTGAGAAGGCATAAAATATGCCTATGTGTATATATTCTTTCTAAAAAAATGTGGTAAATGGTATACAGCTGGAGATTGATTGAGCAAACTTAAGCTCCTTCTCCATGCATGGTCGCACTATGACAGTTTAATACTTAGGATTTTTTGTTTAAAATATATAACGAGTTGGGTTGAATGAGCAAATTAATGCTCTATCCCTAAGCAGGTTTTTTCCTTACACAATTAGGATTTTACACGTGTTCAATTAAATGTGGCAATGGCATGGCTAATCTCTTTTGATCAAGGCATGATTTCTTTGACATAAACAATACTAATTTGACACTGGTTTTCTAAATAATCTTAGGCTATCTAGGAACGGCTATATTCATTTCAATCCTATATTTCGGCAGAGTAGCACATGTCATAAAAATTTCTCTTAAAGGTTCACAAGGATGAATTCTGCAATAACATTTATGACACCATCGATTCAAGTGTGCAAAGAGTGATTGGCATATGTAAACAAGATAAACAAAGACCTTTGGGAAAATATGGGTTTCAAAAAAACACTTGGATAAGAAGGGGTAGTGGCCTTCTCATCATAATCTTAACTATATAATTAGATATTAAAATTCTTAAAAACCGCGGTAAATAATAACCTTATCTATAACTTATAAAAAAACCTAACTTGAAGCTTAAAGGAGTGGTGACCTTTTTTATACAAGTTAAAACAAACTTAAAATGGAGCAAAAAAGAACAACAAACCTTATACTTAAAGCTAAAAACAAAAAGATTACTTTGGACAGTTGCTTTCAAGTTAAAAAAAGGTTGTAAGATGGACATGGATAACAACTGATAAAGTCCATGGACACCTGTAATACATATTCAAGGCTAACATGTATGTTGTCTTGTTTGCATGGATGCAGGTGAGGACTCCTTTTCTTTCTTAGAACACTAGAATGAGACCTCATTCTCATATCTATGCACAAAAATAATTCAAAGACTGAGTTGTTTTTGTGCTACTCTTGTCCATTGTTTAAAAACTGTCTTTTGAACTATTATGTTCTTTTGTGTTTAACTATGAATTTAAAATAGCAACACACACAATCATTTTACTTGGCTATGATGGCTTCAACCTGCTACTATCTTTTCGCAGCCATTGCATGTTTTCTTTCAAAGAACATGCATTCTTTTATCATTTTACTTTGACTAATAGCTTCTCCGGCTTGCTAACCTTTAGATGTGTATGGTTGGTGGCTTATACTATGCATGATGGAGCTGACTTTCCATGAAACTCTCTTGGGTTTACCATAGTTCATTTATTTAGTCTACACGTGTCGTGGTCTTACCTCACAAACCATGGTATGTAGTGCAATGATGAGGCTTAATGTTGTTGCTAAACCACTACTCCTCAATGTTCTCTCTCTCTCTCTCTCTCTCTCTCTCTCTCTCTCTCTCTCTCTCTCTCTCTCTCTCTCTATTATATATATATATCTCCCTTTTTCATCTCTCTCCTATTTCCCAGTTTCTCCCTCCTCCTTTGCCTGGCAAGCTCATAACCTTTAAAAACCTTGCTTTGAAATTTTCTACCTGGTGGGAACTAGCCCCTGCACTACCTACCAAAATCGGGTACCACCCCCGCTATGTAGTATGCGCCCTTCTTAAATTTGTTCTTGCAGATATCCATACCTCTCCTCCTAGGCTAAAACAATGACGGGTTCATCTATACTAATCCTTTGATTTTGCCACTTAATACTCATCACTCCTACCATAGTCTCTATACCCTATATTGGTGCATACTAAGAATACCTGGTTCTAAGTGCGCGAAAGCAGTGCATGTGCGGAGAATGAGAAGGGGAGAGAGAGCACGACACAGGGATGTGGGTGAAGCTCCCAAATCTCATTGTATGAGCACAATGGGAGAATGAGTGAGAGCTCCTTATTCGTTGTATGTATAAAGAAATAAGGAGATAAATGTGGGTGGTCCTACACTAGCCGATAGACATAGGCAAAGCACGGTGAGGCACACCGCCTTTACCTAACATTCTCCCACTAAAGGCTGTGTGCCACTAAATGGTGAGAAGACTAGCCTACAACTAGTATATACAAGAGGTGAGAGAAGATGGCTCTCAACCTCTGCCCACTGGCTCACTTTGTAACCACTCTAGTGTAGATGCAACATGCATACCACTAGGGCTAGAGCTACGATGACACTCCTGATGCAGGTATCAAGAGACGACCTGCATGGCTCCACAATGCACAATGCCAGTGTCAGTCGTCGCACAACTGACAACTCCCACTGCAAATGCACCAACCGCATAAGCAAGATCAGGTCTCAAGACCAAAATGTTAGACATGAGAGACCCGAGAGCCGACGAAACATGCACTATGTGTGCCAACCTATCCCTGTCAGCAACCTCAGTGCCATATGCATCCTCATCAGGAACCACCTGACTATGCATCACCGTGTGAGCATCGTCTGGCAAAGGCATATTTGCTGAGAGTGATTGCAAAACCAAAAAATCAGTACCATTGCAATCACACACAGGTGATTGAAGGACACTGTCGCCCTCAAACGTATCAGATGCATCGATCTCTGGCTCAACGGATGTCACCTCAACTGATGACTAACCAAGCTGTACATCCCTAGAGATACCATTGTCTGCGTGAACGTCACCACAAGAAAAATGCACAACCTGCTCTCTATGCAGCACATCCGCAAAAGAGACATGCCTCATCTCTTGCTCCAAACATGGCTGCAAATATACAGAGACTACACCGCCTCTTGTATCAAAAATATGTAAAGGGTATACCAGACCACTCCTAGCACCTCTGACTATCACCTGTGATCCCCTATGCATGTGAAATGACCGCTCTCCAAGTAGTACACAACATCCACTACTCTGCAATTGATGCATTGAAATAAGACTCTGCTTGAGTCCTGGTACATAATGTACATCTCGTAGCGTAAGCAATACACCGCTAGGTAAAGACATGCATATATCTCTAGCACCCTCTATGTTATATGTTGAACCATTAGTAAATTGCACACAACCAAGTCTCCCACTAGAGAAAGAGAAAAACAAATCAGGACGTGATGTCACGTGAAAAACTACATGCTCATCTAGTAGTAAACGTGTAGACAATGTGCTATCCCAAGACACAAAGTAGTTTGAAGGCAAGTTAAACTCAAAATTGACATGCCCATCACATGCATACTCTCTAGCATATGTCCTCATAGTAGCACCATGCATCTGCCTCTTTCGCTACCTCATACGTGTAAAGCAACGATGCATAATATGCCCATTGTGGCCGCAGTGCCAACATGTTAGTCGCGAGCAAGAGCGAGAACCGCCTCTAACCTGAAGCATCTCCATATCCATGCCAAAACTATGGCACACAATGCTCGAGATCACAAGACTCTCCAACCCCAGAGTAAACCACTGTCTCAAGCAAATAAGGTGAGTAAACGGTCAAGCTCACTAGCCTCTGCAATAGGCATACATATCTGGCAAAATTGCGGTAGAGTCTTCCTTGAACTAGAGCAAAAAACTCAACAGTAAATCGCAATGGAGAGAACAACAAATGACCAAATGGCCAATCCGAAAATGTACTCGTCCGGAAGGATCACCTCACAAAGTCATACACAGAGCCAAACCGCTCTAGCCGGAGTATCACTCAACGGCGCCACAAGTGACATACATATGTGAGTAAAAAACTGCTGTCAAAATGTGTCAATGGATGAACAAAGTGCCAGAAAACTGTAGCATACACTAGCATACACAAATCCTCACTCCTACGAGAGTGGGTAAAAGAACACCAAACCATGTCCAAACTGACAAAACCTGTCAAAAGTGAGAGTAAACACTCGATCATTGTCAAAAAGTGGGAATATATCTACCACTGTACAAGATGGCATAACACCGACCACTAAACCATCAGAGAGCAAATTGCGAATACGCATAAACCATGGCAAGAAATCTTGGGAAAAATCGGGCTAAGTTTCCCCCGAAAACTGAGAAAAAATTCAAAAAATCTCACCAAATACGCATGACAATAGACACTGTCTCAGTAGCAAAATCCACAAATGGTCTACATGCAATGCCAAAAGCCTGGCAAACTGGCTCACTCCTGATCGAGTAGCTCTATGGACGTGTACCTGTCCAAAAAACACTGCAAAACCTGTAAACGTGCTACCTGCAATCTATGGCTAGCTTAAATTGTATCCGCATAATGCATACATAGCATGAAACTGCACAAAACTGTGCTAAAAAAGCTCTCTAAAATGTCCCACACAGTCAAACAATGCGCATGAAACCGTATCCGGATGTGTAACAATCCGAAAGTCACATCCTAAAGTATCACTTGCATACGCAAAAACAAGGTTAATTCTCTCTCAAATAGCACCATAGTGTGCCTTACATAGCCAAAGATGCAAACTGCATCACTCTCTACACTGTAGGAAATAAACTGCAAAATCTCGATATATCGAGATTGTTGACAGGCTGCTGCAAAAAATTTAGCGCTCAAAATTTCAAAATTATGATATAACCAGCACGTTTAGAACGTGCCAAAACCATAGGGTAGACTCTTGGATCACATGTATCCGAGTTCAGGTGTAAGAGATATGCCAAAAACCTCCGTCTTCTACCCAAAACGCAGCATAAACTTGTTGCGTTGCACCTGCTATAATTCAGAGTATAATTTCAAAAAATGGACATCACCATCGCGTTTGGAATGTGTCAAAACCCCAACTTAGACTCCTGGATCATATCCATCCGACTTCGTGTGACGAAGATATGCAAAAAACACTGTTTCAAGAGCCAAAAACAGCAAAAACGAGCTGCAACACTTCTTGTTTCTGCTTTGTTTCTGTAAAATTCAGGAATGTCTTGCTACACAAGCTCTACACAAGCTGAATATACATGCTTAAGCTGAGATCTGACACCATCAAGCCGTATCCACCTCTGTCGAGCTCAAGCCGCCATAGCCGAGCTCCGTCGCTTCTCTCTCGCCGAAAAGTTGTCGCACGCGTCGCCCACACTCTGATACCAATTGTGAGTGCGCGAATGCGGTGTGTGTGTGGAGAGTGAGAAGGGGAGAGAGAGCATGACACAGGGATGTGGGTGGAGCTCCCAAATCTCACTGTATGAGCACAATGGGAGAATGTGTGAGAGCTCCTTATTCTTTGTATGCATAATAAGGAGATAAATGTGGGCAGTCGGACACTGGCCGGCAAGCATGGGTAAAGCACGGTGAGGCACACCTCCTTTACCTAACATTGGGCCTACTTTTGGATTCCATAGCTGACTTGCAGGTTCTTGTGCTAATACCGAGGCTACTTAGAGTTTGACACCCATCCGAAATCCACTCACCATCTGCTATCGACATTTATAAAACTGGTGAGGGACCCCTTTTTCCCTCACTTAGCCTTGCAATAATTATTGAGAGAGTGAGTGTGAGGGAGGTTGTACATCCTTGCTGCCCAATGCTTTCTGCTATAACATGGAACTAGAAAAAAGTACTACTCCTTCAAAAGGTTTTTCAAACATGCTGGTTATATTCTGTTACAGTTGTTGTTGTTTGGATATTAGTGACTCTCATAATGGTTTTAAAATTATATCACCTATGCTGCTAATAGGGTGTACTTATCGCGTTGATAATACAAATTATCTGGAATTAATATTCGCTTTACTATTGGCTTACTGTAATACTTGCTTGACTAGTTAAATCGGGAATAGAGCTAACAAAACTCCCATTTTCATTAGAATGTTATTGATTTTACTTACCGACGACCTAATTTTTGAAAAGTAATTAGTATATGAAGCAGTAGTAGCTGATGTCTGGTCTCTCAGGTTACTGATGCGATTGACCTTTTCAGCTAGATTGTGTTGTATGTATGACACTTGCTACAATTTGAACTTCCTGCTATGCTAATTCGGATTTGCTCTACTGATCTTAAAAGTAGTTTTTACCCGACTGAGATTTAGTCTACCAAAGGTTGAGTACATCAAAACTCTAGCTGCTGGCTCTGATTTGGTCCACCTAAAGTTATGCTCATGTGGTATGATGAAGCATTTATCATGAAATTTTTGCCGACTTTGAAAAGGATGTTGACTTGTAGACTTATGAAGTATGGAGAAGCCTTACTGAAAATTTTGGCCATGATAGCAGCATTTTCAAGCTAATAACATGGTTTTAGGAGTTGCTGACCTCGATACTCTTCAAGATTTGTCGTTGCCTATATCTTTATCTTTTTTGGACTTAGGAAACCACTACTCCGTTACTCTATTTGAATATGTTTACTCTGATTCGCTACTAGTACTAAAGAATGCAAGCACAACAAGGATGCTCAACACACCAAGAATGCATGCACACGTGCGCGCGCACACACACACACACACACACACACACACACACACACACACACACACACACACACACACACACACACACACACACACACCTAAGTACTTATATAGCTAGCATTTAACCAAGCACAAAAGCCGACTTTTTTTTGGGATACCTATAAACCATGACCAAACTTTCAGCACTAACTGGTTTCACAAGCACTACAGAATTGCTATTGAAAATATCACAACCTATGATAATTAACAGTAATTGAGCGTGTTTAAAAGAAACTCGTAAGTATTACATTTAAATACCCCAAAATAAACCCCCTAGGCTTGATCTAACTATCGTATGGCTCGGCATTATAAAAAAAAAAAAAGAAGAGAAAACTCTTTCCTTTCTTCCCCCTATGGGTACCCACCCATAGTATTGAGCTTGAAGAACGTGGCATTCATGCCTCTTAAAATATATCCGACCTTTCACGCCCTCTCCCCCTTGTCCCTACTACAACACACCCTCGTGCTCAGAGAAACCCCGCGCTAAATCTTACTTTCTCTCTCCCTCTCAACCCCCACTATAGGAGCAGGGGCAGGCTAAGATGATTGGATTTAGTAGGTTTTCTTCTTATTTGGCATACAAACTGAGGTATGATGGATTCCGTATGCCCAAATGGGCATGTGAAATTTGGTTTTTCTTGATAATAAATCCGAGTTTTATACCTTTAACTATCAATGGAATTTTTTGTTGTTGAGAGATATCTGAAGCCATTGATTTGGACACTTTATGGCTTCATGGTACTTAAAAAAGATAGAGGAGTTGGAGCTTGACAAATCTCGCAAAGTAATTTTGATATTGAAAGACTGATTTATGGGATGATATGATGATTAAGCACTTGGATTAGAAGGGGTGGTGGCCTTCTGATAAGAATGATATGTATGCTAATATCTATTTAAGGTCTAATAAAAAATGGGCCTATATAGAAACCATACTTATAAGTACTTTTATAAATCTTGGGGATAAAAAGCTTTTTTAACCAAAGAACTCGAATACATGAACACTTTGGATAGTGGTTTTAAGTTAAAAAAGTTGTAAGCTGGACATGGATAACAACTGATATATTCCATTGACACATGTACAACACATCCAAGGCTAGCATGTTTGTTGTCTTGTTTGGATGGATGCAGGTGAGGACTCTATCCTTTCTTGGATTTTTTTTGGCTTAAAGCAAATGTCTATCCATGATTACACTTGCTCCTACTACGTGGGAAGTACTTCTTTAATGAGTCATTATCATTGTATACTAGAATGAGGCTTCATTCTCATAAGCCATGTACAAAGATAATTCTGAGACTGAGTTGTTGTTGTACTAATGCTTGCCTTTTTTGTGAAGCCAGTTGTTTTCTTTTGAATGTTAAAGTTCATTTATGTCTTATTATCTAAGTAAAAACAGTCACACACACACACACACACACACACACACACAAATCATGAAAGCAAATAAAGTGTACTTAGACATAACAAAAAATGTAGACAAGGACTTATAGAATGTTAGGAGAGAAGAGAGTGAGAAAGAAGATGAAGGAGACTGCATCGCTAAGCTCTCAAGGTCCTTAGCTCCTCTTAACCTCACAAAAGGTGAGTTCACATTCTACAAAAATTCTTTAGACTCAAGTTACAATATGCATTGTTTGAGTGGGGAAAGCTACCGAGCACCTTGATCACTTTGCTAATTACTTAAACTTTCTAATTGTGATTTAAGGGAGTCTGTAGGGGAGAGGATAAGAGAGTGCTGTGTGGGTGGAGCAGGCCTCAAAGTGAGGAGCTCTTTAGTAGTGTATATATGTACAACTAATAACGGGGTATGGTCAGTGGATGGCTGGGCACTATATGTCCGACCCCATGCAAAAGCCTTGCTAAGTAAACCTTCATACCCCAACAATGTCCCACTTGAAGGTGAATGTACCAATGAGTGAGAACTACTAGCTAAACCATTAGTCCGTACAAGAAAACACGTGAGAGACTCTCTCAACCTATGCTCACTGGCGTGCTCAGTCGATCTACATATAACTATATTGGTTCTAGTGATAGTTAGGCGAGCATGTGTATCCATGCTAGAGCCTGCATGTAAATCTTGCAGACAACTCTTTATGGTCTGCGTAGCTCCATAATGCATCATGTTAGTGTTAGTCACTGTACATCTAACTCCTTGCTACAAATTCTTGCAATGCAGTTGCTAGGTTAGGCCTCGACACTAGTAGGTTGTACATGAGACGTTCAAACATTGACAAAATTTGTGCAAACCTGGCTGTCCTAGCCTCTTCACTGCTATTTGCATGCACTACATCATCAAGACTACTCATCACACTGAGATGGCTACGTTCCTCACATCCATAGGCAAAATTATGTGTCTTGGCACCAACTCATTAGCCTCTAGCATAATCATATCAAAGAACTCTATGTGTGTCATCTTTATTTGTGTCTCTAGGGAGCAGACGTGCTTTACTTTTATCTACACACACTTTGACAACACCTACGTGTCTCATTGGAGCACAACCACTCTACCAACACACATGCATAGCGTACAGGATGCACCAGTGACAAGCAAACATCTATTGCACCTGTGATGTCAAACGTCGAACCATCGGCCAAGTGTACACAACCAAATCTCCCACTAGAGAAAGTCCTAAACCACTCACAATGTGGTGTGATGTGGAAAACTACATCCTCTAGCAACCAAAGGGGAGAGGTGTCACCTCTGGAAGACATCTAAGCAGGAGGATCGCTAAAGGTAAATGTGACATCACTATCACTGACATACAAAGCCACTCCTCTAGCATGTGTCAAAACCGTTTTTGCATCTTGCATACATCTCCGTTGTTGCTCATACAACTGAAATAGCGGCGCCTTATGTGCCCTGTGTAACCACAATGCCCACAACACAAGTATCGGCACTAACGGATCTGTGTTTGTCGTGAGTTGTCTCTTAACTGTCACACATGTCAACTGCCATAAGTGAATGTCAAAATGGGAGTGTAAGACTGTGGGTGATTGGACCAAGCAATCCTCCATCGAACCTTGTTAATATAGGCTTCTAGCCATCCAAACATGGCACCCCTTGACTGCGTGTCTTCCCTGGCTCTTGGCTTGCCCAGTTTTACCCTAGGCATGACATTACTCACCCCTTGGAGAAACTTTTTGGTCCTTGAAAACAAAAGTAGTGTGCTTTTTATAAAAACACTAATGGTTTTTGCAGTGGCATCCTTCATGGATCCATTTGTCCATTTGATTGGAGTACGGTTCAGTAGGAGGTTTAATGGAATCAAGATGAGCATCTTGATCTTCCACATTGTTGTCCCTTTGCAACCGTCTTGTTTAACCTAGCCTATAGACTCCATTTAGAACTCACGTGAGTATGCTAGAGTTATCACAAACAAGATGTATCCAAATGAATACCTCTTCTCACTTTACATGAAAGTAACTGTCTGATATAAATCATCATTAAAGAATAAGTCCTAAACTTGTTATCATTCTTCATAAGATAGAAAATCCCACCATAACAGGTGTTCAAGGTCGAGAGCCTAATTGAACCATGAAGAGGCTAAACTTAGTCTCGCATTGCCTATCCTCTTGGGATAACTGAGAGTACTAAGGTGTGTTTCCCCACCATTTGGCAGATAGTCCTCCAAAATGACTGGTAAATAGGGATCAAAATTTCTTGTATTATTGCTCATTAATCAATAATTGTAGAAGCAACCATCTTGGTCGACTGCAATGAGCTGATCTACAAGCACCCAAACCAAGCCATGACCTCTATTGGTGATTGATAGATCTACAATTAACCTCATAGAGATAGTGCACATAGAGTGTGAAATGCTTTAGAAGCTACGAATGTCATGTATGTGCATGCCGCTCCAAATCAGTTGTTGCTAAACAATAGGGCCCATAACACGTGGTGTGCATGTATTTAGAAAAAAATAGATCCAAACGTGCATATCCATAATTGTACGTGTGAATGCTTATGGCTAATGTTATGCTCACGAGTCACGCAAAAAGTATTAAATATTGTCAACGTGAAAACCATGGCAACATATTTGGACGATAATGTGAAAATGCATTACATCTAGGTACCAAATGAACTAGTTCAATAACAAAATCTAACTTTGCTACTTGTATAAACAACCATCCGTTAAAGTTTCTTAGCAATACTTGTAACCTTAACAAGTCTTACGAAGTATTCGACAATTTATGGCCGCTAAAGTTGCTCTTGATACAATGTGCTCAAATGGTCTAATAAACAGATTTGACCGGCACCTAGGTACTTGTCGTGACACATAATTGAAATAACGGGCATCAGTGTTAGTCCTAGAGACTCATATTTTCCTCCTCTACAATATGTCTCAGATAAGGATGTCTGAAGGATGACCATCCTTCAAGTACGAGATGTACTTGTGTGTGGAGGTAACTGTGAACACTCTGTGACATGAGTGAGAGGAACCCTCATTATCCTTACTCCACACTGGCTAAACTGAACTCCTTGAGTTCCTAGACCATGTTGTGTCCCATGTGACAACATGTGCCAAAACAAATCCTACACGTAGGTCCATAACTACATAATGTAGAAATGTATTTTGATCACTACCGCCCAAAATATTTTGCTCCTACTTGACCTTGTCATGTCTCTTGAAGAGCAAAATGGATGAAAGCATAGAAGCTTAGACATCCTAATCGGAAAAACCAATCAAAACATATTCAAAAATGAAATAAAACCAAATCAGATGCGGACTAGGAGGTTGAACATAGTGCTCACTTATCCGTAGTCAAATGCACATGCCAAATTTTCCACATGCAAAGGCTTAGGAACACTAATTGAAAGATTAGTAAAATCATGCGGTATTGTATTGGTAATCCTGGGTGTTGTCTTTGCAATCCAAACCCCTTTGTTAAAATTGAGAATGTCAAACCCCTTGGTTAGACTCTCTAGGAGAACTGCTTAACCTAGCAACCGACAGTGACCAACGCAGTCTACGTGTGTACTAGTGATTGAAATAAGCTTTGAAAGTTGAACTTTTCCACTACCCCTTGGCATATTGTGGACTTCTTTCCTTGAAAGAACAAGTGATTGTGTATTAGTTGTGTCATACCCCTGAAAATACCAATCCTAGAGACATGATCAATGCTAGAACTAAGCAAAATCTCTTCTGAAGTTGGAATCTTATTCACAATTGAATCTCAACATAATCATTTCTCTTCATGGAAAGAAGAGAATGATTCGTAACAACCCAAAGAAAGTGGTTAGAATAGATTTTCTTGGGTTTACAACAAGATTGGGAGGCTCTCATAATCCATTCATGTCGTCCATGAATTATGTGCGCGATAGCGAGGCCATGCCTACTTGCTCCAAATAGAAATTGTCATATGTGTTGCTTAGCACCTTCTGCACATAAATTTATCGTTGTTGTAATCATATACAACGATCACAAGAAACTATATGAGCGTCAAGTATTTTTGAAGAGAGTAGCTGATATTGTAACAGAAGCGTAAATCATGAAGTATGACAATGTCATAAGATGCAATCACGCGAGAAAGGCTCCACATAAAGATACTCAAGCAATTGTTGTTGCATAGCATCGGCTAGTATCTCTTTCATGTATCCTCTTTGTGCTATACAGCGGGGGGGGGGGGGGGGGGGGGGGGGGGGGGGGAAGCAAGGCTTTTAGGAGCATGGCTCCCTACCTCTATTTATGCATTGGGGTATGGCTACTCCAAAGCAATTACAATGTTCCAGAGTGCATGCAAAATATGTATACAAAGTACATTGAAAGCACATTCATGCCACAGGATTGCTCCAACCTCTAATGCTAGGGGTGGTGGTTACAAAAATTGATAAGTACCTTAAATATAAGTTTCAATTTTGAAATTATTCCATTTTGTAGGATTGTCTACAATGCAAGCTTGCCAAGCAAATGTTGCTTTGGTTAAGCAAAGTTTGGCACTTGAGATAAAATTTCATAGCTCATTCTCATGATTCTCAATAAAATGCATGATTCGGCAAGGTCAATTCTCTATGAAAGTTTGACAAGGTCTCTTTTGCTTTGACATTTTTGTGTCAACCAGAGTACATGTTAGCTAAGAGCACGTAGGTTTCGTTCTTTTCATTTTCTAGATGCACTTATGTGAAGCTAGGCTTCACTTTTGGACATTTGGTCAGCTTCCAAAGTTTGGAATATGCTAGTAGCATGGGGAAACTTGGCAACATGTCTATCTGTTTCTTATTGGAGGTCGGTATGCAATAAGCCTTGAGGGCACATAAGGTACATTTGACAACTCTATATTTATCAGCATACATGGCTATGAACCACATTCAAGCAAAGGAAACTACTCTCAGAGGGGCGACAAGGTTAGACCATTTTGAGTTCTATTTGTATTTTTGTCTTTCAATTTTCATTTAAATAAGATTTATTTGTTTTGTAAAGCAAAGTGCTTTGACAAACTTACAGCGAAGCAAGGCTTTTATTTCATGCCACAATATTATCCATTGACTTAGGATCAAAGATAGTGCACACCGGTTTGTTAATACAAGGATATAAGCTTACAATTATGGTTGGCAATAACCAACCGTGATGTATCCATGCCAGTACACATCGTGCAAGGCACGTATGACATATGCTCACATTATGGAGACTGTCATGGAAGCCAAGGGCTTATCACACTATTTTTGTGATATGCATGCATGGCATGCCAGTATTATGGAGTCATTCCACTCAAGTTGAGATAAGTAAAAGAAAATTAACCTAGGGTTGCCCAATGCTGTCAGCATTTACCCTTGAAATCCCGTTGGATTTGTCTGGCCGACAATGGGATTGGCATAGTTGTTTCTGACTGCATCCGATTTAGTATCAACAACCTTGCACATAGCCATGCTCATTGCATGTTGTGGAGGTTATGTCCAATTAGAGCCATTTGGCCCCAAAGTTTTAAGTCGTGTTCCCAACTGAAAATCACGGTGTCCTCCCTTTTCCTGAGAGGAGCTTTGAAAGTGGTTGAATTTCCTTGAAATGCACAACCAAAATCCATGCAGATAAATAGAATTGGCTTAGTTCAATAACAACATTGTTGTAATGACAATCAAGCCATGCTTGATAAACTCCAACATACCCCTTGGGTGGAAATTGTTGCACAAGTTGGAAATCACAACCCTAAACAACATGCAGATGATTACATAATCAATGCAAAACTAAAATATAACTTGAAAGTGAGTACCAAGTATTGTGGTGTATGTAGGTAAATTTTGTTAGAATTAGGGTTGCAGGAAAACACAAACAGTTTGGAGAAGACGAAGGAAGCTCAGCACACAACAAAGAGTGTATAACTTAGTGTGCAATGGAAAGATAAGATAGCCCTAAAGTGATGGACATATAGAATGCACTCGAGGGAAAAAACCTCCTAGTGAGGGAAAAAATGCCTCGGTAATCCTAAGTGTGTTCAGACACATCACTACCACTTGTATATGGTAACAAATCCCCCCTAAGAGTGATGCGTTGAATGAGAGCAGGCACATAGAGTAAAGGGAAGTGCCATGCCATGAGGACATGATCAGTCCAAAAGGGGAGTAAGCCCAAAGCTTTGCGGAAAGCTTTGAACTTCTCATGAGACAATGCCTTTGTGAAAAGATCTGCAAGGTTGTCCTGTGTTGGCACATAAGCCAAGTTGATCTCTCCTAGCTGAGAGCCTCTCTCGACATAGTGGCAATGCATGCACCTCAATGTGTTTTGTACGAGCACAAAAATCTGGGTTCCTCGTAACTGCCAATGCACTCTGACTGTCAATGTAGATAGTGTTGGTAGTGTCCTATCCAACACCCAAATCAGCCATAAGACGTGTGAGACATACACACTTGACCGTAGTTGTGAATACTGCCCTGTAATCATCCTCACAACTAGAAGTGGACATTGTAGGCTGCTTCTTTGTCAGCCTATGTGATACATGAACTACCAAGCATGAAACAAAAACCACGTGGACACTCGCGTGTTAAAACAACCAGCCCAATTAGAGTCCTAAAAATCATGTAAATTTGGTGGCAATGATCCCCCCTTGGGATAAAACAAGCCAAGATGTAAAGTGACATCTAGGTATCAAAAAATCCTCTTGACAACTTGCTAATGCTTAGACCCTAGGCTATGCATGAATCTGCTAACCTGTGAGACTGCAAATTGAATATTAGGCCTCGTGTTGCATACATACTTGAGGCAGTTTATAGCAGTTTGGTAAACAGTGACATCGGTAGGATCACCAACATTATGAAGACTCAATTTTAAACCTATTTCCATGGGAATGGCAATAGGTTTGAAATCGTCAAGTCCAAACTTACATAGCAATGTCTCTATGTAACTTGTCTGACACAAGGCAATACCACCATCACATTGCTTAAGCTGTATACCCAAGTAATGATGCAACAACCCCAAATCTTTCATCTTGAAATTAGAATTAAAATCAACCTTAAATTCAGCAATATGTCTCTCATTTGGTCTAGTGCTCAACAAATCATCCACATAGAGAACCACAATGAGAAGTACATCACCCTCACGCTTTACATACAATGTGCTTTTTATTGGATTGTTACGAATTGACCAAATATCAACTTTCTCATACCAAGAACGAGGATATTGCTTCAACCCATACAAAGCTTTCTTACATTTGCACACTTTATCCTCTTGTCCTTTCTTGACAAAACCGCGAGGCTGCGTTTCATAAACTTCCTCAAATATGTCACCATTCAAGAAAGCAGTAATGATGTCTAACTGATGTACATCCCAACCAAAATAAGCTGCCAATGCACATAGAAAATGCACAATAGCGATCAATCTCACCATCCAGCTTGCGTTTCAACTTGTAAACTTATCGCGTACTAATGGATTTTTTGCCAAGAGGCAAATCACATAAAGTCCATGTGTCATTTTCTATAAGTGCATTATATTCAGATTGCATGGCAGCTATCCAATTTTTTGAATTTTATGCTTCATCAAAAGACAAAGGTTCCTCAACATCACATAGCTAGACACAACCAAAGCATAACAATCTGATGCATAAGATTCATGGCAAGAACCTGAACGAGTACGACTAGACAAAGGTGCATCCAATTTACAGTCACGCAAAGTATGCACCAGCCATTTAGGCATACCTCTAGCTTGCTCATTCTTAGCCCTTTCCTCATCAAGTACATCATGTACATCTGCATCAGTAATAGGTTGATCTGTAACATTTTTAGAAACCCCCATAGGTTGTACATTTGCCTCATTGGAATTTACATTCAAACTTCCACCGTTGTAAGAGGCAACAAAGTGTCATAAATGTCCTGTGAGCTTACATTATTGTCTCTAGTACATGATAGCAAGGACTGAACAGAATCTTCCACAAACAAAACATCTCATGAGACCAAGATACACTTTCTTTGTAGATGATACAACCTGTAATCTTTGCTTTCAACACTATAACGAACAAAAGTACATTTGAGAGCCTTATCATTCAATTTTTTGCGCTACGTGTGTGGCATCAAAGCATATGCCAAACAACCAAAAACACGTATATGCTCAATAGAAGGATTTCTATCATGCCATGATTCCTAAGGAGTGATAGATGTAGGACACATGTTAAGTACATAAGTGGCACACATGATGGCTTCAAGCCCTGTGAAAAAGCTTGACTTTTGACCATACACCGTGCCATTTTTGTAAGTGACTTGTTTTTCCTCTCAGCAGCACCATTTTGATGAGGTGTATAAGGAACTGTACATGGTGTTTTATCCCACGACTAGCAAGAGGTGCATTAAATTCACACGATATATACTCCCCCCCTTGATCTGAACAAAGGGTGCCTATAGTACATTTTGAGACGTTTTTAGCCATAGCCAGAAATTGTCTAAAGCACATAACTACTTCGAACTTCGCTTTAAGCGGATATACCCATGCATGCCTAGAGTAATCATCAATGAAAGTCACGAAGTAAAGGTAGTTGCCCAAGCACGGAGTTTGCATGGGCCGGCAAACATCACTATGCACAAGTTGCAACCTGCATGTGGCCCTAGCTAAACCATCCTTTAAAAACTTCGAACGCTGCATCTTACCCAAAATATAGCAAACTAACAAAATTCAGATGCCTACAACATGCATGCCAAAGTTTTGCATTTGATATAGCCTTTGAATCCACAATAGCATTTGCAAAATTCTACCCACACTTGTGATACAAAGTGAGCTTATACAACCCACGATATAAAATGTTAGATGCAACAATTTCCTTATCGAAACTGAGATCATGAACTGTATATCTGTCATCCACAAATTTGACAACAAGACCAAGTCTAGTAAGTGCAGATACAAACAAAAGATTATTTTTTATCCCAAGTACATATCATTGCATCAACAAGTGTGAAAGAATTGCCATTTGCAGTAGTAAGCACAATCTTTCCAACTCTCTTGACCGGATAAGAGGCATTGTTAGCGACTAAATTCCCATGAGGGACATACTCAAGAGAGGTAAACAAGTCACGATGAGAGGTAATGTGCTTTGTAGCACCACTGTCAAATTACCACACTTGAGCATCTGCAGCAATTGACAAACATGCATCATGGACAAAAGGATCATAAGTGCACTCTACACTAAAGCCCATTCTACATCAACATCAGCATCACATTCTCCTTTTACAAAAGACTCAACAATAGCTGCATTTGTAGTGGAACCAACATTAGTAGTGAAACCAACCTCTTTTTTCTTAGCCTCTTTGCCCTTCAACTTAGGACATTGCTTGATCACGTGATCATTATCTTTACAATAATGTCAACACGTCTTCTTTTTGCCCTTGTCACCAGAATTCCCAAACGAATTGCTGCCAGCAAAGCATTAGGAACATGTGATTTACCACTTGCAGAAGAACCATGAGAAGTGGCTCATTGCTGTTACCACCTTTTCTTTGAGCAACAATAAAGGCATGTTCAATCGCATGCTGTCTAATCCTATTTTTTATGGAAAGAGACTCTTGCAACAGCAATGTGCATAATGCATCAAACTTGACAACTTTAGGATTTCCTTGGGTCATAAGTCTCCAAGTACTAGCAAAAGTCTGGTAAGAATCTGGCAAGACATCAAGAATAGTTTGCACAAGGGAACTGTCTGAAATGACTTTACCTGCAGAAATAAGTTGCTCATTGATATCCTTGACACTAGCAAGGAAAGTGTCTATATCATCTGCCTCATACATAATCTTGGATTCCAACTCTTTACACAACAATGCAATTTTTGCCTCATTGTGTGACTTGCATAAAGACCACCCAGAATATCCCAAGCCTGTTTTGTAGATTTTGTTGAACAAATGTGGGAAGTGATAGTGTACTTCACAAAAAATGCAATCAATGCATGAGCCTATGCATCTTTCACATCCCAACGAGCTTGCTCAACCATAGGCATAACAACTCTGGAAGCAGCAATCCTGCCCCCAAAACCTACAACATCCTCAACATTGGCTACATCGTCAAAACCGGGAGGTACATCAATGTCCTGCACAATGTTCCAAACGCCCTTTGACACAAGGACATGTTGCATCATGTAATCCCACATAGGGTAATTGTCCTCATCGATGCTGTCCTCAATAGCAAACATCTTGAACACATATGTGCTATTGTCAGCCATGGCAAATGCTACACCTGACATGAAAACTGCCCAAAAAGAGGAGAAACAAGGCAAGAACAACACGTGTTGTATAGCACAAACCGTAGAAGATTGTAAGGGACCTATTATGCAAAAATGGCACTAACGAAATTTCTGCACAAAATGACAAAATAGTATGCGCAATACTGCATGTAGTGGGAACGAAGGCCGAAATGAGCCCGAATAAAAAATCTGACCTGACAAAGCTCTACAAGCTCTCTCAAAATATTTGTCAACCTGCAAACACTCACCAAAGCTCACAAAAATTGGAGAAAGTGAGCAGGCACGTGCTGGAGCTGCTGGTGACTAAGAACGGGAGGACGCAACCTGCTCGAATACCAATTGTTGGAATTAGGGTTGCATGAAAACACACACAGCTTGGATAAGATGAAGGAAGCTCAAGGCACACAACAGAGTGTGTATAACATACTATGCAATGGAAAGATAAGATAGCCCTAGAGTGATGGGTTTATATATAATGCATGGGGGAAAAAACCTCCTAGTGAGGGAAAAAATGCCCTGTCAGTTCTAAGCGTGTTCACACACATCACTACCACATGTATATGGTAACAAATTTCACCAATTCATGGAAAGATCTCCATGCTAAGATAATTGTTGAGAACCTTGTCAGCCTACTCCTTGACATTGCTAAATAATTTTGCCTACCATGTATGTCGAGGGATTGGCTGTCCTTAACACCTATTGTTGGAGATTCGTCTTGACGGCCCTCGATCTCATATATCTGCACCTTATCTTTGGCCATGCCGTCACTTAGACACCTTGTCCTCGGGGTTCGATGATTGTGGATACCCTTTGTGTGGCGTTCATGCTTGTGCGATTAGCATGGATACCAAGAAAATCTTGATGGCAAAACTTTCTCTGCTCAAAAAATTCTTGTAGCTTCCATAGCCCGCTAGTGGGGATAGGGTTGACAACGATTACTCCACCTATCGTTTCCACCCACATGACAAGGGACGGGGTGTGCCCGAGGCGAGCATGCTCCCTTGAAGCAATTCGAGGGGGGGTACCAACCCCAACGGGCGCTTCATGTGAAAAAGGAAAAAAAAAACAATTTTAGAGGCCCGAAGAGAGGAAGAGAGATGGCAACCACCACAAGCTTGGGAGAGACCATTGAAAAAACAAAAACAATGTTGGAGCCGACATGAACGCGTAGAGAGAACCACCTCAAGTTTTTGTGCAGGTCGCCCTGCTTCCCCTCCATGGCCAAGGGACCTTCCCCATACGTCTGCATCGGAGACCTTCCTCCTTCTCTCCATGGCTTTGCCTGCATGCAAGAACGCTTTCCATCTCCATGACCTTGCTTGGTCCGTTGTTGTATAGCTCACTAGAGAGAGAGAGAGAGAGAGAGAGAGAGAGAGAGAGAGAGAGAGAGAGAGAGAGAGAGAGAGAGAGAGAGAGAGAGAGAGAGAGAGAGAGAGAGGGAGAGAGAGAGAGAGAGAGAGAGAGAGAGAGAGAGAGATAGATTGATTGATTGAATTATCGTCCACGGAGGTTAGATATGGCCCATGGGACCGAAAATCAAAACATTACAAAGGGGTTCTTCTAAACAGGGGGGTCATGCAATACATCTCAGTTAAGGACTGAGGGTCCAAAAGAGGTGTCAAAGGAAAAGTTAAAATGAACAAAACTAAGAAGGGGAAGGTGAGGAGGGAGCCGGCTTGGGAGTTCGAAACTCCTGGAAGAGAGAGAGAGAGAGAGAGAGAGAGAGAGAGAGAGAGAGAGAGAGAGAGAGAGAGAGAGAGAGAGAGAGAGAGAGAGAGAGAGAGAGAGAGAGAGAGAGCTCATGCAACCATGCTTCTCCTCCTCCAGTTATCCTCCTCCTCCATAGCTTCCCTCTCCCTTGAGCTTCAATACCACTGTAACATCGTGGGGGACTGTACCATGCAATTCTCCACCCAACCTTGTTATACATAGGCTCTTAGACATCCAGACATAGCACCCCTTGATCGCATGTCCGTCTTGGCCCTTGGCCTGGCTGGTCTTGCCCTAGGCATAATAGGGAGATCAAATCAACCACTACATGGTCATAACCATGATCAAGTGCATCAAACAGATGCTCACATATGCATAAAACAGCTCTACAAACTACATGCCTAAACAACATCACTAGACCAAGTGAGCTCATCTGGGACAAACAGCTCAACCGAGCATAAAGTGCATAACCATGTACGCAAGTCGTGAGAAAATATAGTGCTCAAAATGCATCCCATAAGAAAACTGCATGCAAAGATCTGCAAAAACCTATAAAGCCCGTGACTGAAGGAGTACGAGCGGAAGTGCGACGCGAGAGAGAGTGCGAGAAGAAGAGCACGACGATATGGTGAACTTGCTCTACTGTAATGTGTAGAGCATAGTGAGTTCTTATTAGGTTTTTACAAAAGAATATGTGTACATTCCTGGCGGCCCGCCCACTTACCTGGGCGACCACATTGGGCTTTATACCCCAAAAACCTCCCACTTAAAGTCCAATGTGGTACTTTAAGTGTGAGAGAAGCTACTATACAAGCTAATATACAAGAGATGTAGAGAAGTGATGTACTACCCTACACCTAACTGCTTGCGAAAATGCGCAAAGCTCTCTGAGGGAAGTCCTTTTGTAAGTAGATCAGCAGGATTTTTTGTGGTGTGAACTTTGACAAGCTGAAGTTGCTTATCCTCCAGCATTTCCCTGATGAAATGATACTTCACATCCACATGCTTTGTCTTTGAGTGATAAACTGGATTGCGAGCCAATTGTATAGCACTTTGACTATCACAATATAACACAGGCATCTCTTCTTTGATTCCCAAATCTGTTACTAGTCGATTAAGCCAAATTGATTCTTTGCATGCCTCTGATGCTGCAACATATTCAGCCTTTGTAGTAGACTGAGTAACACAATCTTGTAATCTAGAACGCCATGATACTGCTCCACCAGCCAATGTAAAGACATACCCTGACGTAGACCTTCGGTCGTCTAAGGCACCTGCATAATCTGAGTCTGTAAAACCCTTTACACTTAGTTCCTGACTCCCATAGCATATACGCATACTCTTTGTAGCTTTCAGGTATCTCAATATTCCTTTCACTGCCTCCCAATGTTTCTTGCCTGGGTTTGACATGTATCGACTTACTACTCCCACTACAAATGCAATGTCTGGGCGAGTAGCAATCATTGCATACATCAAACTACCTACTGCAGACGCATATGGAATCTTATCCATTTCAGCCTGTTCTTCCTCAGACACAGGACAATCTTGTTTGCTAAGTTTCACATATGGTGGCAATGGAACACTCAATGCCTTTCCCTTCTCCATATTGAAACGTTGCAAAACCTTGTCAATATACTCTGTTTGAGATAACCAAATCAACTTCTTTGATCTGTCTCTCTCAATGCGCATACCAAGTATATGACTTGCCTCACCCATGTCTTTCATGTCAAACGATTTTGCCATCTTTGACTTCAAAGCTGAAATTTCTTCCAAGTGCTTGCCAGCAATCAACATGTCATCCACATACAAAATAAGGATCAGCCAACTGCCATCCTTAGCCTTCTTTGTATATAGACAGTGATCGAACTCACTACGTTTGTAGCCTTGAGAAAGCATAAACTTGTGGAATTTATGGTACCATGCCCTCGGTGATTGTTTTAGAGAAGACTTCATCAAAGTCAATGCCTTGTTCTTGCTTAAAGCCCTTGGCAACAAGCCTTGCTTTGTACTTTGGCTGACTATCATGAGCGGTGATCTTATACCTGTAAACCCATTTACAGGGTAGAGCCTTTTTGCCCCGTGGTAATTTAACTAGCTTCCATGTCTGGTTTTTATGCAGAGCTGTCATCTCTGACTGCATGGCCAATTGCCAATTCCCGGAGTCCTTCATTTGCACTGCTTCCTTGTAACATGAAGGCTCATTGCAATCAGTCAACATGACATAGTTCATAGATGGAACAAACCTATCAGGAGGTCGCGTGACACGTCCAGATCTACGCACAATAGGTGGCTCAAGCTCAGCCACAACCCGTGGTTCCACTCTATCCTGTCCTTGCTCCTCTTGAGCCCTGACATTATGTCTTGCACGTGCAGGTCCATCTTCTTGGAAGACAACTCTTCTAATCTCCTCAACCCTCTCTGGTTTAGAATGATATTTGGATTCATTAAAGTGAACATCATTGTTGCGGACAACCTTTCTGGATTTGGGATCCCAAAGTCTGTACCCCATCTCACCAGAATTACCATAGCCTAGAAAGATGCACTTTCTACTCTTTGGCTCAAGTTTGTTCCTAAATTCCTTTGGAACGTGAGTATATGCCTCACAGCCAAAGACTCTGAGATGCTTGTATGAGGGCAATTTGGCTGACCATACCATCTCTGGCACTGAATCCTTCTGCAAAACCTTGCTAGGAGATCTATTTACAAGATGAACAGCTGTTGATACAGCTTCAACCCAAAACCCATTAGGCAGCTGTGCATTAGACAACATACTTCTGACCTTCTCTTGTATGTTCCTATTTATCCTCTCAGCAACACCATTTTGAGGAGGATTGTAAGGAGCAGTAAGTTCACGTTTTATACCTTTTGACTCACAAAAGTCCTGAAAGGCCTTTGAAACATACTCTCCACCATTGTCAGTGCGTAAGCATTTAAGCTTCTTGCCACTCTGATTCTCCACAAGTGTCACAAACGTTTTGAAAACATTCAACGCTTCATCCTTGTGCTTGAGAAAGTAAACCCATACTTTCCTCGAGTAATCATCTATAAATGTCATAAAGTAAGAAGCTCCCCCTAGAGATAGGTTAGGCATAGGTCCACACAAATCACTATGAACAAGTGCCAACTGTGTATCTCTTCCATTGCTTCTATGCTTATGTGGCTGCTGTGTTTGCTTACCATACAGACAATGTTCACAGAATTCAAAATCATTAAATGAAAAGCCAGGAAAATAACCAGAACGAGACAAGATTTCCATTCCCTTCTTGGACATATGTCCTAACCGGCTATGCCACAAAGGAACGTTCGGCTGCTCGGTTACATTGATTACATTTTTAGAGACATTTGATACATAAATCATGTAAAGTCCTCCAGACTTTACTCCATGTGCTACTGTCATAGAACCCTTGGATATCTTCCACATGTTCTGTCCAAAAGTGGTGACGTAGCCAGCATCATCAAGTAAACCTGTGTTGATCAAGCTCTTTGTGATTGCGGGAACATGTCTCACATTCTTCAGCGTGAAAGAAGAGCCATTCTGAAACTTCAATTGAACATCTCCAACACCTAAGATCTCACATGTCTGCCCATTGTCTAGCCGAACATGATCTTTAGTGGTCACATAAGAGGTAAACCACTCCTTGTTTGGAGACACATGAAGTGATGCTCCTGAGTCTATAATCCAGTCACTCAGTGCATTTCCATCAGATGCTGTAAGAAGAGCTGAGTCCATTGTATTCTTCAAGAAGTAGATGTCTCCTAACACTAGACTGTCATCCTCTGCAATAGTGTTTGTCACATTTATTTCTTGAATCTTCACTGAGGACTTGTTCTTCTCACCATGGTCTTCAGCTTTCTCTTTGCCTTTTTCTGCTTTCCATTCTCTGCAGTCTCTTTTCATGTGACCCTTCTTGCCACAATGGTAGCATTCTATGTCACTCTTTCCTTTAGCACTACGGGACTTGCTACGAGACTGATTCCTCTTTCCACCTTTGTACTTTTCTTTGGTCCTTCCCCTGACAACTAAGGCCGTTCCTTTGCCTTTGTCCATTGTCTTTGTATTGGTTTCTTCAGTAAGCAGACTTCCTTCTACACCTGCTATGTTCAAACCATCTGGAGGTGCAGAATTACTCAAAGCTGTGCGAAAAGTGTCCCAACTTTCCGGCAATGTGATCAACAGGAACATAGCTCTAACAGGTTCATCAAACTTGACACCTTGAGCTCACAACTAACTATAGATTGTGTTGAATTCATTCAGATGATTGGACATAGGTGTCCCTTCTTTCATCTTCAAGTCAACAAGCTTCTTAAGCCAGTATACCTGTGAAGCTGCACTCTGCTTCTCATAAAGATCACTCAGCTTTAAACATGCTTGATAAGACGGCATCTCGTCTGCTACATTGAAGTAAACGCTTTCTGCCAAAGTCAGCATAATGGTAGAAAGTGCCAATTCATCCATTTCGCTCCATTCATCTTCGTCCATATCTTCTGGTTTTATCCCCTTGAGCTTTATAGGTTTTATCTGCTTCTTTTGTACCAACACGTGCCAAATCTGCTTCTTCCACAATGGGAAATTGGTTCCATCCAGCTTCTTGATATTGTAAAGAGCAGTGTCCTGTGATCCAGCCATAGCTACGCTTCACAGTGGTTTACTTTCCTGGGAAAAATTCGGCAGAGTTTCCCCTGTAAACTGACCTCTGAACCAATATCAACCTGTCAAATGAACCAAGAAAGCTTCAGATTCTGCATAAATTTCGACAGAGTCTCCTTTGTAAAATGGCTCTGGTGTACTAAAAACAGACCAAAAAACAGCTCAAAAAACCACAGTCTCTCTAACACTGTATGCTGTGGGTAAACCTGTCCTGCACCTGTACTGTCTCTGACTGTCCTGTCACTGTCCTGTAAGCATAGACTGCGACAATGCCTCAACGGCAGTAAAGCAAAGATGCAATCCCAACTGTCTAACTCACAGTCAATACATCCTAGCTGCCCATCTAAGGGTGCTCGAGGGATCGCTCCAAGACCTGTATCACCGAAAGGATCTCAACATTCGAGAATCCCCCAGCTCAATAAAACCTCACTCGACCCTCAACAAAGGCTGCAATAAATCTGACAGTACATAGACTTCCCACAAAGTCATACATCCACAAATTTCCCACTGTATGCTGTAACCGCTGCGGCGATTGTTTGCTGCGTGACTCACAGCCTGCAAACCCTCAACAGACATACATCATCTCTGACAATACATCCCATGTGGAAGTACCTGCAATGTCAGGATGAAATCTGGAATATCAAGCAGCAAACACAAGCTACCTGATGAACTAGTGGATGTCGCCTACAGTCTGTGTGTAGATGCGCCCGTGTCGTATGTGACACGCCTCCAAGAACTGTGAGCCGTCCTTCGATGTGTATACAACCACAAATAAACACTCTAGGAGTGTCGATATCCTCAGCACCTGCAATCGTAGGCCGAAAATCCCAAATTTGCAGAGTCGGATCTGCACCCGTCGAGACCACGTAGTCGAAAATGGTCTGCGCAGACCTTTGTCGAAGCCGAATGGTGGCCGAGATGACCTCGGAATGAAATTCTGACAACACCAAGCCCTTTGGGCTTGCCCACAGGATTTGGGGCCGTGTCTTCGCCTGTCGAATTTCACTCCAATCTGAGCTGGTGACTCTAGCCTCCTGCAGTGCTGCCCCGAGCCTCGATCTGAGCTCTGATACCAGTTGAAGGAGTACGAGCGGAAGTGCGACGCGAGAGAGAGTGCAAGAAGAAGAGCACGACGATATGGTGAACTCGCTCTACTGTAATGTGTAGAGCATAGTGAGTTCTTATTAGGTTTTTACAAAAGAATATGTGTACATTCCTGGCGGCCCGCCCACTTACCTGGGCGACCACATTGGGCTTTATACCCCAACATACTTAAGCTAAAGGTCAATAGGGTCAAGCCCACTAGAAAGCCCTAGTTCATTTCACACAATGCTGCCTAAATCGGATTAAGAACCTAAGTAACCATTGATTATTAGGAAGGCATTCCCCATGGTATTAAGAGAAGATTTCTAACACCTAACTTGGTCAAACTAGCTTAGTCGGACTGCTTGATTTTTAAACCTAGACAAGTGATTATGACAAAAAATTACATTGAATTAAATGTTTGATACTAAGCAAATGCAGTGAATATTAGGCTACCAATCACAATTAAAGCTGACAATCATAGATGCAAAAAAGATAAGGGGCAATGCTAATGGACAAGAAACACCTGTTTGTGTCGATGGTCACGCTTGATTTGAAGAGTGAGTCGAGATAAAGATTCCATGAAGGTCCAAATCCTACCAATAGCAACACGCTCTTATACACACTAGGAAACAAAAGGAATACCTCCAGGAGGCACATTAGTGGAAAAAGGTACTAACACTTATTGAACACAATAAGAAACATAAGGAACCCTAACCTAATTATTTGCACTCCCCCTAGAGAGTTAAGGGAATAGGATATTGTAGAGATTGGGGGGAAACCCTAAGGATAAACCCCTATCCTCGTCGTCGAGATAAACAAAGTCATCATCCATGAGACCATATGTGCCATCCGTGTAGTCGTGTAAATTTTCTTCTTCATCATAGGTGCCCATGTTTACTAAGAAGGTCACTAGACGCCTATAGTCATCTTGGTCAAAAGGGTAGGCTTGTGCAATGGGAGAAACGCTCTCTACTAAGTATGGATCAGACGTGGTCAAGAGACGTATCAGCCATTCTAACTCCTCAAAATTCATCTCACATGCTAGCGTACCTATCAAATCCCATTCACATGCAAGCACTGGAAAGACCATGTGAAATATTTGTGAAAAGTAACGAGGGTACCTCTCACCCAAGGCAGGAGTGGATGATTCTAGCATACTAGCCATATCTGTACACGCAAATAGATGATGGTTAGAGTGCAAATATTACAAGGGTCGTGTTCTTGTGCATAATTTATTTTTATGATTTGTGTTATGGCTCTTGCTCTTTTACTTTTTTATCTTGTTTTTGTGAGTATAAGGCTTTATATATACATTCCCTAAGATCGGAGATTAAGAGGTCAGGGAGAAAGGTTGAGAGGGAAGCAAGTGAATGATGGATGTCCACAAACACTCCTCCCTTCCTTGGGTAGATCATACCGTTTTAAATGATGTCGTCACCCTTTGAAACCAATTGTTCCAGTTGGTAATAGGTGTGGATTTTTGCCATTAGTTTTCTATTACCCTAGGTGCCTCGTCAAGTTGCAAGGGTGGTAAGGTACTCTCCCAGGATCGAACTTGAAGTGGTTTATCAGGTGATTCTTGAACACTGGGAGGTGTGGATTCTTTTGTAGCTTCATGGAGGTCCACTACTATAGATGGAGGCTGTGTAGAAGCTTTTACCTCTATGGATGTATTACATGAGGAGCTAGAAGCTTCATGGAACTCCCCCCTTCCTGAGCTAGGTGGAATAAATTGGTTTTGCCTTGGAGCCCAAACTAGCTCTGGACTAGGTGTGTAGCATTCTGTGATCTTTCCCTTCCCACGGTCTGCCATTGGCTTTAGCGTTACACTGTTTGACTCATATGGGTTTGTTGTCGATAGGGAAGGACACATTTTACGTTTAGGTACCCAAATTTGCTCATTTCCATCATAGTAGCCTTGGGCTTCTAATAGTTGTTTTGGAATCCATCGTGATTTGGTCTTGACTCTCCTAGGGCGCGCTCTTGGTTTTCCCGGGAAATTTTTTCTTGGAATGGATGGGACGGTTGAGGTAGTTGGAAGTAAGGCCTTGGGGACCCATTGATATGTACTCTTAGGTCGTGCAGGTTAAGTACTTGCAATATTACTTCTTGGTGCAACTACAAGTGTTGAAGTGCTAGATTCATGGGTAGCCAGCAAAGACGAGTTAACCACCTTGGCTTGTGAATGTTGGCTATCCTTCAACTTTGCTAGAGTTTGCAACGTAGGTGACTTTGCTTGAATGATAGGGGTAAGAGTCGGTGGTCGCGTCGTGACACTACCAGTATCCCAATCAATAGTGCATTTGGTTGCCAACATCCACGTGCGTCCCAGGTTTACGTTGCCTTCCATAGCTCCCGTGGGCATGACTAGAAAACTCTGCACTATGCTTCCATTGTCATAGACAACAGGGGTCTGAAGGATTCCAAGAATAGCAGTTTTCTTTTTATTAATGCCCTTGACTTGCATCGTACTCGGGGATAGGGTCGGTTTCCCTAATTGACACCAAACTCCATAGGATAACAAATTGTGTTTAGCTCCTGTATCTAATAAGGCATTGTATAGTACTTTCCCATAGGGGCTATTTAGCTCAATTGGGTATCGTAGGGGTGGCTCAGATTCTAATGAGTCGTCATCTGTGTCCTCGAAAAATGCTTGCGTGATTCCCAGATTAGCCTCTCGTTGGCGTCTAAGACGTTGTTGTCGTTCTCGAGCCTCAACTCTTGCTTGGATTTTTTAAAGCTCTGCTTGTTCCTTGGCAGCCTTCTTTTGATGGATGGCTTGCAACTCTTCCTGGCTTAGAGGATCATAATATCTTTTGAATTTACTCCCATTAAGGAATCCAATGGTTTCAACTCCATCTAGAGTCTCCACACAAATGGTACCTTGCGGAGTAATTTCACACACTCGATATGGTCCCTTACCAGCGTATTTCAATTTCTTCTTTTCATTACATACCCCGTACATAAGAACTTTATCACCAACCTTGATGTCTTTATCCTTTAAATGGCTATCAAACCACTTCTTTCTCCTATCCTTCTCCACTAGAGCATTTTGCACAGCTAATTGCCTTTCTTCATCTAGCCTTTCCAGGATATATAATCGCTCCACTAAGGGGTTACCATCCCAACCTTCTTGAGAAGCTACTCGAAGACTAGGAATGACAAACTCCCATGGCATAACTGCTTCTTGGCCATACACCATTTTAAACGGTGTGCAATTAATAGCAACTTTATACGCAGTATGATAAGCCCATAAAGCTGATGTAAGCTTTAGGTCCCAATCAGTGCGATGAGCCTCAACTGTCTTTGTCAAAATGGAGATGAGAGTTTTGTTGGTACTCTCAGCTTGGCCATTTGCTTGGGGATAATAGGGTGTAGACTTGTGGTGAGATATCATGAAGTTTGATGTGAGTTCTTTTATTACTTCATTTATAAAATGAGTTCCATTATCACTCACAAGTTCAAAGGAGCATCCAAAACGTGTGATAATGTTCTCAAAGAGGAACTTAGCTTTTGTTTTTGCATCCGCCTTTCGTGTTGCTTTTGCTTCAGCCCATTTGGTTACATAGTCGGTAGCGACAATGATATATCGTGATTGCGTGTTACGTGCAGCCGGACTAATCGGTCCTACAAAGTCTAAGCCCCACTTTTCAAATGGTTGGGTTACCTTGATGGGATGTAGAGGCATCCTATCCCTTCTTTGTGGCTTGTTGAAGCGTTAGCATTCATCACATCCCTTTGCAAAAAGTGATGCATCCTTAAACAGAGTGGGCCACCAATAGCCTGACTGTAAGATCTTTCGGGCAGTCAAATTTTCTGTGCACAAATGAGAGAATGAGTGAATTTTAGGTTTAGTTGGCTTTTATATGAGCTCACCCCATTCACACTTGGGCGCCCATGCTTAGCCAACTAATCCCTTGAATGTCCCAGTTAGAGTGCGCCTCTCATCGGCAATCACTCTTACCCTTTTTCTATTGGTCCGACAAGCCCGGTACCTGACTCTGCCAAATACATAATACACGTCCGTCGTAGGTGATGGGGTGTCCGTGAGCCGTGAGGGTTAACAGTTGGTGTTGATACTTGGGATCCTTTCAGAGCTCGGGTTCATGAAAAGGTGAAGCGGCCTCCGTTTATGTCTGGCTCAGGTAGGTTGGAGGTGTTCTGGCTCGCTCCCAACGAAGTGAAATTCTCTCTGTCCGATGTAGAGCGGAAGTGGATGGGTGGACCGGTTGATTCGTACACAGGGTCCGGTGTTTGCTAGTTATTTTGTCATATTCTTTTGATGTTATGGTATACCCAGATTTTGTCATTGCATTAATACATGGTTGCATGTTTCATTTAGATGGGACATTTAAAGATTCTCTGTTGTCATTCTCTCATGTCTTTATGCAGTCTATTTCACCCTCGACTATATTCTCTCTCTCTCTCTTCCCGCAATGTGGTGTACATATATATTTACCCTCCACAATGTTATATTTTCCTTGAGTACGCTTTCATTCATAACACCCATTCAAGGGTAGCACTAATCGTTAGGTGCCTCTGGATGCAGTCCAGCTCATGGCCTAAACTCCATGCTTGGTCGGGCGCGAAGAAGTCCTCCCCTATGCAAATGCTTCCGCAACTCTGATGTATATTGAAAATCATATAAATGTGTAAATTGTATATTTTGTGCATAGACCCCTGGGGAGGGGTATCTCTCAACTGGACACTAGATATTTGACCCCGGGCAAAGGCACATCACCTTTACCCCAACATGATGCTCATATACTTGTGGAATTTTTCAATAGCTCAATAATTAGTTTTAACTCCACATCACAAAAATTTACATTGGAAATAATATTTACACTGAAAAATTTACAAACAATATTTACACTTCTAACTCCAATTTGTCCTTCACTTTAACAGTTGTAGCATCTATGTAGTGTAAAAATCCATTAGGAAGTGTACTCTAGGGAAGAAAATTCTTTGTTGGTGTCCCATTGTGAAGGTAAATGAAGTTCAAGGTATTGATATAGAGTTGCTGCAAATTTTGTGCAAACACAAGTGCAAGTATTGAAGCACAAGTGCAAACACAGGCTATGAACGCACAAAACTAAGCCAAAGATGAGTAGGCATTAGGAATCATAACATTGCACTACATTACAATTATGTACATTTATTGACAATTGTGAAATATTATGAGTCGCATAGGAGGCACTAGAGAAAAAAAATTGAGCTAAAAAAAAGAAAAGTAAGGTGAGCTTAAAGAAAGATCTTCATAATTTAAAAATCAAGCCTAGAAAAGATATTGTAAGCTTAGTCAATTGCCTTAAAAAGCATGACCACACAGCTTGCCTGTGTGAATTGTGTAGTTCTTCTAAGAGCCTTACCATCTAGCTTTGACCGGATAGTGACCATCATCAAAGAGAATGATCCACCACTAGACTTGCAAGATGTGATCCGAGGAGAAGAAGTAGAGGAGAAATTCTACTTCGGGGGGGGGGGGAGAATTTATAGTTAGTTATAAAATTTGTTTCAAATGTGACAAAGAAGGGCACATAGCCAAAGATTTCCTAGCATGGAATACTTACGACATTTGTGGGGAGAAATGTCATCCTCCTTCCAAGTGTTTCAAAAAAGACAAAGGTAGCAATAACAGCAATTCGAGGCCTAAAATCTTAGTCTATGTGGTAGAAGAAGACAAAGATGAAGATGAAGAAGAAGATGGCATTAGCCTTCTAGTCTCTTGTGACTACAACTATGACAACATTCTCTGGCCTTTTTGCCTTTACCTCTCCATGTATTTTGTTTGAAAATAGCTTGGATTATCTTGATTGCAGATTTACACATTTGTTCGACGGGAGACGTGCAATGTCTCTTGGACTAGAGATTCTTTGTCTCTTAGATTGGGGAGAGTCTCCCAGATTGGAGGTGTTCTTTTGCTCCTGGGTTGGATTGTGTTAAGATTTCATAGTGTCAGGACAACGGTCCTGTAACCTAAGGACTAGGATGGTCATGGACTATGGCCAAGGGCCGGGCTAGACAGTGTGGACAGGGGATCCGTGTAGGGCAAGGGGCTAGGAGCCCACCTATATAATGGGAGGTTGGGAGGAGGATCTTCAGTCTAGTTTTCCCTAGTTCTTACACTGGTATCAGAGCTTAGGTGGCCTAGGAGGTCTCTCTTCCACTCTCTCTCTAGGAATTTTCACTTTTGGCTCCTAAAAATAGGGCTTTAAGGTGTGAACCGTGGCTTTTTTAGGAATTTTACCAAAATTAGCAGTTTGGCTTGCCTAAATCGGGTACGTTTCCTTTTTTGGACGGGGGTGTGTGGTGCATAGAATTGCGCGAGCCCTGGCTTGACAAGAGCGCCATGGTGAAGATGGGATGCTTCCAAGAGCTCGTGGCCTAATAGTACCTGAGCAAGCCGCACACAAACTCTTGACTGCTCGCTTTGCCTGCTCACGCTGCCTATGAAGTTTTTCTTCAAAAAAATTACCTTATTTCACATGGCATGGCCAATTACAACAAAGTTTTGAGCCTTGGACCTTCTTGGTGGTCCTTCCCACAAGCAAGGCAAGTCACGAGCTTCAACCTCCATACTCGGTGCAAGAATCAAGACGTGTCGGCTTTCCCTCGAGCCTAACGGCTTACGATTCCGCTCAGTCCTTGCAGAAATTTCCAGATTTTTGCATATTTTTAGTTTCAATTGTTCATGCAACATAATTGCTCGCCGATTACGAAATCTTTCAATAATCAAGCTTCTTGACAACGGTGACGCTTCAACCATCTCCACTACAAGATTTCAGTCGTCTTGTGAGCCACGAGCGATTTTGCGGAGTTTGTTTTCTACGCCGCTTGTGCAAGTTCTTCCTTTTTCGACGGTCAGGTGCTACGACGCACAAGTGGAGTTAGCTATACTTGGCGAGTGCTCTCAACATCAGATATTTTTTTCTAAGTACTTCTTTCACTGCACTGTGTAGCCATGGATTCGGATATCAACATGACATTCAATTTTGAGCAAAGTACTCCTGATCCTACCAATGACGGCTCGCAGTCGGGATCCTCTCAAGGAGAGTACCCGCAATGCTACGGCAAGAGAAGATACTTACGAATTGCTCGATATTCAAGAATTTCGTGCACTTCAGACACGCATGACAATCATGGATGAAAATTTTAAGGCTTTAAATGAAAATATTACTAAACTTTCCACATTAGTCATTCAATTAATGCAACAACAGTCTAAGAGTCCTGCTGACACCCACATGCATGAGCACGTTGGAACACAAGGGCAAGGTCCAATTAATGAAACGTTGCATACTCTCACTGCCAAATAGGTGGATGACTTGTTAAAGAACTTTAAACCACCAGTTTTCAAGGGCGAAGACCGAGACCGCAATAAGGATGCGGCAAGAGAAGATACTTACGAATTGCTCGATATTCAAGAATTTCGTGCACTTCAGACACGCATGACAATCATGCATGAAAATTTTAAGGCTTTAAATGAAAATATTACTAAACTTTCCACATTAGTCATTCAATTAATGCAACAATAGTCTAAGAGTCCTGCTGACACCCACATTCATGAGCACGTTGGAACACAAGGGCAAGGTCCAATTAATGAAACGTTGCATACTCTCACTGCCAAAGAGGTGGATGACTTGTTAAAGAACTTTAAACCACCAGTTTTCAAGGGCGAAGACGGAGACCGCAATAAGGATGTAGTGAACATCTTTCTCAGTACATGGGATGGAATTCATGCCTTACGGCGTACTCCAGATGCAGTAAGAGCTCTGCAAACGAGCTGAACTCTAGAAGGCAAGGCCTACAAATGGTGGATGTCTCTCAAGGAGAATAACATCATACCACAGAGTTGGGCAGCCTTTAAAGCAATGTTTAGCAAGGAATTTTTGCCTACAAACGAGGCCGATCGGAATTGGATGGCTTGGGACACATGTTCCATGCGCCAATACCCATCACTCCTTGAATATATCTCTCACTATCGAGACGTTATCCTCAAGTTGGAAGGCTTGGATACCTTTCAACAAGTACGAGGGTTCATACGAGGTCTGACTCCAGAGCTTAAGAAGTATGTCAAGACCCAAGACCCTAAAACACTTGAGGAAGCCATAGTGAAAGCACATATTCATGATGACCCTGATGATAAGAAAACACATAATAGTAATGTGCCTGCTAGTATACATGGTACACGCACTCAGTACGGGCACAATAAAAGAAAATTTCTAGTTGCTAATTCAGATGCATCTAAAAAACCCAAGGGGTCCAGGGGTCCTCTCTCTCCTGAGGATTTTGATAAAGCCAAGAAAGAGAAGCTATGTTTTCAATGTTTAGGAAGAGGACATGGCAAAAAGGATTGTCCCAAGGCAAAATTTGCTGCTCAGGAGAAGGAGAAAGCAGTGCACATGGTGCAACTACTGCCTCTTGAGTCTTCCTCAAAATTCTCCACAGTGGAAGTAACACACACTGAGCTGGTGCATGAATGCTGTCTCACAGCTTCCATGTGGCAACAAACCTTTGGACCACATGAGTTAGTACGTATGCACGGATATCTGCAAGGGCACAAGGTGCGCATCTTGGTAGATGACGGTGCTACTCACAATTTCATCAATTATGGATTGGTGAAAAAGCTGAAACTGCCTCAAACTCCAAGTACCCACCGCTACAAGGTAGCAATGATGAATGGACATGATACTGAAATATGGGATACTCAATGCCAAGCTGTTCCATTGGAAGTACAAGGGTACTATACTTGTTTGGATTTTCAGGTTATGAACATGGAAAGGGCTGATGTGGTTCTTGGTAGGGAGTGGTTGCATAGCCTAGGACCATCACTGAAGCGTAGCTATGAGCACAACAGCTTGATGTTTGATTCCCATGGCGCACATGTGTTGTTGTTAGGAGAAAAAGATATACCTTCATCACCACTGATTTGTATTGTTGAGCTTATGTAGCTCGTTTCTGATAATGAAATAGAATAGGTTTTCTTGTGTTATTCACTGTCTCATTTTCTTTCTAACATTGAGGTTGTTGAACATTCCTCAACACCGCATGCTTCTCTCTCCTCTATTCCACCAATTGCTAATTTTACACAAGCAAACATTGCTAATCAATTACAAAAATTATTAAAGGAATTTCAAGATGTCTTTCCTAATGATTTTCCATCAGGATTATCGCCGACACGCTCAGTACAACATGGCATTGACGTGACTGCAGGCTGTAAACCTGTTAGTAAACCACCTTACCGTATGAGTTACTCAGAGGCTGCTGAGGTGGAACGTCAGCTTGCTGACTACCTTAGCAGAGGGTTTATACAACCTAGTTTCGCCTATCCTTTTAGTGAAGAAAAAGGGCGACAGTATACGCATGTGCGTAGACTACCGGGGCTTAAATGCGGTTACAATTAAGAACAAATACCCATTTCCAAGAGTAGATGAGTTATTTGATAAGCCAACTCTTGCTCGTATTTTTGCGAAGATCGACTTGCGGTTAGGATATCACCAAGTCCGTATTCAGCTTGCCGATATACCTAAGACTGTATTCCGAACACGGTTTGGACACTACGAGTTTTTGGTGATGCCCTTTGGGTTAACTAATGCGCCCGCAACATTCATGACACTTATGGATAGTGTCTTGAAGCCATATTTGGGCAAATTTGTCATTGTTTTCCTCGATGACATTCTAGTTTATAGTGCTTCTGAAGAAGAACACTTACAACATCTCAGGCAGGTATTTGAGTTGTTACACACAAACAAGTTATATGCCAAGGAATCTAAATGTGATTTTCTCAAGGATGAAATTCATTATTTAGGGCATGTTATTTGAGCTAATGGCCTATACATGGATCAATCCAAAGTGGATACCATCCGGAAATGGCCACCTCCCAAAAATCTGGAAGAATTATAGATCTTTTTAGGCTTTGCAGGTTTTTACCAAAGGTTCGTTAAAAACTATGCTCACATTGTTGTTCCTATGATGGATCAACTAAAAGGCAAAGGTAAAGCTTTTTAGTGGGGATCCGCTCAACAACACAGTTTTGATACGCTCAAAGATGCATTAGCTACAACTCCTATATTGGCTATTGTAGATCCTTTGAAACCATTCGTTTTGGAAACGGATGCCAGTGATCGTGCTATTGGAGCAGTCCTGTTTACAAGATGGATGGCTGATTGCATTTGAAAGTAAGAAGCTTGATGCAGCTCAACAGAACTATTTTGCTTACGAACGCGAACTCTTTGCAATAGTGTTTGCCTTAAAGACATGGCGGCATTATCTGTATGGTGCTCAGTTCGAGATTGTGTTTGACCATGAAAGCATCAAATGGTTTACACAACAAACAGATTTAAAGGGTCGAAAAGCCAGGTGGGCCGAGATCCTTCAGAAATATGACGCCAAATTAAGGTATCGCAAAGGCCGATACAATGTAGTGGCAGACGCTCTAAGTCGAATGCCAGAGATCAATTTGCTCTTGTTTACAGAACTTTGTAGTGACTTTTTAGATTCTCTCAAGGGAAAATATGAGCAAGATGAAACATATTCCAAAGTGTGGAGCCATGTTCAAAAGAGGGATCCTTCTCACTTCAATGCAGGTAGCATACAATTAACCTCCACACCTAGTTCTCCTTTATCAAGTGATGAACTACAGCGATGGAAGCATTTTACCATCGACAATGGGTACCTACTCCACAAGGGGAGAGTTTGTGTACCGACGGACACAGACATTCGACGCCAAATTCTTTATGAATGTCATGATAGTCCAAGTGCAGGGCACCCGGGGATTAGAAAAACTTATCCTCTCGTACGACGATAGTTTTACTGGCCAGGTCTACATGGCTTTGTTCAAGCTTATGTCTTGCATTGCCGAAAATGTCAAGTTAACAAGGCAGAGCGCCTGAAAGCAGGAGGACTCTTACATCCTTTGGAGATTCCCTATGGAAAATGGGAAAGTATCTCTATGGATTTTATAGTAGGTTTACCAACCACTATATGAGGTCATGACTCAATATAGGTGGTCGTAGACATGTTGACTAAACTATGTAAGTTTATTCCAACCAAATCAACGGTTAAGACACCGGAACTAGCCAAGTTATTTGTGGACAATCTATACAAATTGTATGGGTTGTCAAGTAACATTGTTAGTGACCGTGATCCCAAGTTTAACAGCCACTTTTGGAGAGCTATATTTGAACGATTGGGTACACAACTAAACCTCAGTACAACTGATCATCCAGAAACGGATGGTCAAACGGAACGGGTTAACCAGGTGCTAGAGGATATGCTAAGAGCATACCTCAGCAAACAACAGTCAGACTGGGAAGAATACTTACCTATTCACGAGTTTGCCTACAACAGTGCTAAGCATGTCACAATAGGTTTTAGTCCTTTCATGCTCATGTACGAGTTTCAACCTCGGTCACCAGTTACGGTGGGGTTGGCAACCGAAAAACTCCAATAGGTTAAGGATTTTCTCCAAGACCACATGGATATGCTGAAACTTGCTCGTCAAAATGTTCGGCAAGCACAGGATCGATATAAGAAATACGATGACGAGAAACGTCGGCAAGTTACCTTCGAAGAAGGGGAGGAAGTATTTTTACGTGTGCCAAAACATTCAAAAAGTCTAAAAACTGGACCGACACCTAAATTATCTCCCCGATATTGTGGACCTTTCAAAATACTCAAGTGAGTCGGTGATCGTGCCTACAAACTATTACTACCATCACATTCTTGCATTCATCCGGTGTTTCATGTAAGCCGTCTACGAAAGCGGTTACATGGGGATGACAACATCATTGACCAATAGGTTTTGGTTGATTACATTGAACCTCCTACCTTACCGCATGAACTTGAACGTGTTTTGGATTATCATGAGTTGCGTACACGACATCACGTACGACAACAAGCCTTAATCAAGTGGAAAGACCGACCTGAAAAAGGTGCCACTTGGGAAAACATTAGTGTTCTTAAGAAGAAGTTTCCCACTTTTGTTTTCGAGGACGAAAACTCTTCTTAAGGGGGGAGTAATGTCAGGACAAGGGTCCTGTAACCTAAGGACTAGGATGGTCATGGACTACGGCCAAGGGCCGGGCTAGACAGTGTGGACATGGGATCCGTCTAGGGCAAGGGGCTAGGAGCCCGCCTATATAATAGGAGGTTGGGAGGAGGATCTTCAATTTAGTTTTCCCTAGTTCTTACACATAGTCTAAACCCCAAGGGGAGGGTTTTGAGGGTTATGTGCTTTAGCCTATGTTTGTGTGCAACACCTCTTGTCTACTAGGATGCATAAGTGGCATAGAACCATATGGTAGCATGTGGTGAAGGCACCTAAGGGGTGTGCACACCCATGGGGGCCACTACTAGAGGGTGTGGACTCACCTAGAGATAGTTAAGAAGTCCCTAAAGTGGCCTAAAAGGTCAACCATAAGTTCTCAATTGGATTGGTTTGATTTGGAGCTTCCATATGATGTCATATATGATGCCATATGAAATGTCTACACTAGCTCTATATAATGAGCCTCTTTGTACTCACTTTTGTTCAATTTAGTAATCAAGTTTGTGTGTACACTCTATTCCAAGTTTTTTTCTGCAATTAGCATTGTCAATAATATAGATGAATCTCTCTCTTACCCTCAATATCATCAGAATCACTCTACAAAGAAGAAGAGAGAGCCAAACTCCAAAAGGATGGAGCTGAAGATAAAGATGCTTAAGCCAAGACTGAAGAAATAGCTGTACAAAAAGTGAGCAAGAAGTGGCTAAAACACCGATGAATAGTTGCCAAAAGTGGCCACCACCTCTCAACGATTAGCAACACCATTAGGCACTCAACAAGAACATTTAGAGTTTGTCACAGAGCATGACACATTGTTTCCAAGAAAAGAAGAAGATATAGAGAATCAAGAAACAAGCAGAGAGGAAGCACACAACCAAGAAGAAGATGATGATATAGCTAGGCATGAAGAAGCCACACTTCTCAGATGGATCCACTAGAAGATATTGAAGATGATGCTGAGGAGAAGATGAAAGAAGAGGTATATGTCAGGAAGATTTATGAGACATTGAATCAACAAGAAAAGATAGAGAATCAAGAAACAAGCAGAGAGGAAGCACACAACCAAGAAGAAGAAGATGATATAGCTAGGCATGAAGAAGCCACGATTCTCAGATGGATCCACTAGAAGATATTGAAGATGATGCTGAGGAGGAGATGAAAGAAGAGGTATATGTCAGGAAGATTTGAATCAACAAACACTCAGGATTACTACAACAAGTCTTGAAGTAGCTTGTCTACAAAGTCTTCTCTTTTGCTTCTCTTGTTTGTATCTCCCTCATATAGTGTGGTATTTTTTTTCTTACACATGTTCTTAGGTAAAAGCTATTTTGTTTTATGTAAGTTTCTCGCAATAACTATGGTTTTAAATGTGTCTGTTTACGTGCTCTTTAGACTCATATTGCAAAAAAACACATCCAAAATCAGTTTTTAAGTATAGTAGTGGATAGAATATGCTTAGAAGAAGCTATAAAGTGCTTCTGACATCCAAATTGACCTACTCAAGGAGAAGGAAAATGTAAGGTGTTTGTATCTTTAGTTGGAGACAGTTCATAAGAAAATTCTTTTGAACATTGTCAAATTTTGTCCAAAAGAAGACAATAATGCTACCACCCTACAAGGAAGTAGTACATGTTACCAAGGTGTTGAAAAGTTATTTCTTGAGAATCCAACATTTTGATACCCCCTCGGTTGCATATGTTTTCAAATGCATAATAGGCTCTCTTCCTTGCTTTAAGCACATTCATGCCATTTGTGGTTGGCTAGAACATTAGAGCCAATGTAATATACTTGAAACTTTTTACTACTTCAAGTGGCCCTTGATCATATACAATGCATGGTTTTTCTTTGTTGACATTTTCAACAAGCATAACCTTTTTCTTGAGACATTAACCATCAAACCACCGAGCAAGCAAAAGTTTTAAAGGATTGACTTGAGCTTTTGTGCATCTTTTTGAGTATGAGCCAAAAGCATTACATCATTTATATATCAAAATCATGTTCCCAACATTACCAATAAGATGTCCCTCAATTCCTTCTTCATGCATATACTCAAGAACCATGTGCTCTAAATAATTAGTGCTGCATAGCTCAAAGGACTTGATGAAAGTGCCGGTGGTTAAAACCAATATTGCTTGAGACAAATATTGCTCGAGATAATTTCTCAAATTTCCTCTCCCAAGCATATTCACTTGATGAAAGTGCCCTTGGTTAAAACCAATATTGCTCGAGACAAATATTGCTCTAGATAATTTCTCAAATTTCCTTTCCCAGCATAGCACTTTCTCTATATACGTGAAATCCCATGCATGTATTCACTTGGTACTTGGGAGTTCTTCCATGTGTCTCCAAAGATTCTCTTGAGGAACTACATCAAAAGCCTTCTTGAAGTTCACAAAGCAAGCAATACAAGACTTTCCTTTTAATCAACCTTTCTCGTTTAGAACTTAAAGGGTAAGAAAGATGATCAAGTGTGCTATGATTTTGATGGAAGCCTACTTGCTTGAGAGCACTTTGCCATTTTCTTCCGGCCGTGCACTCAACTTTTCTTGCATTCCAATTCCAAATAGATTTTCCATATGAGATCCATCACCATTATAGTCTGATACTTGTTTACATTGTTTACACCTTGTTGCTAAATTGATTAATTTCTTATTTTTGTAACACAATTTCAATTTAATGAAATCAGGACTATTTATGTTTGTGCACATTAGAAATGTTAAGTTAGAAATGTAGATCTACGAGGCTGAATGAGCCACTAGGAACGGACATCTTTGATGTGTCATTTGATGGGTGACATAGAGCATCACTAAGGAGTTGTTATGTAAGTTCGGTCAATGAGAGGCTAAGTAGTGGAAAATCTTGATGCATCACATGATATGTGACGAGAGCATCAATGAGGGAATATTCCATGGTATGAATAGAAAATCCGCACTGAGGATGAGTTATGCATAAGATGCAAGCGCTTGAATGTATAAGTAGCTTTGAAGAAATGCAATTGCTTTCTAAAAAAGCAAGTTGCCTTTCCAGTCTATATTAGCATTGCATCTATGCATGTGAATGCATTCGAAGATCCCTAGATTGTGTGTATGTAAGGGATTTAACTTTAAAATTCAAGTTTTCATGAATTTTGCAAGTTCATACCATTTTTAAAAGTGTTTGGTTGCCCAAATAATAAGCGGGTAGCCATTGTACAAATAACTGGGCACCTCCTTTCTGCTTCTATTCTTGCTGTAAATCGCACCCTCTCTGTTTTTGGTGTGGGTAAAAGACAACGACCCCTCTCTCTCTAGGCTATCTGTTGGAATTAGGGTTGCAGAGAAACACACACAGCTTGGAGAAGACGAAGGAAGCTCAAGGCACACAATAGAGAGTGTATAACTTAGTGTGCAATGGAAAGATAGGTAGCCCTAGAGTGATGGGCGTATATACAATGCACAGGGGAAAAAACCTCCTAAAGAGGGAAAAAATGCCCCGGCAGTCCTAGTGTGTTCACACACATCACTACCACATGTATATGGTAACAAATCCCCCCTGGAGTGATGCGGTGAACGAGAGCTGGCACATGAGTAAAGGGAAGTGCCATGCCTTGAGGACAGGATCAGTCCACAAAGGGGAGTAAGCCCAAAGCTTTGCGGAAAGCTTCAAGCTTCTCACGAGACAATGCCTTTGTGAAAAGATCTACAAGGTTGTCTTGTGTTGGCACATAAGCCAAGCTGATCTCTCCTGCTGAGAGCCTCTCCCTGACATAGTGGTAATGAACCTCAATGTGCTTTGTGCGAGCATGAAAAACTAGGTTCCTCGCAACTGCCAATGCGCTGTGACTGTCAGTGTAGATAGTGTTGGCAGTGTCTTGTCCAACACCCAAATCAGCCATAAGGCGTTTGAGCCATACACACTCAACCGTAGCTGTGAAGACTGCCCTTTACTCAGCCTCACAACTCGAAGTGGCCACAGTAGGTTGCTTCTTGCTCAACCATGATATACATGAACTGCCAAGCATGAAACAAAAACCACTTGTGGACACTCACGTGTCAAAACAACCAGCCCAATCTGAGTCCGAAAAAGCATGTAAGTCTGGCGGCAACGATGCCCCCTTGGGATAAAACATGCCAAGATGTAAAGTGCCACTTAGGTAGCGGAAAATCCTCTTGACAGCCTGCCAATGCTTAGACCCTGGGCTATGCATAAATCTGCTGACCTGTGAGACTAAAAACTGAATATCCAGCCTCGTGTTGCATACATAAATGAGGCAGCCAACAGCAGTTTGATAAAGAGTGACATCAGCAGGATCAACAACATCATGTAGACTCAACTTCAAACCTGTTTCCATGGGAGTGGCAATAGGTTTGCAATCCTCAAGTCCAAACTTACATAGCAATGTCTCTATGTAACTTTTCTGACACAAGGCAATACCACCATCACACTGCTTAAACTGTATACCCAAGTAATGATGCAACAGCCCCAAATCTTTCATCTTGAAAGTAGCATTCAAATCAGCCTTAAATTCAGCAATATGTCTCTCATTTGGTCCAGTGATCAGCAAATCGTCAACATAAAGAACCACAATGAGAAGTACATCACCCTCACGCTTTACATACAATGTGCTTTCTGTTGGACTATTACGAAAGCCTTGTTTGACCAAATGAGTGTCAGCTTTCTCATACCAAGCACGAGGAGATTGCTTCAACCCATACAAAGCCTTGTTACATTTGCACTCTTGTCCTTTTATGACAAAACCGCGAGGCTGCGTTACATAAACTTCCTCAAATATGTCACCATTCAAGAAAGCAGTAACAATGTCTGATTGATGTACATCCCAACCAAAATGAGCTGCCAATGCATATAGAAAACACGCAGTAGTCATACGACAAGTGGGAGCAAAAGTCTCTTCATAATCTATGCATTTTTGCTGTGCATAACCCTTTGCAACAAGTCGAGCCTTATGGCGATCGATCTCACCATCCGGCTTGCGTTTCAACTTGTAAACCCACTTCGTACCAATGGCCTTTTTGCCAGGAGGCAAATCACATAAAGTCCATGTGTCATTTTCTATAAGTGCATCATATTCTAATTGCATGGCAGCCATCCAATTTTCTGAATTCTGTGCTTCATCAAAAGACAGAGGCTCCTCAACATCATGTAAACTAGACACAGCCAAAGCATAACAATCTGATGCATAAGATGCATGGCGAGAGCCCGAACGAGTACGACTAGACAAAGGTGCATCCAATTTACTGTCACGCAAAGTGTGCACCAGCCATTTTGGCATACCTCTAGCCTGCTCATTTTCAGCCCTTTCCTCATCAAGTACATCATTTACATGTGCATCAGTAATAGGCTGATCTAAAACATTTTCAGAAACCCCCATAGGCTGTACATTTGCCTCATTGGAACTTACATTTGTATTTAGACCACTGAAAAGAGGCAACAAAGTGTCATAAATGTCCTGTGAGCTTACATTACTATCTCTAGTACATGACAGCAAGGGCTGAACAGAATCTTCCACAAACACTACATCCCAAGAAACCAGAATACGTTTTGTTTGCGGATGATACAACCTGTAACCTTTGCTTTCAGCAGTATAACCAACAAAAATACATTTGATAGCCTTATCATCCAATTTTTTGCGCTGCACTTGTGGCACCAAAGCATATGCCAAACAGCCAAAAACACGCATGTGCTCAATAGAAGGCTTTCTATCATGCCATGCTTCATATGGAGTAATAGACTGCAAAGCTTTCGTAGGACACCTGTTAAGTACATAAGTGGCACACATGATGGCCTCAAGCCAAAAAGAATGTGGTAAAGCTTGACTTTTGACCATACATCGTGCCGTTTTCGTCAGTGACCTGTTTTTCCTCTCAGCAACACCATTTTGCTGAGGTGTATAAGGCACTGTACATTGGTGTTTTATCCCACGACTATCCAGAAATGCATGAGACATATACTCCCCCCCTCGATCGGAACGGAGGGTGCCCATAATACATTTTGAGACATTTTCAGCCATAGCCAGAAATTGTTTGAAGCACATAAAAACTTCGGACTTCGGTTTAAACTGAAATACCCATGCATGCCTGGAGTAATCATCAATGAAAGTCACGAAGTACAGGTAATTGCCCAAGGACGGAGTTTGCATGGGCCCACAAACATCACTATGCACAAGCTGCAACCTGCATGTGGCCCGAACTGAACCATCCTTTGGAAACTTAGAACGCTGCATCTTACCCAAAATACAGCCTTCACAAACATGTTTGACAGGTGCTTCAAGAGGTGGCAAAGAAGCAACCATATCAGATTTCTGCAAACGCAGCAAACTAGCAAAATTCAGATGACCAAAACGTTCATGCCAAAGTTTTGCATCTGAAATAGCCCTTGAATCTGCAACAGCATTTGTGAAATTTTGTCCACACTTGTCATACAAAGTGAGCTTATACAGCCCACGGAACAAAAGCCCAGATGCAACAATTTCATCACCAAAACTGAGATCATGAACTGTACATCTGTCATCCACAAATTTGACTACAAGTTCAAGTGTAGCAAGTGTGGATACAGACAAGAGATTCTTCTTGATCCCAGGTACATAAAGTGCATCAACAAGTGTGAAGGAACTGCCATTAGCAGCAGTGAGCACAATCTTTCCAACTCCCTGAACTGGATAAGAGGCGTTGTTGGCACAAGTGACTGAATTCCCATGAGGGACAGACTCGAGAGAGGTAAACAATTCACGATGTGAGGTAATGTGCTTTGTAGCACCACTGTCGAAATACCACACATGTGAATTTGCAGCAACTGACAAGCATGCATCATGGACAACAGGATTGTAAGTGCACTCTGCGCTAAAAGACCATTATGTATCAACATCAGCAACACAGTATCCTTTCACAGAAGACTCAACAATGACTGCATTTGTAGTGGAACCAGCATTTGCAGTGGAACCACCCTCTTTCTTCTTAGCCTCTTTGGCCTTCAACTTAGGACACGACTTGATCAAGTGATCATTGGCTTTACAATATGGCAACGCATCTTCTTTTTGCCCTTATCACCAGAATTGCCAGACGAAGTACTGCCAGCAGAAGCATTAGAACATAATTTTTGCCACTTGCAGCAGAACCATAAGAAGTGGCTGCATTACTGTTACCACCCTTTCTTTGAGAAGCAATAAAAGCCTGTTCAATTGCACGCTGCCTAGTCCTGTTTTTTCTAGAAAGTGACTCTTGCAACAGCAATGTGCATAATGCATCAAACTTGACAACTTCAGGATTTCCTTGGATCATCAGTCTCCAAGTACTAGCAAAAGTCTGGTAGGAATCTGGTAAGGCATCAAGAACAGTCTGCACAAGGGAACTGTCTGAAATGACTTCACCTGCAGAAATAAGCTGCTCATTGATATCCTTGACACTAGCAAGGAAAGTGTCCATATCATCTTCCTCATGCATAATCTTCAACTCCAGCTCTTTATGCAGCAAAGCAATTTTAGCCTCACTGCGGCTTGCATAAAGACCTGCTAAAATATCCCAAGCCTGTTTTGCAGATTTTGCTGAACGGATGTGAGGAACAATGGTGCGCTTCACAGACAACGCAATCAATGCATGAGCCTGGGCATCCTTAACATCCCAACGAGCTTGTTCTGCCGTAGGCAAAACAACTCTAACAGCTGCAATCCTTGCAGCAAGACTTGCAACATCCTCAACATCGCCTACATCCTCAGAACCAGGACGTACATCAATGCCCTGCACAATGTTCCAGACACCCTTTGACACAAAAACATGTTGCATCATATAAGCCCACATAGGGTAGTTGTCCCCATCCAACCTGTCCTCAGCAGCAACAAACATCTTGAACACATCTGTGTTGTTGTTGTCAGCCATGGTAAATGCTGCACCTGATGTGAAAACTGCCCGAAAATAGGAGAAATGGAGTGGGAACAACCTGTGCTATATAGCACAAACCGTAGAAGACTGTAAGGCTCCTGTTATGCAGAAAAAGGCACTAACAGAAATTCTGCACAAAATGACGAAATAGCCTGTGCAGTACTGCCTGTAGTGGAAATGGAGGCCGAAATGAGCCCAAATCAAAATTCCGAGCAAACGCTCGCCAAAGCTCACTGAAATCAGAGAAAGTGAGCAGGCGTGTGCTGGAGCAGCTGGCGACTAAGCCCAGGAGGACGTGACCTGCTTTGATACCAATTGTTGGAATTAGGGTTGCAGAGAAACACACAGAGCTTGGAGAAGACGAAGGAAGCTCAAGGCACACAATAGAGAGTGTATAACTTAGTGTGCAATGGAAAGATAGGTAGCCCTAGAGTGATGGACGTATATACAATGCACGGGGGAAAAAACCTCCTAAAGAGGGAAAAAATGCCCCGGCGGTCCTAGTGTGTTCACACACATCACTACCACATGTATATGGTAACACTACCCTGATCCACCCTAGATTTTACATCTCCTCTCACCAGTGCTTATAAAAACAACCATTACTGCTTCAATTTTGAATTAAAATTGCTAGGTTTCCTTGCTGAGCATCTACACGTGGAGATTCTATGAAGATGGTTCGATGAGTTCCCATGGCAAGTTTGCACTCGGAGGTTTCTTTCTGTACCAAAAGAACAAGTGATGATTTCTACATGAGTTTCATAGATTTTGCTAGTGTGTTTGTGTTTTGCGGGTACCCTACCTTTGAGACCTGAGCAAGGAGGATTCACCATGTGCTTGAGGAATTTTGGAGAAGGAACATGAGGCGGGTTGCAGAGCGGCTATGCTATGAGATCAAACCAAAGGATCGCTAAGGAGAGAGATCTGTCTCTTTAGTTCCTGAAAGGGAAGGAAAGTGCCATTGTCTTGTGCTTGTATAAGATTCTCCCCATTAATAAAGATATTCTTTAAGGGGGGAGGACTAGCTCATTTTTTTATCCCAAATACAGTGTCGATCCTTTTATTTACTCTTCCCTATTCTCTCTATCAAATTCTATTTATTTAAGGGAAAATTACACAAAATACCCTTGAAATTTGTGGAAATTCCTAGTTTACCCCTCATATTTGACCAAAAAATTCCCAAAATGCCCCTCATTATCATCACAAGCATCTCTAAGACAATTCTTTTATTGAGACTCTTCATGGGAAGGTTAGTTCTCCCTTGTAGAAGATGATATATAGAGCTAGCTTTTTAGATGGTAGTGTGGTATCAAGATGAAACTGCTAATTAGTTTTACCTCTATTTGTGAGCTTGTTGGTAAATAGTTTTGTCTAAGACACTTAAAGATAGATATCTATTATCAAAATAGATTAAACTCAAAGGAAATTGGGGCAATCCATCCAAAAATGATATGGGTATATTAAGAAATTTTGAAATTTGAGGGGTATTTTGAGAATTTCCTTAATTTTCTGAAGTATTTTGGTAATTTTCCCTATATGTACGTATATTGATTATTCATGTTTGTGACACATCCCCTCCTTATATGTAGGCTTAATCCAATTAGATGTCCAATTATGGGGCATGCCATGCTTAGTGCAAGGTTAAACATGTCACAAATTCAACCATATGTTCTGATGCATTTTACCATTTCTTGCTCATACCTTCCCTATCTTCTTCCTTTCAAGTAGCTGTTTTGTGTGTGTGTGTGTGTGTGTGTGTGTGTGTGTGTGTGTGTGTGTGTGTGTGTGAGAGAGAGAGAGAGAGAGAGAGAGAGAGAGAGAGAGAGAGAGAGAGAGAGGCGGTGTCTTCATCACTAAAAGGGCATACATAGAAATTAGCGGTTGTGCCAATAGTGGTGTTGTCTTGGCATGAAGATTCTACCTATGGCAACAACGGCATGAAAGTAGGACCACACATGTAGTTAATTGGTGGATGGAGAGTTTTCACTACTTTTGATTAAAGCCCAATTGAAAACTTGTTTACACTGTGTGCATAATGCTCCTGGTGTTCAACTCTTATCTTCTTGGTGTTCAACTCTTATCTTGTTGTGGGTGCATTAATAAGTGTTCAAGTGGGGCTTGAAAGTATTGAAAATTAAGCAAAATCATGCTCTTTTTGGGAGGGTGGGATATTGATTTAAAAACTACTTCTCGAGGTTACATTCACTTTTTCAATTTTCTTTTGTTTTGCCTTGGTAAAAAACACACATATAAATAAGTACACTTTAGTTACACTTTTTGAAAATAAGAAATTTATTTTTTAAAGCATGTTCTTTATAAATTTATATTTTTTTCAAGATTTAGAAGGCTTATGTTTTTTTTTCTTTTTTTATTGCTTAGATGTAGACTTCTCAAAATTCTAAATGGAGAACTAAAAGTTAAGAGACATTTTTTTGAGAGGCTAATATGTTTTAACATGCCTATGTGATCTTGAATTTGTTCTCCCAAACGTATTAGGGGAGACGGTGAGAGTTTTCCATTGCTGGCATCTCTGGGTTGGAATCACATTTCCCACAAAACAAATGAAATGGCAAGCTTTGACTATTTGACACGGCCTTCTTCGCAGCATCGTCAGGTACTTGCTACTGCGTTCTTCTAAACGCCGAGCTCTCTCTCTCTCTCTCTCTCTCTCTCTCACACACACACACACACACACACACCCTCTTCCCCCCCCGGCGGCGCCCGGGCGATGGAGCTTCTCATCAACGTTGCAGCAATGGTTGGCGTTGTTTATTGCTGCTTCCTGTTATGGAAGGTGTTGAGGTTGGTGCTGTGGGATCCCTGGACTATCAAGAAGTCTTTTGAGAAGCAGGGAGTAAAGTGCCTTCCCTACACCCCGCTGCTTGGCAACCTGCGTGAAATCTCACGTGTGAGCGAAGAGGCCCGTGGCATCTCTCTCCCACTCCTTCCTCACAAGAGTATTCTTAGAATTGCGCCGCACCTAGAACTTTGGAAGAGAACTTATGGTTACATCTCTCTCTCTCTCTCTCTCTCTCTCTCTCTCTCTCTCTCTGTGGGTGGGTGTGGGTGCGTGCATGGTTTCTGCTCTTACACATATACGTCTGCTTCATCATTAGAAAGGCTCGACACATATACATGTATGTGACAGACATACATGCAAATGACACACTAAGAATCAAGAGCTTTTCTCACAGGGGACGTTTTTGTGTTCTGGCTCGGATTTAAGGCTGTCTTGCCTGTCAGTGATCCAGAACATGTCAAGGAGATTCTGTCGAACAAATTTGGTCACTTCAAAAAGCTTACTTTGAGGCCAGATGCTAAGGATCTGGGAGGGGAAGCAGTTGGAAATTTAGAAGGGGAGAGATGGGCTCAACATCGCCGCATTGTCAGTCCAGCGTTCTTTGTGGAAAAATTGAAGGTCTGATTGTCTGATTGTATTCATGTCAATGCTGGATGCACAGAAAATATGAGTACAAAATAATCATTTTCTTTGCTCCGTTTATCAAAAGGTTGCTCATAGGGTTAGCTCTAATTGCTTCTGTTTTTTACGCCACAGTTGATGACTCCAACAATGATAGCTTGCATTCAAGCAACTTTAGACAAGTGGGAGAGTGAACTTGACGGCCATGCAACAAAGGAAATTGATGTCCATGAAGAATTCAAAGTCCTTACAGCTGACATTATAGCCCATACTGCATTTGGGAGCAGCTATAAAGAAGGGATGCAAGTTTTTAAGCTTCAGCAAAAGCAGCAAGTGATTGTTGCCAAGCGCTTGCGATCCATCTATATTCCTGGATTGAGGTTTGGCAGTTTTTTGACGTGTTCAGGTCCTGATCTATGGTACATTGATTTCAGGAGTTGGCGTTCAATTTAACAGGGACACACACACACACACTCACACACACACACACGCTCATATTTGATCATAGATGGTTTGACTGCTATCTTATTACAAGGCTTTTTGTCTGCATCGGAACTTATCCCATTATTGCCTCTTCCTGCTTGCAGATACTTACCTACACCAAGTAATAGATATGCATGGAGATTGAACAAAGAGATATTGTCAAACCTTGAGCACGTTATAAAAAGTAGAGAGAGCGATCACAGTGCTGATGACTTGCTGGGAATATTGATGGCTGCGAACAGGAAAGAACTTTCAGGCACACAAAAGAAGTTAAGTTTGACCATGAAGGAAATTGTGGATGAGTGCAAGACGTTTTTCTTTGCCGGCCATGAAACGACGGCAAGTTTAATGACCTGGGCAACTATGCTGCTAGCTATCAATCCAGAGTGGCAAGAAAGGGCCAGGGAAGAAGTGCTGTGTGTGCTGAACAAAGAGCCCCTCACTTACAATCTTCTTCACAGCCTTAAGATAGTGAGTGGATCAGTATTTATGATTGTTCGTTCTCACGGATTAAAGTTCCAAGATGCACTGTTATGCACGATGTATGCCTGCCCTAACTATATGTCTCGCTTGTCCTTTGCATGCCTGCACTCTAAATTACATGGAAAAAAAAACATGTTTAGGTTATTGATCCAGATCAAATATGACAAAGTAACCGCAAAGGAAAAAGCCAATCCAAGACCTAACACTTTTTGTTTTTGATCTGCCATATATAAATCTGGTTTGAGATAGGGAGGAGGATAGCTCAGGTCTAGGGCATAGATGAAGGAGTTGCTATATACTAGAGTGGTCACTTTGGCTCTCTATTTGCGTGTTTTGTCTATTGTTTGGGCCTATAATTATTTTTAAGCCACTTAAGCTTAATTTAATGATGATGTGACCTATTTATTAGTTGGAAACCCTTATTGTCGCCAAATTTGCGTCCAATATGGGGCACAACCCTGAGTCTGCCAGTTCTAGGATTCTTGTAACCTTGGGGTATATAAGTAACCCGAGTTACCAATTGCGTTTTTGACCTAGACGCAAAAAGCTTAACACTAAAGCCCACCACATAGTTCGTTCAAAATCAATTGTCCTCAACAAAGCAAAAGAGTAAAGAAAGATTACTTACATTGAAGCATGTACACAATATGCTCACAACAAATAATGCATTCGATTGCCATGGTGGGAGTGTGAATCCATGGAACTAAGCTAGCTACAAGCATCTCACTGTGTTTGAAATCTGTCCTGGCCAAATTATTACCAAGTAAATTGGAACATTGTCAAATCACATGCACATCTCCATCTCCGATGGACTTAGAGCGGCATTGGGTCACATTTGAGTCCATTGTCTTGCTCTACGTCTCTTTGGATGCGGCCATCCATCCAAAGCCATCCGTTTTGAGTCCACTGTCCCACTTTATGTCTCTTTGGATGTGGCCATCCAACAAGCCATCTTATTGAGCATCCACCTCATAGTATGATGGACGCATGCTATCAGCCATACTATGTGAAAATTCATATAGAAAACTTATCCAAGTCCTAAATTATCTTGATTGTAACTCGATAAATCCTCATTATGTTTCAAGTCTCTGGACCTGTCCATTGCACATCTGTAGGAAGAGGGTTCTTAACCTCCATGAGATTTATTCAAAGAGACTCTTTCTTTTAAAGATCCCTTCTAATTTCCTCATGTTTGTTGAATACACGTGTAGCCATTGTCAGTCGTTTGAGTCTTGCCTTTTCCTTTTAGATCAAAACCCAATCACTAATCTTTGACTCGTAAGTCAAGCTTGTCCGCAATTCTTCTTTGCTTCTCTTTTAGACTTGAGCAAAGCCTCCTTAAGTGTGTCTTGACATGAATAATAGTTTTGCAAGTCCTTTCAATAATTTCAAAGGAAGCTAGTTTTCCAAAACAATGTTTTCCAGCATAAGTCTTCAAGAGATGCAAAAGAGACTATACATCTGACTATAGATGTCGAGGTGTTTCTCATGTTATCAAAGAGTGCTTTCAAAAGAGGGGCGTGTAATTAGTGGATCTCTATCATTGCTTCCAAAATTTCAAGGTTGATAGGGAGCTTCCTTTCTGGAATCCAATTTAGCTATGCTCCCTTGTTTGCCAAGCCACAGAACGGAAAAGTAATAGCTTCGAAGAGATCCATAAATCACCAAAAATCTGCACAATGAAAAGTACTATGCTCCATTCCTTGTCAGTTGATAGAATGGATAAGTAGAAGCTTCAATCTATTGGCGACCAGTAGATGCGAGATCTTTGAAGTTTGCTTGTAGATGGGCCCTCCTCTATCGAAGCAATCCCTACAAGTTGCAGTTTTGGCTTCTGCAAAGGTATTCCTACATTTTGCCTACAACATCCACATTTTGGAATTCACCCTCAAACCTGGCCTTCTTGCTGCAAAAGCGACCCCTACAAGCTCTTATCAAAAGTGACCGAGTTAAGTGCACATTGCTGGCTGTTTGGGGCAGATCTTCCTCTTGCTTGCGTTATTGGTTGTGGATGGTGATTTTCAGCCTCAAATCAACAAGGGCGACACCTCCAATGCAGTAGTTTCTATCTATCTAGAGTAGACTTCATTGGTTCTGTCCTCGATAGCTCTCTCATGAGGTATACTCAGATTTCAGACATAAATCTGAGTATAAGGGTGAGTCTGGGCTTATCCCGGATTCATCTAGGTATATAAACACACTAATTTGCTGCTTAGATCTTTATTGCATTTCGTATTTTTTGCTCTTACTTGACAAATGCTAGCCTTTATCTTGTCTGAGTTTTCCGAGCACCTCCGGAGGGTGATAGAAATACAGTTTGTTGTTTTTATAGAGTACGTTCAAGGCATGAATGACCTCTGTACAAACTTGCACCTACTCTTGGGCATTGACAATGTGAGTAGGGATTGTAGAGCTGTTGTCCATGCTATGCATGATAAAGGTGAAAATTTTATCCTTCCTTTTTGGACAAGCAACAAAGCTGAGGTTGCATATTGTCAAGTTTTGAACCTTGTACTACTTTGGTTATATTTAGCCTCTTCTAGGTACGTTTGTTGTAGTATTCATTTCTAGTATTTTTAGAAGTTGTTGTGTGGAGTGTGATTGCTAGGATTAAAGTCTTTGGGATGTCTTATCCTTAGTTTAAAGTTGAGTACTTGTTTCAAGTTTTAGTCAAGTAAGCTGCTTTAACTTATTTTGCTTTATGCCTTTTCTAAATGAATAATGGTTTGTTTTATCTAGTTTTGTTTAGTAGCAAATAAAGTTTTTTTTTTCTTTTTTGGTTTTCTTGTGTACCTTGCTTTTGTATTTTTGTGAGTGTTCTATCCTCTCTAGGGTCTTATAATTCGTAAGTTGAGACTATTCTGACCTTATGAATGTATATTTTTAAGTCATCTAGTGGACATGCAAATCTTTTTTATTTTTGTTCTGGTGGTGACTAACTATTGAGCTTCATGGAGATTTATTGGGAGGGTGTGCATACCCCAAGAACTATTGATAGTATAATCCTATGTCGATGTGATTTTATGTGTGTATATTTGTTTCATTTAGCTTAAATAAAGAATTTTTTTTGAGTCTGTTTTTGGTCCTTCTGCAATAGTGGCTTTATTATGATCGATTGTGTAGAGTTTCTTTTCTCCTTGACTTTGGTTTTGTTTTGTTAAGTGAGTGATTTTGTCTTTTTCTTTTTGATTTGTTTTGATTTTTTTGTTTAAAATTATGAAATATAAATTTGTAGAATGTATGTTTTAAAAATCATAATTGTGTTATTAAAAAATCTTTAAAAATAAAAAATAACATATGAATGTGGGTCCTCAGGGTTTCTTGTGCGATTTCATGAAATATCTCTTATGAGAGGAGAAATTAAGTAGTGATACTAGCAAGGATCATGGACTCGATTGCACGCTATTGTCGATGATCTTTTGAGTGTAGCAAGCAACTTTATTCAAGGACCTCAACAATGCTTGACAATAGCTTTGTTATACAAATGAGGGATGTGGTTAGCACCTATCTAGCCTTAAAATCTTTAACCATGAGGCAAGCGTTGATCTGAAACGTTGACCTTAGTACAAAAATGAAAAACACTTGTACCTCTTCCATAGCTTCAACCAACAATGTTGATGACTCTCAAGTATGTTTGTTGACCCTTCTTTATTTTCAGCAGCTAGAAGTAGTCAATGGTCACACTTTGTATCAAGAATCAAGAAAGATTTAAGTTTTTAGCAAGCCTAATTTGAAGGATTTGCATGATTCTGGTGATGGTCCTATTCGTTGGGGAGCTTTCAAGAATGTCTTAATTAATACTCATTACACAAGTTTTTCCATAAAAGCTCTCAAATGTTTGAGTTGTTGAAGGAAAAAACATCTTATGATAGATTGTCCGTTAAGTCCGGTTCATACCCATGTGATTTATAATATTCATGATAGTACTATGATGTATGTCGGCCAAACCTTTTGAATAGCTTTTGTCCATTTTTGGGAATACATAAGGGAAGTAAGAAAAGTTCGAAGTAAAAGCACCTAACATGAAAGTGTGAAACCCTTGTATGCGGCAATAGCAAAACATGGCTTCGAGTCTTTCCGTTTTCCCTAATGAGCATATATCAGAAACTCTACTGGGTAACTGTAAACTTGTGTTTGTGGGTGTCGACACTGGCTCGCTTATCTTGGAGAGTAACATATCCACTCGGGTATCTCCACGATCCACGCCAAATAAATTGGAGCACACTGCTACTCTCCGCGAGTGTAACCACTCTCATTTGGCACACCATGTAACATCTGGTCCGAAGTAGCCTGCGTGGGAGTAATCTCTCTCTAAGAAGAGAACCAAGTGGGTACAATCCACTCACCAGTGTACCCCCTTTAACTTTTAGTCCAGAGACTTCTTCTTGAATCTTCCTTCTTATGCTTCTGTTAGGGTTTAGGCCTCTCGACCAAGATCTGAGGTTGGCTAGGGTTAGGCTTGAAGAGCCCTAACCTTTTGGGTCTTCAGTGGCTTGACACGTCAGCAGTTGTGATATAAAGTAACATCCCCCTCGTACACCTTAGATATCTAATCTTGAGGAATTTCTATCTATGTAATAAGGGTAGGTGTTGGAGTCACTGCTAAAGACTCGGCTCTTTGTAAAGGACAATTCCTTCAGTAATGACCCTTCTCTCCACAATTGTTGCAATGTCTCTGGGATTTCAAGGCTTGCCGCTATGCTTTGGCCTTCGAAGAACGTGGCTCAGTGTGTCCAACCTTCTGTTTTCCTTTGCAATCTCTAGCCAAAGTGTCACAAGTTTGGTGACATGGCAATGCAGAGGGGGTTAGGGCCACTAAAGGCCCCCAACTTATAGACAATCGACTGAAACTCAGTAAGCCTAAAAACTGTTGACGTGGACAGCCGGTACGGATGCCTGTAAAAGGCAGAGCAGCATGCTGAGGTGGCAAACTGTACAAATCTATTGTAAAGGGTGCAACAGCCTAGAGGGCATTGACTTTTGGACATGAAACTTTTTGGTGTAGTAGCTTTTCATTGTAGAAGCTTTTAGGCCAAGGGTCTCTAAATATCTAACCTTGGGGGCTCACCTTGGCATTCCAAGTTTTGTGGAAGCGGAGCTCGAGCCCTGGCAGTTGTACCCTTGTGAAACAACACGAAATAATTACCGAAAGGGGCGCTAGGGTTATGAGGCCAATGCTCTGGGAGTGGAACTTCTCCACTCCATGTTTATTGTAGGGATTTTCTCACTCTCTTTTTATGTTCAGTTGTTTTGAAGTGCTAAAAGTTTGTTCCAGTTTGTTCTTTTCAGTTGGCACGGAGTGTCCAATAATCACTTCCGGGGAGTGATCGAACGAAAACATAGAGATAACTGCAATCTACACACTTGGCAACACTTTAGCACTTCAAAACACTTTAATAAAAGAGAGAAGACGACACGGCGTGGCAGAGTTCCGTGCCAAGACGCGTTGGCTCCAAAGATTGGCGCCCCTTTCGGTATTTTTTTATTATTGATTTGACAAGGTACAACTCGCAAGGGTTCGACTCTCTTTGAGACTCTACGTCGAGATGCCTCCTGAGAAGTGGCCCTCTAGGCACTTATAAAGACTACAAGGATGCCAAAAACAGAGCCCTAAAAGCATAAGTTCTAAAAGCACTTTAAACTCCAAAGCAACTGCTGTCAAAATCTAGTGCTGAAAATTGTCAAAAGCTGCCAAGGTGAATTTTGGAAATCTGTACAGTGCCTTGTGTCACTCCAACAGTACAAATCGCGGAAATCTGTACTGCTGCTGCCATGTTATCAAGCAGCACAATTTCCAAGTGTCCATATAGTTGCCACGTCACTGACTTGTCACATGCCCTCATGTTACAGTGATATGTTTGACAACAACCTACAAAAAGCTATGCTCCTAGAAGAAGGAACGACAACAGAAAGAGGAGATGAAGAAACGGGAGTTTATTTTGCCTAAAAAGCTGTGGAAAAAATGCTTTATGGCGCTTCTGTGTTGCAGAGGCCTATAAAAATCTCTTCAACAGATGAGAATTGGACATGCCTCGACGAGTCCTATGCATGGACGCGAACGGATTTTTATTTTGACAATTTGAAAAATTAGGGTTTCTGTAGCATGTGTCAAAATGATGTTTTGGGTGCTTTTTGCAGTCAATAGGTAACAACATGAAGAAAGGGTGAGCATGCGAGATGGAGATCCACTCTGATGCAACGAGAAGAATGTGAGATGCTCGTTTCATGATGACGGCAACGAAGTCGCGATCTTCCCTAGCTTGTAGAGAATAATAAGAGAGAATGAAAAAAAGAGCTAAGTGTGTCACCCAACCATAGCTTATATAGGAAGCCTTCGACCTTTCAAAACAATCCATGAGACTTTTCCTTTGAGGTTCCACTGGACTATCTTTCATTACCCTTTGGCATTGTTGTCCCACACAACTGTTCCTTCTTATAAGCACTCCTGAGCGTAGGCCGGATTCCTAGCTACTTGCCGCAATCCATGGCTAATCTTGGTACCTTTGTCCTTATGCTCTGCAACGTACACTTGACATGCCTAGCCATCCAACCTGCTAACACTCTTGCACTTAGTTTATCATTAAGACCTAAGCCTTGTCCAAAGACCCCAGTTATTCCTGGATCTCGTAAATTTAATTACTCTCGTCTTTTTGTACTTATGCTAGGTTTTACTAGATGTCTAACAAAGAACCACTTGCTTGAGATATTGTTTGAGATTTGTATACCGTTTAACAACACTATTTAGGAATTATTTGAACTAGATCAAATCTTGGTTGAACCTATTTGATATTGTCTTGGCGTCGATTGTGTTTGTTTGATTCTGGTTTTAATGTGGAACCTCTGGACGACACAAATTGTGTCTGGGATGGCTATAGTTGTACTTGGTGTCACAAACTGCTGAAGTGTCAAGTCAGTGAAGAATAGAGCAAACCTTCAGATCACGGCCGAGGGGCCTAAACCCTAAGAAGAGCAAGCAACAGTAGAAGAAGAAGAAGTCCTACCAACTTATGGAACCTCGTCCGATGGGGCCCAAGTGACATAAAGGATTAAAATAAAGCAAGACCCACATACACACCGAAAGACTTGCGTAGCAGCTGATGACGTGGTAGCTGTACGGAAAAACCCGAAAATCGTGCTGACATGATGACATGGCAGACTGTACGGATTTCCGCGTTTTGCATTGACTGTTGATGTGGCAATTGTACGGAATTCCGTGATTTACGCTGGCAGCTTTTTGTCATTGCTTTTGGACCTGAAGCTTTTGGGTTTGAAGGCTTTTCATGTAAACTGCTTTTGGGGCCTAGGGCCTTTAAATATGAGGCCATGGGCTCATTCTTTGGCATGCTTTTGGACGAAGGTGCAGAGTCTGGAGTAGTGGCCTGTATTGTGTTGATGCAATATAAAGAAATATTGAAAGGGGCGCCAAGGTTTGGGGCCAATACTCTCTGGGGTGGAATTCCGCCACTTCGTGTCGCGTGTGGTCTCTCTCTCTCTCTCTCTCTCAGTTCAGTTGTTATTGAAGTGCTAAAAGTTTGTTCAGTCTGTTCTTTTCTATTGGCACGTGGTACCCGTCTTGTGACAGTGGCTCATATGAGATTAATGTTGTATGGAAGAACTTGCTAGTTGTGTGCATATAACAGGTGAAAGCGATGATGATGAATGCAATTGGGAGCAATGGCCGCTCCAAAATGAACCTGATAAGTATCATGAATTTTGAATGAAACTAATGTTTATGAAAGAACCTACTACTTGTGAACAGGTAACACGATTAAGAATGAGATGATGATTTTGGATCGATGACAACTCCCGAATGAACCTGACAACTGAATCACAACCGATTCAATGGAATTGTCGTGCGTGCATCAAGAGTTCCTGCGGGATGAGATGGCGACACAACTCGAACTGAATGATTGGACCACTTTGTTCAGTATGAACTTAGTGATGGATTGGGATCCTCAGAAAAGATTTCTCGCACACGACAGTGCTCGATGCGAATGATTTCTCGTACACGATAGTGCTTGAGGCGACAGATTCTCGCACACAACAGTGCTTGAGGCGAATGACTACTTGCACACGACAGTGCTCGAGTCGAAAATCTCTATAGACATGATCGCAATATGGGATTAGTTAATTTGACATCAGTGAGGTCCAGAATGGATCTAGATGTGGTTACTAATTACGTTGCTGATAGTTATAGTCTGAGAGTTGGAATGAATGTTTCTATGATTGATTATCATGTGATGTCTTGTGATGTCATGTGCAGTGATGTGACTGTCGTCTTTGTACATGTGCTAGATGTGTCATGTCTAGTGTGTCGGTACTAATAGTCAGTGTCTACTGACAGAGTTTATGGCCTCTGTCTGTTTTGTAGGCGAATCGAGGGCAGTTACAATTCTTTCAAGAGGGGGGTATGTCACAAATTGATGACGTGGCAGTTTTGCCCGGACACACACGCGTAGCAGCAGTATGGATTTTCGGATTGTGCGCTGACATGTTGACGTGGTAGGCAGTACGGACACTGACATGGCTGCAGTACGGAACACCCGGATTTTTCGCTGACAGGTTGACGTGGCAGGCTGAACGGACATGCCGGCTTTTTGCGCCGACGGCTGTACGGATTTCTCTAATTTGCACTGGCTGCTTTTTGCCAGTTTTTGAGGATCAGTTGCTTTTGGGGCAATTTGCTTTTGAGTTATTGTTTTTGGGGCTCTGCTTTTAGGCATCCCTTGTAAGAATAAAAGAGCCCTAAGGGCCTCACTTCTCAGGGGCATCTGGACGCAGAGTCTGAGAGCAGAGGACCCTGTGGGAGTTGTAACTTTGATCAAGCATCAATAAAAAAGAAATACCGAAAGGGGCGCAAGTCTTTGGGCCAATACCTCTGGGCACGGAACTACGTAGGGCGTGTCGACCAAATTTTACTGTGATTTTAAAGTTGTGAAGTATTTTTAAGTGATTCTCTTGCGACAGATTCTAGACTTGGGGTGTCCAAGCTTGTTACACTTGGGACCTGTAAACGACGTAGGCTGCGGTCTGGGGAGCTTTTAGTTGTAATTGGAAACCTCTGAATAACGCAGGCTGCAGTTTGGGGAGTGTTTGGTTGTTTATAGCCTTTGAATGATGGAGATTGCGGTCCGGGGAGCGTTTGGTTGTATATGGCTTTTGAACGACTTAGACTGCGGTCTAGGGAGCGTTTGGTTGTATATGGCCTTTGAATGACACTTATTGCGGTTGGGGAGCATTTGGTTGTATATGGCCTTTGAACGACGTAGAATGCGGTCTCGAGAGCGTTTGGTTGTACTTGGAAGCCTCTGAACGATGCAGACTTTGGTCTAGGGAGCGTTTCATTGCATCTGGATATGTTTATGTTATGTGTTTGCACGTATGAATTTTGTGTCATCTAGAAAGCATTTTGTGAAGCATATGAATTCGGTGCATCAATAGTTTCAAATTGGATTAGATTGCCGGGGTACGTGATCTTAGTGCATCAAGACATCCCTTGAAAGGACCAGCGCAGCCTTGTTGTGATGGCTAATATTGCTACGCCGTAATATCAAGAGCTCCGATGGGGATGAGATGACTTGATGAAAATCTGATTGTGGAATTGTATGGTGAAAAGGCATGAATATGTTGTCTGGCAATGATGGGCATCGGCATGCATGCATAAAGACAGTGTCTGCTAAAGAATCGGATTGAGTTTTGCAGGTCTAATTGTGGACGATTACTCTTCTTTCAAGAGGGGGTAAGTCACAAGTTTGGTGACGTGGCAACCCCGAGGGGGTTAAGGCCACTAAAGGCCCCCAACTTATGGGCAATTGGCCGAAACTCACTAAACCTAAAACCTTATGATGTGGACAACCAATACGGACGTCCGTAAAAGGTGGAGTAGCATGCTGACTTGGCAAATTGCACGGATCTGTCGGTGTTGGCTTTTGGACAGGGAGCTTTTTGAAGTAGTAGCTTTTCACTGCAAAAGCTTTTAGGCCAAGGGCCTTTAAATATGTAACCTTGGGGCTCACTCTGGCATTCCAGGTTTTGTGGAAGCAGAGCTGGAGTCTTCACAGGTGTACCTTTGTGAAGCAATACAAAAAAAATACCGAAAGGGGCGCCAAGGTTTTGGGCGAGTGCTCTGGTAGTGCAATCCGCCACTCCGTGTCTACCGTTTGGATTTTCTCGCTCTCTCTTTGTGTTTGGTTATTTTGAAAAGTCTGATCCAGTTTGTTCTTTTTAGTTAGCACGGGGTAACCTCCCATTATACAAAGCCTTGGTTGAATTAGAAGAGCTCGATCTAACTTGGGCACTAACTACTCCCACGTAATAGTATTCAGTCGTCCACTTGTAATCAATGAAGAATAGAAAGCTGGGCATGACGGCGGTAACTCGGACATCAAGTCAATGGCATGTCCCTCGAGGCAATGCTCTTCCCCATCCGAAGTATCTCTTGCCGCAATTATTGCATCTTGTTGACGTGAACCCTCGTGGAAGTAGCTCGGGCTGCATCCATGTTGATCAATTGCACTTGCAAAGCAACACGCTTCGTAGGGGTAACATGCTCATGGACAATCTCCAAATGATTCCGACTATGCTTGGTACTTGTCATTGCATTCACATGCTCCAAGCTCCGTGGGTTACAAATTATAATTCAAGGTGCACTCGAGCATTGACCCGCTCCCAAATTGCACCCCCTTTCATTGTAGATGGCTTCTTCACGTTCTTTGTCACAAAGTACCCGAGATCATATGAGTCGAATACCGCCATCATCCTCATCCTCCCAGTACTATAGCTGGTACCATCTAACTGAGGATCAGAGGAAAAAGTCGGAAGGGTAGGTATCTACACTGGCTTGTCACCTGCCTCCTTTTGATACCAATCCCACGTAGCACCTGATGATGATCAAACAACAATAGCATTTGAGTCACCTTTCGACATGTTGACAGGAAGAGTATTGTCGTGTGAAGAGGATATGCTTGGGTACTTAGAAGAAACCGCTCCAAGTCAGTCTGTACTACTCCAAATCAGCACCAAATCAAAGACACAAAAGGACAGTCAGCCAATTGTCTCTCCTCTAGGCTCCTTCTTCACCTCCAAATCTGGGTCTATACTCGATCAAAATGGTCACTCTGAATCTGAAATTTACTGCTGATAGACAGCCTCTCCGTACTTGCAAAACTCGCACAAGATCCTCGAAATCTCACAACGGATGTGATAATTCCAGGTTTGAATCTCAAAAAACAGCAAGCTAACTCCTCTCCAAAAACTCTAGAAAAGCACTGGAACATGCCTCAAAAACGCTCCAAGGTCAGATTTAACACTCGAGCTCTGATACCATGTTAGAAGTGGCAGCGATAGGTATGGCTGAAAAGCACGGAGGACTGTTAGATTTACACCACTCTGCGGACTCCAAGGCAGATTTGCGTTTTGGGGCAGGTAGCAAGGCTGCATCCGCTGCGTTTTCTTTTGGCAAGGAAGAGGGGCACGAGTGTTCTCAAATCAGAGGCACTTGGGGGGCTTAGTTCTTCATGGTCTTGCGACCAAGCGCCTAATCATTCGCATCAAGTACTCCTCCCAAGAAGAATCAGCCAGCGTTTCTGCTGGGGTGCTTGCGTTTTTTGCTTCTGGCTGCCAACGCTACCCTTTTTGGGACTTTTAGTTGCTGGAAAACCCCTCTGCTTCATCTGCGTTTTCAGCCAGATCTGCGGTTTTGGGATCTGCTGCGTTTTTGGACCGCAAGGCAGCGTTTACTGCACAGAGGGGGAGTGCTTGGCTTCCTACCCCTGATCTTGCCTTTCGACACACCGGCTTTGCATCTGGTGCCTTGCTGGCCCGTATTCTCTCCATTTCCGTTGGATTTCAGTTACTAACCCCTGCTGTTTTTTCTCTGTTTTCAGCCCTCTGACGGCTGTGCACACAGAGATAAACCTCCCCACACCCTTTGCACCGCTTCGGACCATGCCGGGTGAAACCGGCCCGTAGGGCGGTAGGCGTTGGCTTTCACCCGAAATTCTTTACTTTAAACACACACACAGAGCACTTTGCAAAGAGAACCTGCGACGGGAGTTAACACTTGAATACACACACGGCTCGGAAGCTAGAATGCTCCGAGCAGACGCCGACAACCTGTAGGCCCCAAAATTGGCGCCCCTTTCGGTATTTCTTTATTCTTTAGGAGGGTAAATTACAAGGTAAGGTCCTGGGAATCCTTCACGTGTATCCACCTAGATACCATTTGATTTGGCCAAATTTCGGCAGCATAACAGCCCCAAAACTTGCGCGAAACCAATTCCCCTGCTGGAACTCGCTTGCACTGTCGTATACCCTCTGATTCCTGTCCAAAAACAGTAAATTCAGCCCGCTGTATTTACTGGTTTTTGCCCTGTTTTCAGCCCCAAACAGTCCCCTAACTGTCCTTTGCCAGTGGGGCACGATTCCCAATGATCTTGGCGTCCGTATGGCTGAAAAACAGTCAAATTACAGCGCATACACAGCGCTGATTTTGCACCTGTACGGTGAGGTTATGACCCTCACCAGTGCCTGCTTTGGAGTAGCAGTTAGCTACCCCTGTTCCTGCTCAAGGAGGCTCTTGCCTCAGCACAAAAGCATGAACCCACACAACTGTACATCAGTCAAATGAGTAGCCCTCTTGTGGGGCATCACATAACTGCACGTAGGGGAGAGAGAGAGCAGTATGTAGCGTGCGGGGCATCACTCCCGTCACCATACTGTACATAGAGGGAAAGGAAGCACTCCATAGCTCTTAACCTGTGACAGGTTCTCAATGAAGCATCCTCCCAGCATAAATCGAGCGCCCTCTCTTCTACCCTTGACCTGTAATGCATCTGTGAACAAATAGATGCAAAAAGGAGAAGATTTCCATGGCTGCCAAAACCTGCGTATCGCTGAAAACGCAGCAAAACAGCCCTGTAAACACGCATCTGATGCCTTCCAATGCTGAAAATGAGCTCCTTGGCCCTAGGCAAAGTCATGGGAAGCTCAAAAATGGAGAGAAATGGCTGAAAATCCAAGTTAACAGCCTCCAAAACTGCTCCAGAAAGTCAGTTACGGGTTCTGTTCTCCCAGACTTGGTAAATTGACCACAAAGTGCCACTTGGCACTCATACATGCAATTTCCCCGCATTGGGCTTCCTGCTTAAAAATCTCTCAACTTGTGCATCAGTTGACTTTGCAGCAGAGTACTAAAATGTTCCCTTGGTCATACCGAAGGTAATGACGCGAACACATTTCACAGCCCAAAATAGCAGTTCCCTAATTTTTAGGAGATGCTTCCGTCGGGCTCTCGCTGGTCTTCTGACCATCTATCCTCATTGGGACCGCATCCAAAAGTGCAATGTGGCCCAACTGTCGGATACTTTCTGTTGGTGATCCCACCTTGACTTTATGCCTTTATTGAGTTCACTTCCTAGTATCCACCAACTTGCTAAGTGCGACGGGGGGGACCTGTATGATCTTGCTCTGAGCCTAGACATCCTCTTACTGTACGAATTCCAGTGCCGACCAACTTCCCGTCTGCGGGTGAAACTATCGTTCACATTGGCCATACAATGTCCGACCATTTGCAACTTCAAAAAGAGGGTCTCAAAAATGAAACAAAAATCATTGGAAAGAAACCAACAACTAAGGTTAGCAGTTGCCACGTCCTCGTGACATACCCCCCTCTTGAAATCGCAAACGTCCTCGATTGCATACCATAAATACATGCCATAGATGATCTTGTGTGGTAAGCACCCTTTTATCATCGCATGTATCCGCAAGAAAGACTGTCAAAACATATGTACAAATGACTTAATGAGACCTTCATACTTTTGTCAAACTGTACACTGCTGTTGCACTGAATCGATGAGTACATTTGATGTGCTAGCTCTATCATTACCCCTCCTTTGCAAACATTGGGTTGGGGCATACGTAGGCTGTAACCCAAAGGCGTCAAGGTAAAGCTGCAATACATTTGGTGACTCTGACAGTTCATGCTCTTCTATCCACTTTGCATCCATAGGTAGATAGTTATTGAACTTCACCATAGCATCTTACAACCTGTCCCTTAACTTTTACGTGTTGCAAAAGGCTCTTGCCTCTGCAAACGAACATAATTCCACAACCTGACGTACCACCCACGACCAAGCAAGCTCAAATTTCAAGATGATTTACCAATGCGTCACAGAATCCAAGCAATCGCCTCAGAGAATCGGCAAGCAGCATGTCACTTGGCAGACCCACGTCACTCCCGTAGAAGATCAAGTGGCCAATCTACCACCGTGAGACCTCTCCCTATCTCATCTTGGTTCATACTTGCAAACCCTAAAAACGCAGCAGAAAATCAGCCCTAATTTGACCACTTTTTAGCAGGGCGTACATGAGGAATTTCTTGTTTGTCCTGTGAAGAGGAACCCTCTTCCATAGTTCCCTTCCCCTTGTCGGCCATAGTGTAATCCGCGTGTTCTTGCACTGTGTGTCTTTACCCTCAACTATCCAGGCTCACTCTTTGAGGAAAAAGTGATTGATGTCCCGGCAACGGAACCATGAAACCGGCCCGTAGGGCGGTAGGCGTTGGCTTTCACCCGAAATTCTTTACTTTAAACACACACACAGAGCACTTTGCAAAGAGAACCTGCGACGGGAGTTAACACTTGAATACACACACGGCTCGGAAGCTAGAATGCTCCGAGCAGACGCCGACAACCTGTAGGCCCCAAAATTGGCGCCCCTTTCGGTATTTCTTTATTCTTTAGGAGGGTAAATTACAAGGTAAGGTCCTGGGAATCCTTCACGTGTATCCACCTAGATACCATTTGATTTGGCCAAATTTCGGCAGCATAACAGCCCCAAAACTTGCGCGAAACCAATTCCCCTGCTGGAACTCGCTTGCACTGTCGTATAATCTCTGATTCCTGTCCAAAAACAGTAAATTCAGCCCGCTGTATTTACTGGTTTTTGCCCTGTTTTCAGCCCCAAACAGTCCCCTAACTGTCCTTTGCCAGTGGGGCACGATTCCCAATGATCCTGGCGTCCGTATGGCTGAAAAACAGTCAAATTACAGCGCATACACAACGCTGATTTTGCACCTGTACGGTGAGGTTATGACCCTCACCAGTGCCTGCTTTGGAGCAGCAGTTAGCTACCCCTGTTCCTGCTCAAGGAGGCTCTTGCCTCAGCACAAAAGCATGAACCCACACAACTGTACATCAGTCAAATGAGTAGCCCTCTTGTGGGGCATCACATAACTGCACGTAGGGGAGAAAGAGAGCAGTATGTAGCGTGCGGGGCATCACTCCCGTCACCATACTGTACATAGAGGGAAAGGAAGCACTCCATAGCTCTTAACCTGTGACAGGTTCTCAATGAAGCATCCTCCCAGCATAAATCGAGCGCCCTCTCTTCTACCCTTGACCTGTAATGCATCTGTGAACAAATAGATGCAAAAAGGAGAAGATTTCCATGGCTGCCAAAACCTGCGTATCGCTGAAAACGCAGCAAAACAGCCCTGTAAACACGCATCTGATGCCTTCCAATGCTGAAAATGAGCTCCTTGGCCCTAGGCAAAGTCATGGGAAGCTAAAAAATGGAGAGAAATGGCTGAAAATCCAAGTTAACAGCCTCCAAAACTGCTCCAGAAAGTCAGTTACGGGTTCTGTTCTCCCAGACTTGGTAAATTGACCACAAAGTGCCACTTGGCACTCATACATGCAATTTCCCCGCATTGGGCTTCCTGCTTAAAAATCTCTCAACTTGTGCATCAGTTGACTTTGCAGCAGAGTACTAAAATGTTCCCTTGGTCATACCGAAGGTAATGACGCGAACACATTTCACAGCCCAAAATAGCAGTTCCCTAATTTTTAGGAGATGCTTCCGTCGGGCCTCGCTGGTCTTCTGACCATCTATCCTCATTGGGACCGCATCCAAAAGTGCAATGTGGCCCAACTGTCGGATACTTTCTGTTGGTGATCCCACCTTGACTTTATGCCTTTATTGAGTTCACTTCCTAGTATCCACCAACTTGCTAAGTGCGACGGGGGGGACCTGTATGATCTTGCTCTGAGCCTAGACATCCTCTTACTGTACGAATTCCAGTGCCGACCAACTTCCCGTCTGCGGGTGAAACTATCGTTCACATTGGCCATACAATGTCCGACCATTTGCAACTTCAAAAAGAGGGTCTCAAAAATGAAACAAAAATCATTGGAAAGAAACCAACAACTAAGGTTAGCAGTTGCCACGTCCTCGTGACACCGGGAGCGTGCGAGCACGCTGAAAATCGCTGGACAGCAGCGTTTTCTTCACCTTGCAATTGCGTTTATGGGTGGACAGCAGCCACATGGCTTCACAAAGGATGAAGTTACCTCCTGCTAGGGCCCAGGACACCATCCGATGTTGGTCCGTGCAGTCTCACAACGACTGCTGTAGTACACAGTATCTTCGACATCGGCTTGATCATCTACGGGCGTACGATCCTTGGGAGATCCATTCATTCCAGCCATCATTCGGCGGTTGCGCACTCTAGAGGGGATGGTGACTTGTGGTTTTGTCACGTGACACATCCAACCCTATGTGTCCATGGACAAGCTACAGCATGACCAGGGTTCAGTTCAATCAAGTCAGTCTAGGATAGAAAGTGATATGGCACTTTTGTGAGTCTGTTCGTAGACCGCGCATGACCAGTCACTTAGATTAGATGCATATCCTACGGTTGTACACAGCATGACCATCAGATTCCAGTCATATCCCATCAATAGCATTTTTACAGTGCATAGACATATTTTTGACATTTTTCACTTATTATTTTCAAGTGACTTTTGTTGGAAAGTAGGTAGGGCAATTTTGCTAAGTTTGTATATAAGCAAACCTAGCGCTAGCACTTTCTGGCAGAAGAGGCAGCAGGAGCACTTGCTCAACAGGCAACTTCTCAGCAGAACCCCTAGATGCCCTAGCGTTTTTACATCCCAGCAGAAGGCTAGCGTTTTGGACCAGATCAACCAGCGTTTTTGCTTTGACAACAGCCTGGCGATAGCAAGAAGCAGTAGACTCCCCAGCGTTAGCAGATTCTCCACCGCAAGACCATTCTCAGCCCTAGCGTTTTTGCATCTGCAAGACACTTTAGCGTTTTTGCAGATCTTCGCGACGGAATCCCCACAAGCATCAGCGTTTTCAGTTTTCAGCATTTAGAACCTGCAGAAGAACCCCCAAACCCTCGCAGATCTCACCTTCCCGCAGCAGTTCCTCGCCACACGGTCAGATCCATCGAAGTTTGCAGATTCAGCTCGGAAACGCAGATTTCAGCATCTGCGTTTCTTTATCTGCTGGAACCTGACTCTATGTCGTTGTATCGTCGTCATCGACATAGAGTCAGTTTCCAGCAGATAAAGATTTGCAGATTTCAGCCCGTCTCGTCGTCATCCTCATCGTCGTCGACATTGTCGGCAAGTCCAAGCATTGTAGAGACTTGTGCAATCATAAGTAGGCCGCTCTCGCCATAGAGAGTGGGGCCTTCGGAGGAGGGTTTGACAACATTCTGGTGTCGTATTCTTCTCTCTCTATCTCTCAGTCTCAGCACCTTCATTCACAGTGTCTTCACTTTGTTTGTGTCCATTGCACTCTCTCACTAAAGGAACGGAAGGCTCTTCCTTCTGTAAGTAAAAGGAACCCTTGAGCACAGTTCGGAGCACTCATCTTGAGCAAAGTTCAACATTCACTTCCGCTCCACCTAACATTGGCATCAGAGCTTTGGCAGTGTTTTGTATCACTAAAGGAAAGAACCACATATTTTTTTTTGCTTGTTGAGGTCACTCGTAACCCAAGACAACTTGGGCGTGTCGATTCCTAATCGTGTTTTTGAAGAGTGACAGGAAACCCAAGAAAGAAGGGCTTGTCCAGCCTCCCCTTGTGCCTCTTTTCACTCATTGAGAGCGGACCGTGCACTTAGCGGCTGGCCAATCGACGTGAGGTGGGAAAAAACAACCTTGGTGTAAGCGCAAGGCCACTAAGGGGTGCGTCCACAGAAAAGAGCAGAACTCGGGTGAAGAGAAGATCCTTCTCTAACACAGATGCAAGTGAAAGAAGAACCTTAAGAACCTCAAGACCCGCAAGAACCTCAAGAACTCAAGACCCCCCAAGAACCCAAGTTCCTTGTGAACTTAAGAACCCAAGACCACAAGAACCCACATGAACCCACGACTTTAGTGGACGGTCATCACTCAAAGCAGAATGGATACTTCGCATGGAAGTGATGAGCATGAGGGTGGTGAAGAAGAATTTTTCCCACCAGGCGGTTTTTCTGACCCTCCCCCTTCCCCATCTACGCCAAGGATTGCACTAACTCCTATGGAGGAGTTGGAGCAGATATTTATGGAAAGAAAGTTAGAACGCGAAGAAAGAAAAGCAGAAAGAGAAGCAGAAAGAAAGGCCTACGAAGAAAGAAGGGCAGCCATAGATTGTGAATACGAAGAACGAATGGCAGCCATAGAGTGTGAGCACGAGCGCGAGAACAAAGAAAGAGAAGCAGAGTTTGATCCGAGAACAAAGAAAGCCAAGCAGCATTTGATAGCGCGAACAAAGCAAGTCAAGCAATGAACGACCGATACATGAAAGAGATGTTGTGACTCTTTTCTCAAATGTAGACACAGATGCAAGAGATTCGGGAAAGAGACTCTCTCAGTCTCTTCTTCTCCAAAGCATGACACATAGGATTTGCATGATGATTTGAATGACAATGATTTGCATGATGATTTGAATGATAATGATAAGCATGATGAGATGGATAACTCTCACAAGCATGATGATTTGCAGGAAGATTATGTGATTTCTCACGAGCATGATGATTTGTATGAACACGATGTGATTGTTTACAAGGAGGATGGTTTAGTTGATGCTTTTTCTAGCGAAGCTAACCTCGTTGCATTCGATTCGAATCGATCCCCCCCCCCCCCCCCCCCCCCCCCCCCAAGGCAGATTCGATCAAACACGAAGAACTGATCTTGGCCTCTCGAGCCTAGGTCCAAAGAACCCTCATAGGAAGTACTATGTGTTCGAATGATTAGTCAGCAGGCATTGTTCGAGTGTTTCATTCGTGATCTTTTCCTGTATTTTAGTCAGCGTCTTTATGTGATCCCTTTCCTAGGCATGACATATTGTACGTTGAGCACGTTTCACTCATGAATGAGCACGGATGTATGCGGATTATTCATGAAAAGCTGAAAAGTATGCATTCAAGGAAGTCACATTCCATGTCTCGTCCTTGGCACGACACAGTTGTAGAAAGAGCACATGAAAGTATGAGCACCAAGCATGGGCATTTCCGTTGTAAATTGCCACAGTTGATTGATTTAGATCAGCAAGACAAGATTCGATCTCATTGTTTGCGTGCGTGTGGTGAACGGTTTGACACTCTGTCTATTTGTTCATCTACATTGCATGCACAGTCTTTTAGGAAGACGAGATTTTCTCCACTCACTTTACATGGAATAGGTATGTTCATGTTTTTGTGTTGGAAGTGGTTTCAGGAATTTTCAGCCTTGGAGATTCTTGAAGAAGCTGGACCTACGTCCATAGACAAAGTTGAAGCATTGAAGGAGCTGCAGATGATTTTGTGTCGCTTTCGGCACGGCCCAAAGAAGCAAGCGTTGAAGACCTTTATGAAGTTCAAGTATCGCACGACCCACACCTCAGAGTGGGCCGGCGAAGAGTCCTTTCGAGGATTCCGGATGTTGTTGGCGATCTCCCGCGACGCCATACAGTTCGGTATCAGTACCTCACTTTGAAAAGGAGGGGATGTCACGTGACACATCCAACCCTATGTGTCCGTGGACAAGCTACATCATGACCAGGGTTTAGTTCAATCAAGTCAGTCTAGGATAGGAAGTGATCTGGCACTTTTGTGAGTCTGTTCCCAAACTGCGCACGACCAGTCACTTAGACTAGATGCAAATCCTCCGGTTGCACACAGCATGGCCATCAGATTCCAGTCATATCCCATCAGTAGCATTTTTACTGTGCTTAGATCTATTTTTGACATTTTTCACTTATTATTTTCAAGTGACTTTTGTTGGAAAGTAGGTAGGGCAATTTTGCTAAGTTTGTATATAAGCAAACCTAGCGCTAGCACTTTCTGGCAGAGGAGGCAGCAGGAGCACTCGCTCAACAGGCAACTTCTCAGCAGAACCCCCAAATGCCCTAGCGGTTTTGCATCCCAGCAGAAGGCTAGCGTTTTTGGACCAGATCAGCCAGCGTTTTTGCTTTGACAACAGCCTGGCGACAACAAGAAGTAGCAGACTCCCCAGCGTTAGCAGATTCTCCACCGCAAGACTGTTTTCAGCCCTAGCGTTTTTGCATCTGCAAGACACTTTAGCGTTTTTGCAGATCTTCGCGATGGAATCTCCACAAGCATCAGCGTTTTCAGTTTTCAGCATTTAAAACCCGCAGAAGAACCGCCAAACCCTCGCAGATCTCACCTTCCTACAGCAATTCCTCGCCGCACGGTTAGATTCATCGAAGTTTGCAGATTCAGCCTGGAAAACGCAGATTTCAGCATCTGCGTTTTCAGCACGTCGTCGTTGCATCGTCGTCATCCCCGTCGTCATCGACATAAAGTCAGTTTTCAGCAGATAAAGATTTGTAGATCTCAGCCCTTAGCATTTTCAGATTTCAGCCCGTCTCGTCGTCGTCCTCATCGTTGTCGACATTGTCGGCAAGTCCAAGCATTGTAGAGATTTGTGCAATCATAAGTAGACCGCTCTCACCATAGAGAGGGGGGCCTTCGGAGGAGGGTTTGACAACATTTTGGTGTCGTATTCTTCTCTCTCTATCTCTCAGTCTTAGCACCTTCATTCACAGTGTCTTCACTTTGTTTGTGTCCTTGCACTCTCTCACTAAAGGAACGGAAGGCTTTTCCTTCCGTAAGTAAAAGGAACCCTTGAGCACAGTTCGGAGCACTCATCTTGATCAAAGTTCAACATTCACTTCCGTTGTCACGAGGACGTGGCAGTTATTAACCATGTCACAAAGAAGTGGCAACTGCTAACCTTGGTTGTTGGTTTCTTTCCAATGGGGTTTATTTTATTTGTTTTGAGACCCTCTTTTTGAAGTAGCAAACGGTCGGACATTGTATGGCCAATGTGAACGGTAGATTCACCCGCAGACGGAAAGTGGTCGGCACTGGAATTCGTATGGTAAGAGGATGTCTAGGCTCAGAGCAAGATCATATAGTTCCCCCCGTCGCACTTAGTAAGTTGGTGGATACTAGGAAGTGAACTCAATTAAGGCGTAAAGTCAAGGTGGGACTACCAACAAAAAGTATCCGACAGTTGGGCCACATTGCACTTTTGGATGCGGTTCCAATGAGGATAGATGGTCAGAAGACCAGTGGGAGCCCAACGGAAGCATCTCCTAAAATTTAGGGAATTGCTATTTTGGGCCGTGAAATGTGTTCGCGTCATTACCTCCGGTATGACTAGGGGAACATTTTACAACTCTGCCGCGAAGTCAACTGACGCGTCGGTTGGGATATTTTTAAGCGGCAAACCCGAAACGGGAAAATGCTTGAAAATGCGCCAAGTGTCAGTTTTTCATGGACTTTCCTCCTATAGAAAAATAGGCGCTGATTTTTAAGTTGGGAGAGGCCTCATTTCAGTTTTTGTCACAGGTTAAGAGCTATGGAGTGCTTCCTTTCCCTCTCATGTACAGTGTGGTGCTAGGAGTGATGCCCTGCACACTACACACTGCTCTCTCTCCCCCCTACGTGCAGTTATGTGATGCCCCACAAGAGGGCTCCTCATTTGATTGATGTACAGTTGTGTGGGTTCATGCTTTTGTGCTGAGGCAAGAGCCTCCTTGAGCAGGAACAGGGGTAGCTAGCTGCTACTCCAAAGCAGGCACTGGTGAGGGTCATAACCTCACCATACAGGTGCAAAATCAGCGCTGTGTATGCGCTGTAATTTGACTGTTTTTCAGCCATACGGACGCCGGGACACTTGGGAATCGTGCCCCACTGGCAGAGGACAGTAGGGGGACTGTTTGGGGCTGAAAACAGGGTAAAAACCAGTAAATACAGCGTGCTGAATTTACTGTTTTTGGACAGGAATCAGAGGGTATATGCCAGTAGAAGCGAGTTCCAGCAGGGGAATTGGTTTCGCGCAAGTTTTGGGGTTGTTATACTGCCGAAATTTGGCCAAAACAGGCGGTATCTAGTGGGATACAGTCAAAGGATTCCTAGGACTCTTCTTTGTACTTTACCCTCCTAAGGAATAAAAAAATACCGAAAGGGGCGCCAATTTTGGGGCCTACAGGTTGTCGGCGTCTGCTCGGAGCATTCTAGCTTCCGAGCCGTGTGTGATTAAGTGTTAATTCCCGTTACAGGTCTCCTTTGCAAAGTGCTCTGTGTGTGTGTTTAAAGTAAAGAATTTTGGGTGAAAGCCAACGCCTACCGCCCTACGGGCCGGTTTCATCCGCTCCACCTAAGAGGTTTGCTATGGACAGTGGACACACCTATGCATTCATCAAAGGAGTTCACGCGAGATATGGCCATGCTCATGGCATATGGGATTCGGACATTCCTAAAGAAGACACCGCCATCTTGGGTGGACACACTTATTACTTGACCTTGATATGTCAGATCACTTGCTTACACAAGAGCATCTACATGGACTTAGGGAGAGGATCTTGGATCTCTTCTTGGACAAGTTCATTGCTTGGATCTACAGACCAGAGTGGGACTTCAGTGCTTTGGACTCTCTTGGAGAGTTTACCCGCAAGATGCGGGAGATCAGGCATCATTATGCGTCTACATCCGGAGTCACCCGGAGCTTGGCTTGGATGGTAGTGTAGTTGCTCTTCTACGCTCCTGATCATTTGGATTGCCACCTTCAGAATTACTTAGACACACCCTTAGTAACCTTACAACAGACTTATTCCTCGACCTGGGCAGTATGCCACTCCCAGCTCATTCACATTGAGAGCCACACCGAGTCGCGGTTTGGTGGCGTTGTTGGCGCGGATTCTGTTTTGGTTGACACCAGAGGAATGGAGGCAGGAGATACAAGCAAGACGACGCAGACAGATTGGTCTGGCCTTTTCCTCTTCTCAGAGGATATTCACAGGGCAGACTGCTCAGTCTGGCTTCCCTTCTTCATACAGGATGATTACGGTGTAGACAACTTGGTCTGATCACACCTCTTCTCAGAGGCCCTTCACAATGCAGACTGTTGAGTCTGCCTTTCCCCTCATCTTGGATTACTCTACCTACTGACAGGACACCATCTGGTGGTGGTCCGTGCGGTCTCTCGGTGACTGTTGCAGCTTACAGTAGCTTCTACAGTGCAGACTATTTAGTCTGGCTTTCCTTGTTTCGGAGGACGTTATGGCACAGATTGCTACATCTGGCCTTCCCGGAGTTTTCTTACACAGCTTAGCCACCTGACCACACTGGGTTACAGGTTCATGCATTGACAGGCTTCCGGTCATTCTCATGACGGTTCTTGGGCTTTCCCATTTTCTCCAGACGGTTTGACTACAGACACCACAGATCCTATTGGGCAGGATACTTGTAGGTCTATTGGCACTTCGTTCACGACAAGGAGTTGTTTTCACACTCAGTTCGAGACCTTCACGCAGTACCTTCACATTGCATTAGCAGAGTACAGCAGCTTGCTACACTGCTCACAACGGCATCTTTCCATGGAGATCTCTGGGAGTTTGGGACACCCAGACTGCTGTAGACATTGCAACAAACATCTTCATCATTTGCCTCACATCTTCGGCTTCATGCGGTTTGTTCAACATTAGGTGCTGAGAGGGGGTGTTAGATTTACACCGCTTCACACATGTCTAGGGCACTTCCTTGTACGGCTAGTGTCTCCGGGCTAGCCACCCATAGCATAGTTTGTACCTTGTCCGGTCGCCCAAGTTTGGGGCCGGCCGTCCACTTGAGTTGGGCGCCCACCTTGGGCACTCATATATATGGGGCGGGGGGGTTACACATTTCATACACACACACACATCTGATCATTGTACGGGTCTCTTGCTCTGGTAGTCAGTGGAGGGTTGATCGCCCTCTTTCCCATCTCTGGTGTTTTGTGTCTCTCTCTCTCTCCAACCTAAAAGGGGGTCAAACATCTTACTGCAGCTCGCACAGCTTTCTTGAGTGCGGTGAATTGACTCTCTTCTTCTTCTTCTTCATCTTCTCTCTCTCTCTCTCTCTCTCTCTCTCTCTCTCTCTCTCTCTCTCTCTCTCTCTCTCTCTCTCTCTCAATCATGGAAAGCGTCGAAGAAGTGCCAACGGCTTCCCCCACATGTAAGAAGGCGCATCCCTCGCCGGCCGCCCACAAAGCCTCTTTCATGTGGACAGGGAAAAGGATGTCGGAACGAAGAAAGAGATGGCATATGTAGGAGGATCACTTCGCTCGAGGAGAAAGCGGTCATCCAAGATTCCATCATCCGAAATCTACAAGCAAAAAGTGGGCAGCTCGAAGAAGGCAAAATTCAGCCATCCATGATGGAATAATTTATTACCATGATAGAAGAAATATGGGTTATCAAGGAAGGTGAGGAGAATAAGTCATGGGCCGCGGTCATCTCCGCAACACAAAAGAAAGTAGAGGAGGCCGAAAAATGGATTGAGGTTGCTAAGAAAGGGAAAGGTAAGGAAGCTCCTTGTACACCCACTCTTATTAACATGACCCTCGAAGAGGAACAAAGGAGGATCCGGGCTCTACATGTGAGGGTAACCGGCCTCAAGGACATAAACAACGTGGAAAAAGAGGTCACAAGCTTCACATCCATGATGGGGGTGGACAAGCCTTCACACACAAAGGTATGGAGAGTGGGCAAGAAGAGTGATGGCCTGGGAGATCTTCGAAAGGGAGAGCTCTCATACTACGCTTCCCCTCCTTGGAAGAGAAGAAGGAATTCTTGAGAAAGAGGCCTACTCTCAAGAAGACAAGTATTTTTCTCGGTGATGATCTCACTCTCTCACAGCTTGCGCATATGAGAGAGGTAATGCTAGAGATTACGGCGGCAAGGGAGAAGGGAAAGATGGCCTTTTACAGAGATGGTCAGGTGGAGATTGTAGAGCGGCGCTCTACATGACGGTGTGAGACCTATGAGACCACACTGAAGATGGCTACTTGGAATTGTAATGGATCTATGAGGTTGGACGTTGGTGCCTTTGAGGACAATTTCAGAGACAGGGACATTGTTTTCTTCTCAAAGACGCATTAGGCCCCCGGACAGCTTATGCCACATGTGGTGGGATACAGATGGGAGACAGCCCACAGGATTGTCGCGAGATCTGAGCATGGGAGTAGAGGTTCAGGAGGAGTAGCAGTGCTATTTAGGGAGGAGTTACAACCACTACCACATATTGTACGGAGAGATGATCATGCTAGATACATGTGGGTGAGGCTGAGAGCTGACACAGGCCGATTTCTATACATTGCCATATGTTACTCCCCCCCCCCCCAAGTACATCAGTATATGCTGCATCCAGAGGACAATCACCTTTCTCTATACTAGATGATGATATAAGGGAGTTTTCTAGGGATGGTAATATCATCCTCCTAGGGGACTTCAATGTCCGAACGGGCAACTCTCAGACAGTCTTCTACGACACTTCAGATGAGATGCTTAGAGAGCTGGATGTGGGTGAGTTGGGGCTTAATAGATGCTCACATGATAGAGAGCAGACAGAGTATGGGAGATACCTCACGGAGATGACGACTGCACATGGGTTAGCCATACTTAATGGCTTACAGCGATTTCTTGGAGCATCCGGTTTCACATGCTTTCAACACAGACATGGGGCCAGTACAGTGGACTATGTTATGGTATAACCGAGCTTTATTCCTTGTATTCAGGATTTCATAGTGGGAGCCAGATCAGTGGGCGTAGCAGTGGATCATGTACTTTTGACATTTTCTGTTTCACTTCAGTATAGTACAGCCCAGACATCAGGAGGTAGGTCACATACCCATTATACATTTACACCAGAGACTGACTCAGTTTATACAGAGGAGATCTATAGCCGTCTATGCACAGCTAGTCCTGGCCTCTTAGTGGAGGAGTGCACCACTTTACTGACTGAGACACTGCATGGTGCAGCATCAGAGGCATACCCACACACTCAGCAGGTTCGAAGGTTGTATTCTGGGAGCATGCCCCAAAATAGTTGGTATGATGAGGAGTGCAGAGAGATGAGAGCCCAGCTTCAGAGGTATCTTCTTTTAGGAGTCATCACTTACAGAAAATCTCGGATTGCTTCCGGATGCCTTGTGCGACGGAAGAAACGAGCTTACTTGGCCCAGATGGAGCGAGACTTGTATCAGCTGTTCTTGAGTAGAGACTCAAGAGAGGCATGGCGATTCTTTCATGAGCACTCCCCTCCCCTAGTGATTACTTCTCCTGATGTGTGGGGCCAGTATGCCTCATCGTTATATACGGTTCCTGGACAGGACCCCCTTCCAGATCCTACAGAGCCATGCCCACCTATCAGCACCTTCTTTACCACTGAGATGGTAAAGAGAGCCATTGACAGGATGAGGACCAACAGGGCATATGATCATGATGGTCTAGTAGCAGAGCGATTTAACATGCTAGAGATATGTTGGTAGAGGTTCTTGCAGTGTTGTTCAATCGTGCCATGTGTGAGGGATTACTTGAGACTTGGAGATTGTCTACTATTGTGCCTATCTTCAAAGCAGGTGATCCTACAGAGCGTGGGAATTGCCACACTATTATGGTTGGACACACATTGGCATTGTTGTATGCATCCATTCTTGAGCAGCAGTTGAGTTATTGGGCAGAGGGTGAGGGTGTACGAGCAAAGGGCCAGGCCGGTTTTAGGAGGGGTTTCTCCACTCTTGATCATATTCTGACACTCAGAGCCATCATTGAGGAGGGCATGTCACATGGGAGACGGATTTATTCCGCAGAGCATTTGACATGGTACCGAGAGCTCGATTGATGCGCAAACTGCAAGAGATGGGGGCGCCGATAGTGTTGATTTGGGGGATTATGGCTCTATATAGATAAGTGATGGGACATGTACGCACTCCGAAGGGGATATCTGATTTAGTTCACTCCACCATTGGGGTGAAACAAGGTTGCCCATTGTGTCCTACTCTATTTGGTATGTATGTTGATGAGGTGTCTGATTACATTGACAGAGAGGGTGATAGAGGTGCCCAACTGGGAGGGACGTGGATCCCATTGTTGTTATATGCTGATGATATTGTGTTGATCTCTGACTCACCAGAGGGTATGCAACGACAGTTGGATGCATTACACAAATTTGCAGAGGATAGTGGATTGTCTGTAAACCTTGGTAAAACCAAGGTTATGGTGTTTAACACCACACCACAGTGGATCAGTAGATCAGCACCGACTTTCACATATGGTCAAGAGATTGTAGAGTATACAGATGCATACGCTTACCTTGGGGTTGTCTTCATGGGGCCGAGGTTTTCTTTGGGGAGAGCAGCAGAGACTAGATTGACGAGAGCTTTTGCGGCCTTGGGAGGCTTGGAGAGGATGTGTTCGCAGATTCAGTTCCAGGAACCTCGGACAAAGTTATGGCTCTTTGATACCTTAGTAGCCTCAGCTATGTTGTATGGGGTGCAGACATGGGGACCTTCTGTAGGCTAGGATGGTTGGAGACGTATGGAGAGGCCCTTGGTATCTATGATCTCTCGACTGATCAAAGCCAAGGCCTCCGTACCCCACGCTACGAGTAGAGCTAGTTGCCCCTCCTATGGAGATTGAGGCGCTTACCAGAACAGTCTCCTTCGTGCATAGCTTGTGGGATACTACTAGAGACAGATATGCTAGACTGGCCCTTGAGTCTTCCAGACAATTAGCTCTTCAGGGGGACACTTCATGCTGGTATGCACAGATGACATCATGGTTTCAGACGCATGGTTTCACCATGGACAGGTTGCCCCCTTTCCAGTACTCTCTTCAGGCACCCTCGATGTCTCTTACACGGGTGGAGATTACTAGACTCATTCGTCAGGACCTGATCCAGTTGGACACCAGGAGGACATGGATAGAGCCGCCTCAGGAGTTGGGCACGAAGATGGCTTTCTATAGAGAGCATCTTCTCCACCTCACAGGCGATGGGTTTGTGATTCGACCCAACTACATGGACACACATATGTCTCATGGTTTGCGGTGTGCCATTGGTCAGATACGCACATTTTTACATCAGCTGGAGATTGAGACGGGTAGATTTAGAGGGATACCAGCAGACAGCAAGATATGCCGCTTATGCCAGTTAGAGCCAGAGACAGAGCTACATTACATATGTCATTGCACAGTGTACTATGAGATACGGGGCCGTTTCCATTGCTTATTTAGAGAGGGTTTCAGTCCTTTCTCTAGGGTCATGAGTTATGAGGATTAGAGATGTCTTGGGCTATGTCTACTTGAGTTACACAGACATAGAGACACTTTACTGGGGAGAGATAGAGAGAGACAGTCCTAGAGACAGATTACAGATTTCTTTTCACTAGATATGGGACAGCCATAGGAGCAGGCATCATTGCAGAGCTCGGCCCACACTCATTCTGCCACTACTGGCACTCTCATCGACCGAGCACTGGAGCTACAGAGATCCAGGCGGCCACGATTGAGGAGAGGGGCTACACAGCATCGACGGAGACTACAGCAGAGGATTCGAGCCATACTCTCTCGATATCCAGAGTGTAGATGAGGATGGATTCTAGTAGTAGTATCTAGTTCTTTTGTACCCAGACATGGTATTAGATTCACCATTTTGTAACAGATTGGTCTCATAGGTCATTTTGGCTTTTTGAAGACGTTAATATAACATTTCATTTCATTTCATCTCTCTCTCTCTCTCTCTCTCTCTCTCTCTCTCTCTCTCTCTAGTAGTAGTATCTAGTAGTATTAGATTCTAGTAGTAGTATCTAGTTCTTTTGTACCCAGACATGGTATTAGATTCACCATTTTGTAACAGATTGGTCTCATAGGTCATTTTGGCTTTTTGAAGACGTTAATATAACATTTCATTTCATTTCATCTCTCTCTCTCTCTCTCTCTCTCTCTCTCTCTCTCTCTCTCTCTCTCTCTCTCTCTCTCTCTCTCTCTCTCATGCTTCCGCACACGTGCACTCTCACAAGGACTTGGACTGAGTATCAGATTTGAGATCGGCTATGAGGGTTTCTCCACGATGGATAGGGAATTGTGGTGGAGATTGGCATCAGATCTTGCCTTTGGATATCCGTTTACACAGGTTCTTTGAACGGTTCAACAATGACGACGGCTATATGGTGGTTACTTCGCCGATTTTTCTCTGTTTTCAGCCTTCTAATGGTCAGAGTCCTTATCCTGTATGGACGCTCTGCACCACTCAAGTCTGTGCTGGAAGTGCACGAGCATGCTGAATTTTGCATTTCAGCCGCATTTTCAGCCCCTCGCAGGCATGTTTTCCGGCGGATAGTAGGCTGGATAGTCACCTCTTTGTCTCTCCTTCTGTTACCCTTTGACAGGATACTAGCTGGTGGTGGTCGGTGCGGTCTATCGGTGAGTCGTGATTGTGGCTGCTTACATGAACCTCAACTTTGGCTTGACCTTGCATTTGAGCATGTGATCTACAGGGACCTTACATCCAATCTGACATCGATGGGTGTGACTTCAGAGGGTGTATGACTTGTGGCTTGATTGATACATACTGTATGAGTGGATTTACGAGAGGCATGGCCGTGCTCACTGCATATGGGAACATCACCTTGACACCTTCATCACTGGTGGATAGAGACTGTCCATTCGACCTTACATGGTCATTGCCTTCGGAGGAGCATTCCCTTGGTCTTTTGGAGAAGATCTTGGATCTCTTCTATGACAAGTCCATTCCCAAGATTTGTAGATTGGAGTGTGAGTTGTGGCTTTAGTTCTCTGGACTCCTTTGGGAAGTGAAACTGCGAGATGTGAGAGATCTAGGATTTTGTGGCTATATCTGGAGCCGCCTTGAGATGGTCTCGTTGTGGCTCTGTTCGTCTTGTTGTGGCTCTTCTACTCTCTTGATGGGTAGAGGTTCTCTCATAGCTCATGGAGATTTAGAGCCACACCAAGATGCGGTTTCGTGATATTGTTGGCATGGATCGCCTTTGGTTGACACCAGAGGTTTGGAGGCAGGAGATACAAGCATATCAGCACAAACTGCTTAGTCTCTTCTCACAGGACGATTACGGTGCAGATAGCTTGGTTTGGCCACATTTTTATCTCGTCCAAGAGGTAGAAAATTCTCCCCATATTGTGTCATGAGCACAAGAGGAATCTCATCTCTATCAGAGCTACATATGGGTACAGCAACATCCCCAATGGTCTCACAACTCTATAAGATACAAGAGGTGGGAAGCTTTCCTCATACTGTGTCATCACCACAGCTAAAGGAATCTCATCTCTATTAGAACTATCTATATAGGGGATAGTGGCCGTATAACATCCAATCTTGTCGATGAAGATTTGTGGTCACTCATCTGAACAAAAGAGGAAACCACAACCCGAAGTCGCCAGGCACCTGATCCACAAAACTCAAAGGTCAGACTGAGAAATCTACACCAGAAAAGTCCAAACAAGTAAAGCCAGTCTCAACAGTCTGCCCCTGTAGAAGCTACCGTTCATTCATCTGAACAAGAGGAAACCACAACCCAAAGTTGCCAGGCACCTGATCCACAAAACTCCAAGGTCAGACTGAGAAATCTACACCAGAAAAGCCCAAACAAGTAAAGCCAGATTCAACAGTCTGCCCTATAGAAGCTACTGTATGCTGCAACAGCCACGGATAGACCGTGCAAACAACCATCTGATGGTATCTTGTCAATAGGTAGAGTCCTCCAAGATATAGAGGGGTATGTGTTGGGAAAATCTGAGAGATTGAAAAATAGTCTTGGTATTTGATTTGTACATTTTATGGATTTTGGGATCACACCTCAATGGTGATTGGCATATTTTGTGTATTTTATCTTGAGAAGTGTGCTCTTGAGATGTTTATTTTAATAGGAGGTTTTTCTTTGGGGGAAGAGAGAGAGAGAGAGAGAGAGAGAGAGAGAGAGAGAGAGAGAGAGAGAGAGAGAGCATCTCCCTGTTTGCTCATTTAATGAGAGTATTGGATGATGATTGTGTATCATTGCAGGTAGGAATGGTGCTGAATGAGTCATTGCGCCTTTATCCACCAGGTTCTTTGATAATAAGGGAAACAAAGAAAAAGATGATACTAGGAAGTCTCTCAATACCCGCAAACACACTGTTGATGATACCAATAATCAGTTTGCAATGTGACCCAAAATACTGGGGAAAAGATGCATCGGACTTCAATCCACAGCGCTTTGTAGATGGGGTGGGAAGTGCATGTGAGACACCATCAGCCTTCCTTCCCTTCTCCATGGGCCCACGAAATTGCTTGGGACAGAACTTTGCCATGGTTGAGGCAAGAGCGATCCTTGCCATGATGCTTGAGAGGTTTAGGTTCTCTTTGTCACCAGGTTACAGCCATTGCCCAACCACTATCCTGACCTTGCAACCTCAACATGGGATGCAAATCATCTTTGAAAAACTGAAGCAAAGCTAAACCTCATTATCAGTTTTCATGCAATAGGCAGCCCATGGATTATGATAGCTTCCTTTTTTGAAACGTAAGCACATAGGTAGTGACTTCAGTTCTTACCCAGGAAAAGCTTTGTACGTGAAGAATAGCTCTGTTTATAGGTGGGACTGTGTACTTGAATCTTCTCCTTGACAATTTGATGTTTGCTTGAGCCAAAGTGCCCCTTAGGCTTGGCACCATACACATTTGCCCCTTACAAAACCACCTAGTCTGATCGGTGCTTTGACCATGTGGAACTTCATCCACCATTTAATTTCTTTATGATTTTCACCATGAAGTAACCCACCAATCTTCTTTACTATTTTAATTAAAAATCTATGGTTTACATGAGGCACCATTTGTTCTGAAGGAAAGTTAAGTAACTAAGAAACACACTCGTCACCACATCTCCTTGCAATCAAATTTATCCTTTGGTACGACTAAAGCTTGTTATCAGCTTTCTTTTCTCGTCATTTTTGTTGAAAGTAGTGAATGGTAGCGAGAGATCGAATCATCACAAGTTTACTTCTCTCAACTTGCTCCTCCGCTCGATGTGTAGTACTAGAGAATGCTCCTCTACCCTTACTCCGAGAGCTCCTATGTGTCATCCCTTACTTTTGCACATTATTTGTGAGCACCACCATCAAGACATAATGACTAATTTTAAACGCATTCTGATCTCTCAGTAATTTCTTATTTTGGTGTGCTTTACCCAATCAATACGATGGAATGATGAACAGGTTGAATGGCGTTGGTTTCATGCCTAAAGCCATCTTCTCTTCACCTTTACTCTTCAATTTGCAATGACACCAATTTGCCTTGTGAGGTAAAATTCATCCAAGACTACAACCTTATGTAGACAACCCTTCAACATAATTTCATAGACTAGAGTATGTTCTAGTGTGGTGCCAAAAACTCCATTGGCACCATAGCCAGGTTAATACTATCATTGTAATGTTTTACTAATGCTATTAGAAAACCATCCTTTTGCAACCTGTGGATCTCTTCTGCTTGATCGTAAACTCACTGGTTTGAATACTTGTACCCTAGTGCCCACATTTATCCTACAATCTGCTATGGGTAAATGAAAGTGAGATTGTATTCCTTGCAATTGCTAAAGCATGCTGATCGCATATCAAGCTAGTGGTGAAACACCCGAATTAGTCAAAAAGTGCATAGAGCCAAACAAACTCAACAATAGCTAGTACTTGAGAAAAAAAATCACTTAGTACCTATGGCCTTCATGCCAAATAGGCAAGGCACACAAGTGCCATTCTTCATAATATTATCAAACTCAAATATCATTGCAACCAACCAATTTTTTGAATTTTGTGATTCATAAAATGACAAAGGCTCTTCCTCATCATACATACTAGATACATCTAAAACATAACAATTTGATGCATAAGAAGCACGTTGAGAACGTAATGAGTAGATTAGACAAATGCAATCGATTTACTGTCACCCAAGATTTGCATCAATTGTTTTGTCATACCTCTAGCCTACTCATTGTCATCTCTATCCTCATCGGTTACATCTTGAAAATCTGCAAAAGAAAATTGATGATCTTTGGTCATTTGAAACCTTTATAGGTTGGAAATTCATCAGGACTTACATTTGTACTCCCACCATTAGACAAATGCAACAACATATCATATACTTTGTGAGCTCATCTCTGTTTCCTTGGTACATGCTAACAAGAGCTTAGCCACATCTTCCACAAAAACAATATCTCGACTAATCAAGCTATGCTCGTTTGTGGATGATATTGCTTTCTAGATTGTAGCCAACAAAAATAGATTCCATAGCCTTATTATCCATGCTTTTCGTGTTGTTGCGTAAGCACCAAAGTCTAAGCCAAGCAACCAAATATACACAAGTTACCAATAGATGGCTTCTTGCCATGCCGAAGCCTCCTATGGAGTGATTGACTGATGACTTAGTGGGACACTTGTTTAGTACATACTACAACACACACGACAACCTCATGCCAAAATGCATGTGGAAAACCCATGATGTTCCTCTTAGTAGCACCATTTTGTTGAGAGGTATATGGCATTGTACATTGGTGTTTTGTCCCATGGCTTGCTAGAAATGCATTGTATTATTTAGACATATAGTCCTCCCCTCGATCAGAACAAAGATGTCCACAATACAATCGAATACATTTTTAGACATGAACATACATTACTTGAAGCACATAAACACTTAGGACTTTACCTTGAGTGGATAGACCCATGCATGCCTAGAATAATCATCAATACGTTAATTTATGCAACTCAAGTGAATGCCCAATGTGATCCCATCATTTGACATGGTACTAGGCCTTGCTAATTCTTTGGGGGAGGGGATTACTTAAGGACCCCTAGGTAGTCTATAGGTGGAACCTAGATCCCATTGTTTAATCATCTAATACATTCCTATGGTTTATTGGTTTGAGCATCTCTCTCTCTCTCTCTCTCTCTCTCTCTCTCAACAATAAGGTGCGTTGAATTATATTAGAGAGAAAATAAGATATTACAAGCGAGGTAGGCAAGGAGGCCTACAAGGATAATTACATCAAAGGAGCAATGTACTGTTACTGTCGTACGACACAAAAAACATCCCTGGCTTATGATCGTAGATACAAAGATAAAAAGTTCATCCAGCATTGGGGAAGACATTGAGGGTAGGAGGAGGGAGAATGTTGCAGGAAGCTAGCCTCACAATCGCTAAAGTTGAAGATGCAGACAGATTCCTTGACCGACTTCATTATGTGGTTCAAGAAGTGCATGATCTCCTAGACATTCTCTCTCTCTCTCTCTCTCTCTCTCTCTCTCTCTCTCTCTCTCTTTTTATGCTTTTGCATCATTGACTTTGACGAGAGATTGACTGAGAAAGGATTTGTGAAAAGAAAACCAAAGCGACAACATTTTGAAATGCTTGGGAAGTTGTCTCCAACGTTGATGGCTTTTGACCCGAGGTGTAGTAGTTCTTGCACGGGTTTGAAATGCTCAGCGTGTTCTGTTGGTGAGTCAGAGACGCAGGTGCAAGAGGTTCTCCATCAAGCGGTATTTCCTGTAGAAATTTAAAACGCCAGGCTCAATGGGAGCTCCATTGGGAGTACTTTTTCATAGTGTTTTGAGCAAGTGAAAATGGGACTCCTTTAATAGTTTGCAGAGCGTTTCAAGATGCAGGGGGAAAGTGAGGCCCTTGCAATACACGCTGCTTGATAGGGGAGGCCCCTAAAAAAAGAATAAAAATCAATTTGGTGCTCTCTGGCGAGCATTTTGAAACGTGGTCCTGATGACGGATCCTCCATGTCAAAAATTCTTTTTCCCTCTCTCTCTCTCTCTCTCTCCCTCATGTGATGGCACCCCCATGCTCAAATTCCAGCAACAAACTATACGGAGATATCTATGCTCATTGGAAATTGATCATGAGTCTATGGTTTATTCGCAAAGGCTTATGCGACATTGCCAATGGCTCTGAGACATGATCTATGAGGGCCAACAACAAGAGTCTTCAGGATGACGAGTATCTTAAAGCATGCATTGATTGGCATGTGAGTAATACGACGAAAATGTCGGCCATTGCTGAGGCTCATACAAAGGAGATCTTCCACTATACAGACTTTGAAAACTGCCTGTGAAGTGTGGTCAAAGCTCAAAGAATTTTTAATCAAGACTCTACAATGTGAGTGGTCAACCTTCTTGGAAAATTATTTACTATCACAATGTGAGTGGTCAACCTTCTTGGAAAATTATTTACTATCAAGTTTAAAGCTTGGTCTTCTATGCAAAGGTGATCCATAATCAACTCTCGGCTATGAAAAGTGCATTGACTAATAACTTAGTTAATTGCCTTGGTACTTACAAAGTTTTTCAAGGAGTACGACATGGTGGTAAGGGCATCACACTTGCAAATCATGAAGAAAAAGCTGAAATTTGCTCTTTTCTTATTGATGAGGAAGCTGTCTTAATCTCCCAAGGCAAGGTTCTCACTTTGGGAAAATATGGAGAGACACTTGCTGCTTTGGAAACTAAAAAGGAGTCCAAGAGCCATTGTTATAATTGTGGAAAGAGTGGCATTTTGTCTTGGGATTGCAAATTTAAAGGCAAAGGATAGAGCTAAGGAAAGGACCAAAGAAAAGACAAGCTTAATGAGGACATCAGTGGCAATAATTCTACAAAGGACTCAACGGAGTCTGCTGGCGTGGCACAAACTACATGTGCAATAGCTCCAACTTCCTAGTTTGGACGTGGTCTTCGCTGCACACTTTAGCAAGAGAGAGGCATGTAAGCAATATCAATAGAGAGGGGCAATAAGAACTCCCACTACTTGTTTTGGACCCATGTGCTTGAGTTTAAGGAATCGGTGTTTGAACCTATGTGCCAGAGTTCAGAGCATATTGCATCCAACATGACATATACAAAACACCATGGATGTGCACACACTCCATTCTAGTTGGCCGGATTATGGGCAGGGCATGTTCCAAAGTACATTATCTTGAAAAGCTTGGACATGTTCATGATTCATGAATGGTATTCTTGGATATAGAGTGGCCTTAAGTTCAACTTCCTATGAGATAACTGGTGCCCAAGATGGCATTCTTTTCGGGGACACAACGGTTGGTTTTAAATCCAAGGTGTATCCAGTATGCGAACTGGTCTTGGGGTGACCATGGTAGCTTCTTCATCGATTTGTTGTTCCTACATATGTCCACTGTGAGTTGCAAGGAGGGTGTTGAAGTTTATGCATCTCAAGTGAATGCCCAATGTGATCCCATTATTAATATTTGTATTTAAAGTATTTAGTTTACTTATTTGATATGATAATGGGTTGGGTAAATCTCAAGGAGGGGGGAGCCCGTGAATGAAAAATTGTGGATCCTAAATCTTTCACAAAGTTATTGTAAGCTTCGAGCTTTTATAGCCCACAAAATAAAGTACCAAATGTATCACCAAAACCGAGATCATGCACAATACATTTGTCATCCACAAACTTGATTACAAGACCAAGTTTTGCAAGTGAAGGTATAAACAAAACATTCTTCTTGATCCCATGTACATACAAAGAATCCGAAGTGTATTCTTCTTTTGCTATGCAACCTTAACTAGATAAGTGGCATTGTTGTCGCACAAGATATTCCCATTAGGGGCAATCTCAAGAGAAGTGAAAAAAATCATGATGAGACATAATGTGCTAAATTGCACGACCAACAAAGTACCACACATGATCCATAGATTCTGCAACATATGCATCATGATCATATTGACATTGCACAATAACATTTGATGAGGTACCTGCATTGGAAGAAGCATGTATAGTGGGTGCATTTGCCTCTTTCTTACAAGCCTCTCTAGCCTTAATCTTAGGACATATCTTGATGAGATGATAATTTTTCCTACAATTATGACATTTCAGCTTCGCCAAACTTCTCATATATATTGATGTTTGAAGAAACAGTAGCAGTCATGGGGGTAGGGTTGCTACTTGCAAAAGCATTGGAGGGGAAAATAGTAGTATTCTTCTTTTGCTATGCAACCTCAAATGCTTGCTTAACAACATGTTACTTAGCATTATTCTTTCTAGATTGGGCTCTTGCATCAAGTGCCAAAATTGCGATTATTAACAGCAGTGGATTTTTGACCTGGTCGTTTTCGACCCAAAATGCACCTAAATGTTTAATAATGATGCCCCAATACCCCGCCTATGCTTAGTTTTTGATTTTGAAGTGTAAATTCCTATAATTATAATGAAATTAGGCCGCGGATCGGCCACGCCCAAAGCTACGAAATACTGTGATGTGTTTACGTCAATGTGTAGAGCTCTTACCTGCGGTTGCAATGCAACAAACGCAACTGCAGTGTGACAACCAGAGAGGGAGTAGGAAGCGCAAGACGGAGAGAAGTGAGCGCCGTTAGCTCACGCTGTGTATTTCATTATCCAAAACTTACAAATAACTTACAAAAATTGGCTTTTATACCTTAGCCAATGTTTTTGGTGGTCAAAACTAATAATTTGGGAGCTCTAACTAAAGATAGATAATGACAGTTTGATACAATCTGGAAGCTTGTAGCCCCGACTCATCAATTACAAGGTTTATCCAAAAAATAGGAGTTACAATATTCTCGATTTATAAAAAATAATAAGTGTTTTTACATGGCAGCTCCGAAAAATGGTATTCGTGGTATCCGTGTTAGCTTGCTGCTAACATTCCCCCCTCTCCTCGCTTGTGTCGTCCCTTGACACAACTTTATGGGCTGAAGTAGTCTTCGGGTTGACGGCTGGCTAGGCGGTCTTCAAGTGCATTTAGTGTCTTTTGGTATCTAATCTTCCTCTCTTTATTTGGCACTTGCAAGAACTGCATAGTGACTCTGTTTTTCAGCTCCACCGCTGAGTAGACTACAAACCTTGATGTGAGGTTGCCGATCACTGGCCCAAATATTTTCGTTCTCCAAGTGAAGAACCCTGTGTAGAACACTTCCTCGAATGCCTGCATATTGTGAGAAGGTAAAAACATGCATCTGGCGTAGAAGCTATAGGGAATTCTTCGGAAGGTTGACCACTATGGTCGTAGCATAATCCTTTATTACCCTCAAGGAATGACATCCAAGGGGCGCCTGCTTGCTCTGGACCATGGAAGACTTCGATGCAGGTGAGCAGCATTTGACAGATTTTATATAACATTGGACATGATAAATCTGGTACACTTTTGAAGAAGGACATGGCGCCCGGTAGGGTTTTCACCATGTATTCCTCAGTCGGCGGTCCCTTTTCTGGAGCAGGCAATTGGGGGTAGTTCAGCCAAGTTGGCCGCTTCTTTGTTAATGCCTCCTGTTCTTGCCAGGTTCTTACTCTTGGTACATGACAGAAAGTAGGATCCTTTTGTATGGCTGCAAGTGCTCTTGTGAACAAAATCAAATACCTTGGATTCTTGTTCAACCAACTGAGCCTCCACTTTGGGCGGTCTTGATCTGCACCGTCTTCTTGCATGTCTTTGTACAACCTTTCCTTTACCTAGAGCAACTCCACCTTTATCAGAGGGTAAGGCAGGGATTGTTGGTGCCATTGCGCATTGATTTGATTGGGAGTGAGTTGTGTAACGTTGATGGAGTGAAGAACTCTCAGCTCCCAATCCATTGTTGCCTTCCATTGCTCATCTATCTCTTGTGTATTTTTTTCCTTCAATGCATCTTTCTTAGCCTTTGAGAGCTGGACCATTGGCACTGTGTCTGTTTCGGTAATGTGTACTAGAAACTCCTCCTCGCCACTTGGCTCTTCAGCTGGCTGTGTCGGCATCTCAGTGAAATTAAATGAGGGATCTCTTTCTGTGGTTGCTCGGAAGTGTCTGCCTCCTCTTGGGTTTCTGGCTGTCCCTCTCTCAATAGCTAGCTGATTCTTTTAAGTTATGCTATTTCTTTCAGCAGCTCGTCTTCTCTTTGAACCCGCATCAAAGCCAGGTCTCTACACTAAGACTGCTTCAATTTAAGCTCCAGATCGAGGTCTTTATTCTTCTTCCATAATTCCTTATAGACCTCGTCTGTGCCTTTGATCGAGGCCACTGCGGGATTTTCTCTGATTTGCCGCAGAAAAATTTCCCGATCATTTATTATTTGCTCTGAGTACTGTAGGGAGGCATTGGCTACATCTAACTGAACTTGAATCTTCTGAACTGATAGGGTTGTCGTTAAATGTTCATTTGTGACTTTTGTCAGCTGTTCATCCTTTGCTTTGCATGCATCTGACAATTTCGTAAGCAATTCACCAAGCTCCTCCATCTCTTTCTGCTACTTATCCCTTGCGAGCTGATGTTGTTCAACTTTCGCTTTCAACTCCTGCACTTGCCTTTATAGATCGGTGATGATGTTTAGTCGGTCGTCTAACTCCCCTTGGAGTGTGTAATTCACCATTTCTAAATCTTTGGCCCTTGTGCTACGGGAGGGATCCCTAACTCCGAGCAAGATTTTCCGTGCAATCTCTAAACCGAGCAAAAGAGCAAGCTACAACAAAAAAATTAAGGAGCTCTCTTAATTTTCAACACAAAAACCAAGGGTGCTTTTCACGTGATTTCAATATTTTGTTGTAGCTTATGTGTATAGAGAGAGAGAGAGAGAGAGAGAGAGAGAGAGAGAGAGAGAGAGAGAGAGAGAGAGAGAGAGAGATCCCTCTAAATTCAAGGGACATGTGCGTGGTGTCGCATAGAACACGTTCATGCCTGAGATGGCTCACGAAGAGATTGATCCTACAAAATCTTGACTCGCGAGGGCTCACTCAAGCCTCACAGCTAGGCCGTTGGCTATTGATGCACTATCAGTGTCCAGTTGCACGGCCCCACAATTAGCTGTGCAATTTCTTGATCTCGGTTGCTGCAGGTGACGAACTCTCGAACGGGAGGTCCTGATAAGCAATGTACTCTTCACTTGCTGTATGGGCAGGCCTCCTGATAAGCTTCCTTTTGGGCTTGTATTTCTCACAGGAGAAATCCTTAATGGGTGTGGAGGTTAAGGGGAGGCAGCAATTGAAGGAGAGGGTGAGAGGGGGGCCTCCAACAGAGGAGGCAATTGCAATCTCGCATTTGGTAAGTTTAGGAATAGTGAATATGGGAGCTGCATGCACATGACCTGCAGTGATGGAAAGCGCTATCAGTGAAAGCACAAGGGACAAGCTTCGGAGATGATCTCTGCTCTTTTCTCTCATTTTCCCCATCGGAGATATTGCGCTCTATGCTAATTAGAAAAGTGGAGACAGAAACGGGAGGTTAATCATAGGGGGAGGTCTGCAGGGAATTTTAGGCTAAAGCAGAGAGCTGCTGCTGAGGGGTAACTCAAATTTGTTGGGCGGTCTTGCAGAGGTGCTGGCTATAGAGGAAAAAGGGAAGGAGGAATCGATACTAGAGGAGATGGGACGACTCTCTCCCTCTCTTCTCGTGAGTTGTTACGCTAATAATAGCGAAAGCAAGAGAGGAGAGGAGTGCTGGGGTACTGGCAGGAGCTGTAGACTCAGTGTAGAGAAGATGGAGATGGAGTGCAGGCTTTATAGGCTCAATGTGAGGGGCTTCTTTATACTCTCCTGTCCCACTCTCGATCGAAACGCATTCAAAGGTTGCCGAACGGAAGTCTACAGTGAGAGAGAAACGTAGAGAGAGAGGGAGAGAGGAAGGAGGCAAGTTGGAACTATGAGCGAGCAAGCAGAGAGGGAGGGAGGCAAGTTGGCAACTTATAATAAACGCAGTGTTGTGTAAATATGTAGCCAGTAGGCAGTGCTGTGTGAATATGTAGGTAGCATGAATATTTGTAGCGCGTGTTGCAAGGCTGATAGAAGTTGGCTCCGAATGCCCGTATGGACATGCACAGACACTTGATCGCGCTCTTGCCTCATACAATTTTTTGCATTTTGTATGTACTCTGCCCATTGCATTTCTTCCCTGTTAATGTTGTATAAACTGGCCCAACCAGTGGCTACCTTGCCATAGTGCTTGGCAGCCTTCAATTTCCATATGGTAGAGTTTAATTGGCAACCATTTATAGAATCTCTCTGGCACAGCCTGCACATCGTCCTCATGCAGCGCTAGAAATGGTGCTCGTGCACCATTTCTGTCCCATGCATCCGCACTAGTGCATCATCAGCTACTATAATTTCTTTGCCATTGCGTGCTTTAGTGATCATTCCAATGAACGTGTTTTTCATGATCTTCTTCATATTCGGCCTCTTCAGCAGCACCAGCCTGCAGAAGAGGAGCCTTTTGTTCTCGTTAATGATGGAGGGTACGCACCGTAATTACGGCGGAAAGAGCTCGAACAGAAGCTTCTGCATGAGCTTGTAGATATATATATATATATATATATATATATATATATATATATATATATATATATATATATATATATATATATATATATATCTCTAGCACCGCGCGCCGACGCCGGCGTGCACACCTTAAGGTAGTTCAAAACTTCAAGGGCAGGTTCTCTCTCTCTCACTCAGTTTATGGCCGTTCAATGCAGGTTCAACCCTCCTCGTCTTAAGGTCTCTTGGGATAGTTTCCTACGACATTAAAATTCTCTTCTTTTTAGCTTTTCAATCACGCAAGTGTGGTAGATTGGTTATGTCATTTCCCTCTTGAATAAAAGGTCTTGAGTTCAACTCTCCTTGTCGATTCCGAAAAATGTGTCTCAACTTAAAATCATGCCGTTTTCAATTTCAAAAATGTCGGTTGAGAGCAAGAGGAAAAGGAGAAATTCCGCCCCAAAATAGAGAAAAATAGTGCAAAAAGCCAAAAAGATAACCTAATTTGCTAAAATCTATTGGCAAATTCAAGGAAACGAATTTTGTATGTTTCAAAAAATGATTTTTGTTGAACACTGATGAGCATCTACAAGCCTAAATATGGTGCCTATGGCCATCAATTCCCTAATAGCTTTGCAAGAAAGTGACCCATTCATCCTTAGTCGATTTGAGAGGATGGATGGGGTAATAAGTTTGTACTTTGGAACCTCAGAAAGAAGCTTATCGTAAGTAACCTCATCAAGCAAAACCATAATATTGTGGACCTTTTCCTTATGATTTTCCTTGCTCCATTTCTTCTGCTTCTGCTTTCCCTAGCTCCATTTCTTCTGTTTATATTTGCCCAATGCCGCCTCCTCCGTTCTTTCTCTTTGTCTACCGTTGCACATTGACGTGCATTCTTGAAGGCAATTTAGATGGCAACCAAGTGTTGCGGCAAAAACGTTGCCAAACACACAAACCGCCATGAGAGCCTCTCTCTCTCTCTCTCTCTCTCTCTCTCTCTCTCTCTCTCTCTCTCTCTCTCTCTAGCACCACATGTCGACGTGCACCCTTGAGGGCAGTTATTTCAATTATGATGATGTCTTTCTAAAAAATTAAGGCATAGAACTGTATTAATTTTGATTGTTATTTTTATAAACTGATTAAAAAAGGCATATGTTGGTCAATTAAAGGAAAACATGATTTTATTGTAACAAAAGAAGTCTTTCATAATTAATGGTTTTTGTCGGGCATGTGTCGTGTAAAAAGAGTGCCCTTGTATGAAGATGACAACCTTGTAGTATGGACAGGGCAAGATGACATGGAAGGGACCATTGGTGTATAAATGAACTAATGAGGTGCAATAAATTGCTATCAAATTGCTGTGGCTAAGAGGAGGAAGGATGCACATGCTCTCAAGTATAAATGACAATCAGAAACCAAAATACTAGAAAAGGGAGCACTTACCTTACAAAAGGAACATAGGATGACTTGAGCATTAAGTAAAGTTCTAGAGCTCTTATTAGTCTATCAATCTTACTTCATGCTCAAACATGTGAAGCCCAAGCGAGAAAAATCCAAGCCAAAGAAGAGTAGAAGCAGAGAAGATTACAATTAAATAGAGATTGAGCGAAAAGATAGTATTTTCAAATATCGTGTTACTTTTTTCAAAAGTAAACTTTGATCTTTTGGAATTTAGGAGGTAGAATATCCATTGAAAAATCTTTTTGTTGTAGTGCATTAATATATAACAAACAATAAATATATTGTTGATGATAAAATTTACTATATTGCGTACAAACACTTGCTTGGGTTTGTCTTTGCTCGGAAAAACTCACTCGGTGCATGGTAAGACTTGTGCTACGGCTAAGTGCTGTTGAGAGAAGTCGTTCAGTCATGTCCTGTATTTGCTTAGCATACTCATTAACTTGCAGTACCACTTTGGCGTTTGATTGCCAATCCTCGTTTTGTGCCAGCTGACTTGATGTTTCTGCAGATTGTTGTGTGTCCTTTGGTGGCATCATGGCTGCTGGTTGCTGTTGCCCTTGTGACTGTGGATGATCTTCTGTCATTTTGTCATTCTGAGGCTTTGTGGATGCCTCGGCCTTCTCTTGCTGTGTTGAGGTAGAGGGTGTTTCCCCAATTTTCTATTCTCTTGGTTCCTCAAACTTTGTGTTGTCCTCTGGTTTAGGACTCGCTGTCCTTTCGGGCTTTGGCTCTTGCTCTGTGTGTTGCTCTTTTGTAGATTCAGATGCCTGTTGTGTTGGTTCAATTGCTTCTCTTTGTTCAGGCTTTGCCTCTTTTGTGTGTACAGCTTTTGTGGCTTTGCTTATTGGTGAAGGTGGTGGGCTCGGCATGGGGTGATCATGTTGTTCAGAAACGTGTGAAGAAGGGCGGGGAGACACCTCACCCTGATCATGTTGTACTGCTCCTTGTTCAGTTGTTTTCTCTTCTTGCTTTTGCTGTTCTGCCGCCTCTTTCGCTTTTCTCGCCGCTTCTTGGGCTTCCTTCAGCTTCAAAGCTTCTGCTTCTTGGTACATCTTTTCCAGTAATTCGGTGGGATCTTCAACTTTTTTTATGGTATGATGCTTTGTTCTTGCACCTTCAAGCTCAGTGGGTATCCACTTTACCGGGTCTTTTCCTTGTGCTTGGCGGCTGCGTTCGTAAGATTGCTTCTCTCTTTCAAATATGGCTTGCTTTTGTACAGGTTCCTCCTGGTGTGCTGCCATGGCTTTTCTCTTCATTTCTTCAATTTGAGCTCTCTTTTCCTCGTTACCCGAGCTTTCACTACTGTGTCTTTCTGGCGATCTTTCAACAGACTCTTCATCCGACTTATATGATCTCTTGGCAGATCTTGTAGCTCGAGGAGAAGGTTGTGTTGACATTATCCAAGTGTTCTGATATGGAGCAGGCAGAAAGTTGTCGGCCATGCCGATAGCATGGTAAGAAATCCTGGTCAAAACCTATGGTGCACCCAGATATGTGATTTTTCCTTCTTTCTTTGTCCCTTTCAATGTGGACAAAACATACTGTGCATGGTCAATTGGTTGCCTGGTTGTTGATTTGAGAACTTGTGTAAAGGTCGTGGCAACCACATGATTTGGTGTCGTGTACCTCGGTGGTCTCTTAGCAAGGAAGTGGAAGTGCTGGTGGTACAACCTTGTGGGCTCTTCCACCTGTTTGTGGATGAGGTCGGCAAATGTCACAGCGATGGTTTCCTTGGTAAAAGTACTTGCCGTCTTTCTATCGCTTGCCTCATTGTCATTCCTTCTGTTGGTAGCCAGAGTGCCTCTGCCACTATATCCTTGGTAATCACTACTTCAACCTTATTCCCTTGTGGGTCAGAGATCTGAGCGGTTCCATCTTCCTTGATCGTGGACAAAAGCTCATAAGCCTTTTGGAAGTCCACTCCACACGGCTCTTGGTCATAGAAATTTCTGGGTCCTAGCCTTCGGTTGGCTTCTTTGATCTCGGGCTTTGCGGCAACATCATACACTTCTTTTGGTAGAAGTTGCAGATCTACTTGATGTCCTTCCTCGCTCTTGAATCTACCGGTGAACACTGTGGTGTTGTGCTCTTCAAGCTGTTCCTTTGAGAGATAGGTTGCTTTGGTGGTTTTGACTGAGTCGGGGTCTAGTTGGTATGCTGGTAGCTCTTGCAACTTTTCTTTTTGGTTGAGCTTGTTCTTGGCCTTCTCTGCTGCTTGCATGGCTCTTGTTGAGTGAATAGAGTGTCAAAGTTAGTAAATTTGGCAGACTTTCTCTGAAATGTCCTTCAGTCTGAAATGCTGACAAATTGAGTCCAATTTGTTTTAAATCAATTTTTGAACATGCATAGATGCATAAAAACATGTAAGGAAAAAAATTATAAATTCCAAACAAAAAATTGCAACAAAAGTAGATAATCGCGATTATTTACAACTGAGTAATTTTTTCAACTTTTTGCAAATTTGACATTATAGGCTTGAAGTATGTATCAAATAGATACTCTGAGTGAGTATGGGCTCATTTGGATGCATAGGATAAAAATGGTGCCAGATTTAGGCTTAGGTCTCTGAAACTGTAGATATAAAGAGATTTTAAGATTTTGAGATCCAAATTTGTTCAAACTTGGCTAGTGGGCTTAGGACATCATGTACTTTGGATGTATGATGGGAAAATTGCAAATTTCTCCCATTTTGGCCAAAAAGTAAATAATCGCGATTATTAACTTTTCTACCAAAATGAACATTTTTTGGTACAACTTGGTTCTAAGCATTGTAAAGACCTTGTGTATGTGATATGAGGTGCTTTGGATCAAAAAAATGTGGCTCATAACTCAAATTTTGGCTTGCAAGGACTTCTTTGCGTTTTTTTGGCAATTTTTCAAGTTATATGTGATCATTTTGACTGATACTTGAATTTTGGCATGTAATAGGTGTGTATGAGTGATAGGTGAGGTGATGATTCAGCTTTCAAGCTAAAATAGTGCAAAAATAAATAATCACGATTATTTACAGCAGTCACATTTTTCTTGCAAAACTTAAAAAAATTGACCTAAACACATTCTATACACCTAAAACAAGTCCTAAATTGAATTTGGTAAAGTTTGGTCTTGCCGGCATCACTTTGTGCTTTGTCGACTCTGAAATCTCTGATTTTTGTGACTACATGGCCTGTTGAGTTGGTTAGTCACATTTAAGGCTATGGTCTTGTCTGCAACATAGTCGTAAAGCAACTCATCCAATTTTGGCCCATTTGGAGTCAGTTTGACCCCGTATGTCGAATTTGACACTTTGTAGCCTTCGAGCCTTTTTCTGCTTTTCGAGGACTTTGCTTGATTGATTTCACGAAACCAATCATATACATTGTGTATAGACCTCGTAGGTAAGTTGTCTGTGGAGTTAGAGGCTTTCTGATGTCGAGGCTTTCCCATTCTGTCTTCCAAAGAGAAAATCTTGTAGCTTGTGTGCTCTTTACTTGATTGTGCCATCAGGATGCTTTATCACGCTGATTTCCTGAGCTGTTGGTAGCACTTTTGACTGTTGTAGAGCTTTTACTCGTCGCCATTGATACCTTGGTTTATCTTGGTCAGAATGGTGTGGTTGAGGTTTCTGAGACTTAACTCTATATTGCTTAATTGGTTTTCCCGTTTGCGGAAAAGATAAGTGCTTTTTTTTTTCCAAATCCATTTCGTCTTAGGTTCCTTGCTCGGAGACGCTCGTTTGTGTGTTTTGACCTTTGGAACCGTCTTTGGTATTGTCGATGATGTTTTGGGCACCCATATTTGAATTGGTTTGTCCTGAAGCTATGCTTATGGTACCCAAATTTTCCTGACTCCTTGCATGCTACTTGTAGCATTTGCTTGTTGATAGGATCGAGAAGATTGATTACTTCGTGGTTTGCTTTGCTGGTAATTGCCTTTCCATTCCTCCTTGCTTGGTGCAATTGGAACAATGAGTTGTCCGCCTTTACGTGATAGCTTGAGCTGATTTGTATCCCAATCTGGTACTGCTTTGTATGTCCGCATCCATGAGATTCCTAGAATCATTGTCACATTCATGTGTTCATTTGGTAAGCATACAAATTGATGAGGACATGAACATCCATGTACTCACGTTCAAGTTGACTACTCCCAATGTTGGTGTTGGGTTCTTGTTGCATCCTTTGATAGTCGCTATTTCTATTGTCAATGATTGAGTTGTTGCTTTCTAGTACGTGGAATAACTGACTGCATTTACTCGAGCTCTTGTATCGACCAATGCATTCGTACTATGATTGTTGAGTTGTACTTTGATGCGAAGGTCCATTCCATCTAACGATTCCTCGTCTGTTGACACTGCATCTTTTGGAAATTCCCATTGTCGGTCATCTATTTCCAGGGTGTTGATGAGAATAGGTTGATGATTTTTGAAAGCAGCTTTCCTTTTGAGTATCCGAAGCCGAGCTTCCTCTTGGGCTTCATCGATAATCTGCTGTCGTTTTATCTTCCTTTGCTTGGCTGTATGCATTCTTTCTAGCAAATCATTGGTTAGCGGCAAACTGTACTTCTTTAAACGACATCCACTAATCCAATTAGCCATTGGTTCACCATCTAGGGTGGATAGCTTAACTGCTCCACTTGGAGATACATATTCAATAATAAACAATCCGTTTTCCTTTTTCTTAAACTTGGGAATGTGTTGCTTAAGGAAATAGACTAGAACTAAGTCCCCTTTTTTGAAGATTTTTGTAATTAGATGGGAATTTTTGTTTTCACTTTTGTGCATAGATGTGAGCTACAACAATTAGCCTTTGCTCATCTAGCTTCTCTAAATCTTCAAGTCTCTCTGACAATTCATGTCCAGTCCACTCGAGATACTTTGCTACTCTTAGTGTTGGCAATAGAAATTCTATTGGCAGTATGGCATCAAGACCATAAACAAGGTTAAAGGGTGTAGCATTTAAAGCTGTTTTGAATGAAACTCGATAAGCCCATAGAGCTGCATGGAGATTCATTTCCCAATCTGTCCTTCCTGAACTAACCACTTTAGTCAATACCGAGCTAAGAATCTTATTCGTATGCTCAACTTGTCCGTTTGCTTGTGGATGATAGGGAGCTGATTTGTTATGGATGACCATAAATTCATTAAGCAAATAATCGATTACCTCATTGAGGAAATGAGTTCCCCTATCACTAACAATTTCTATTGGTAGTCCATATCTTGTGAACACATACTCATATAAGAAGGCGGCAGTGGTTCTGGCATCATTCTTTTGAGTTGCTTTAGCCTCGGCCCACTTAGTCAAATAGTCCATAGCTACAATGATATATTGAGCTTGGGTTCTATAAGCAGGTGGCTGTATTGGCCCAACAAAGTCTATACCCCATTTTGCGAAAGCTCTAGCTCCTATCATTGGTTTTAAGGGCATGCTATCTACATGTGTTGGCATTTTTGCTTGTTGACAAGCATCACATCTTCGAACATATTCTTTGGCATCTGCAAAAAGTGTTGGCCACCATATGCCTGCCATTAAGATTGCTCTTGCGGTGGTCTCACTAGAAAAGTGACCTCCAGCTAATCCAACATGTGCTTATTCTATAATCGAAATATATTTGTCTTCATTTGCACAAAGACGCAAATGTTGATCGTTACCTCTCCAATACAATTGGTTTCCAATAAGAGCATAGTCTCTTGCTTCTATTTCAATTGCTCTTTGAAGGCATTTACTCATATCCTCAGGAAATGTTCGGCTCAATAAGTAAGTGACTAGATAGTTACTCCACTTAGGAATAGGCAACATTTGAAACAAGGTTACATGAGGTATGGGTGTTTATTTTTTACATTGAGGACAATCCTTTACGAAAGAGTAAACATCACTCCTCATAGTTGGCCAGAATACTCCAAGTCTCAAGATCCTTTGTATAGTTTGGTCTTCCGCAAAGTGAAGTCTCATTATGGTAGTATGTGCTTGACTTAGGTATTGGTTTTTCTCTTCAGGATTAATGCATAAATGCAATATTCCATCTCGGTTTCTTTTGTATAGTCTCCTAACTAGTAATTGCTCAACTAATCTAATTGTAATAGGAAAGTGGTATTTGTGAATCCACTTGATCTATGGTCATCAATGATACCATATTTTTTGACCATCGAGGTATCATTTTCACGGGCAACAAATATGCATCTAGTAGATCATCATCTACTCCTTTAGGTGATTCCCCTGAAACAATCCTTGACAAATGATCTGCTCTTTGATGAGTGGTGCCCTTTTTTACAACCACAGTGAAATCAAATTCCAGAAGAATGATGAACCATCTCACTATTCTTCCTGTGCTGCATGGCTTGTTGACCAAGTACAATAAAGCTTGGTGGTCCATAAAGAACACAAATTTGTTGTTAATAGGTAATGTCTATACTTTTTTACGGCATAGATCATTCCTAATCCTTCCCTTTCGGTGGTGGTATAATTCTTTTCTGCCATGTTCAACTGTCGGCTAGCATAAGAAATAGGAAAATCAAATTTTCCGTCTCCTGGTTGAGCTAGTATACACCCTATGGCAAAATTGGAAGCATCTACATGTATGTGGAATATCTTATTCCAATCTGGTGCTTTCAATATTGGACCTGAAGTGAGAGCTTGCTTAAGCTTCATGAAGGATTCTTCACATGCTTCGGTCCACTCAAAGCGTGTAATCAAGCTATGCATGGGTTTTGCAATTATATCATACATGTAAATGAACCGTCTGTAATATCACAATGTCCCATGAAGGCTCGAACCCCCTTGACTGTTGTTGGTCTAGGAAACTCAGCAATACCATGAATTTTATCCATACCAGTAGCTATGCCATTTTCAGACACTATATGTCCAAGAATTTTTCCTTATCTACCCATGAATGTGCACTTTTCAGGATTTAGGCAAATCCTATAAAGTCTATATTGTTTGAATACCTTTTTGAGATGTTCAAAATGATCAGCCCTGATGATGAATGTACGCATAGATCATCTATATATACTTCCAAGAATTTCCTAAGATATTCTTCAACAACATGACTCATCAATCTTTGAAATGTGGCATGAGCATTGGTTAACCCAAAGGGCATAACCTGATAGGCAAAAATACCCCATTCCGTTGCAAAAGCAGTTTTATGCTGATCTTTTGGTTCAACCAAAACTTGATTGTACCCCGGAAAGCCATCTAAGAAGCTGTAAGCTTCTTTTCCTGCAACTCGTTCTAACACATGCTCAGTGATTGGAAGAGAAAAATTGTCTCTAATGGTAGCTGCATTCACTTTCTTGAGATTGACTCATGCTCGTAATTTTTCATTCTTCTTGGGTACTACCACAATTGGAGACACCCAATCTGTGTGTTCAATTTCATAAATGAATTCAGCTTCCTTCAGTTTTTCAATCTCTTCTTTGATCTTCCTGGCAAATGTTTCATTATATGTGTATGGGCTTTGTCTACTTGGTTTCGCATCATCTCTCATGGGTATGGTATGTTGACAGATTTCTGGATCAACACCCTTGAGATCCTTGCAAGACCAAGCGAAGAGATCTCGGTATTCTTTTAGCAAGCTTAACAAAATCTCTTCTTCTTCTTGTATTAGGTCATTTGCAATGTAGGCATGCCTAGGGTCTTCTCTTGGTTCAGCCAAATCTATCTTTTCCTCATTTTTAGGCCCTTCGAAGGACTCACCCTGTTTTTGTAGTTCTTCAATAGGTTGTTCGACAATGATTTTTCGATCTTGGAGAGTATAATTTTTGTAATGGGATGGAACGCTCATTACATCCTTACCATCCTCTTCTGTGGTTTCCATTTTGGTTGTAGCTTTTTTCAACTCTTGATACTTCTTTTTCCGCTCAACTCATGTCATGGTTGACTCCTTTTCCTATTTTTTTGGCTTTGTTTGAGCATCCTTCCTTGTTTTTCTCAATGTTTTTGACATCTCTGGATTTTTGTTTGAAGGATATTTGCCAGTGATTTTGTCCTTGACACAATCTTGTGCATTTATCTGCATTAAGAACTGTGTTCTACTGAAGTTTGATGGCATAGTTCTAGCTTTCATGTTTCTGGTGTCCCTTTTTTGTCTATACCATTTTTGTCTTCTTGTTTTTTGTTTAGGAAAGTCAAAAAACTTTTCTTCCCCTCCTTTCATGAGCAGCTTAGCTCTGATATGTTCTTTTTCTGACCCCAAATCTTATGAGGTAGGTGAGTGTTCTTCTAACTCATCTGTTGCATCATAGTAGAGGTCTGAAAAGAGTTGTTGAGCTTTCATAAAGTCCTTGGGTTCTTCAATTTCATCTTCAATGTGGAGGGTTGAAATCATTTGGATGGGAATTATGCCATAGCCATTCTCATTGCAAAATTAAGTAGGCATACACGTATTCACACATACATCCATTGTCGCTAAGATTTGAGTCCACTCAAATGGCTCAAACAAATGCTCTGGAAAGGGTTCAGGTACATAGGCTTTGTCTGTGCAATCCCTTTCTAAAATACATTCTTCTCTTTTGAAACTTTCGTTTTCTGAAGCTCCGCATATCCAAATAGGAGAGTCTTTGTTCAACCACGATGGAAGCTTAGTTTTAGTCGAAGAGACTGAATCAAACTCTTGTATGGGCGTTTTCATGACATCTCTATAAGTGTGATCTTTTAAATTAACCCTTGTTATGTTATGGAATTGATATGTTATTATTTATTGCAGCTGACAGGTGGAAAAGGCTTCACAGAGCTAGGCTATTGCAAAGGATATCATGTTTTATGTATATTTTATTATTCAAGTGCTCTTTATGAGCTTTGGCTATTTATGACTGGCCAGCCAGTTTGTACTCAATTTGACCATTCAAAAAATCTATAAATGAAATACACGCAAGAGGGAAAGGGTGACTCTTGAACGGGGGGAGATGTACCCAGTGCTTGTGTGTTTTTTCTCTCCCCTCCTCCTTTCTCTCTCGCGGTGCCGGCGTAGCACTTCGCTCTAGGAGGTGCGCCTGCACGCGCTAGGTGGCTCTCTCTCATCCTCTCTATCTTGCCAAGTGTATGTGCGAATGCCAGGTATGCAGATTCGTGTATTTCATTGTTTGTAGCATATTATTTGTATATTTTGCAGGCCGCGTCCACGCTCCCTCTGTAGCAGTGGTATCAGAGCTTGTGGCTACGCTCTTGGTGATGCAAGCCATCATAGACATGCATAGTTAAAATTGCACATTATATAGCGGGGTTGAAGATCAAATTTGCGACTACACAGATCATCCCATCATAGATAAGTGTAGTTTTGTTGTCTTAAAATTATTGTATTTTCTTTTATTATCCTCATTCTCTGTCTTGACGTTATCATTCATCATAATTCTAAGGGACATGGATGACGGGATTCATCACTTAAGGCATTATTATGAAATAATTCATAACTTAGAGAATGAATTAAATTTGCACTTATATGGTGATTAGGATGACTTATTGTTATTATTATCATTAACATTTGATAGCATACATAGGCAGATGATTAATGATATCAAGGAAATTGAACAAGTTGGAGTTGAAGTGAGAAGAGAGCTTATTGGGAAGAGATAAGAATAGTGGATCTCGGCATCGTGGAACGTGCCCTAATAGACCTCTAGTATTGGCCCTCTATTGGAGGTAGAAGGATGTCGAAATTAGAAGAGTCTGGATGTTGTAGCATTCGCGCCAAGAGAGCGTAGCTTGTGAACGTCAACAATAAAGAGGATCTTTGAGGACTAGCCAAGCTAAGTTGCTCATGTGAGGAAACTTGTAGGAGGAGAGGGGGTTACATTTTCCACCAACATTGGTGAATTAGACGAAGAAGCAAAGGTGTACAAAGGAATAGCAACACTAATTAGGCAGTTCTCCTACTCAACCAAGGTTCAATCCAACGAAAAAAAAAGAGATAAATTGCAGGAGCCACACAGTGGCCGCGATGGTCAACATGACCTTCATTATTGAGTGCCGCCTATACAGCATGGCCATCGTCGACATGATGGGAGTGCAGAGAGCATGGAATAGGTTGCTCTGCATGTAGCTAGCCTATAGCATGGTGTAGGAGCACCGACTGTGAACATCCACTTCTATTGATGATAGCTATTGACGTTAGCACGAGTGGCCTGCAACGCTCAAAGACACAGCTGCAGCCTAATTAGCACAACCGGGGCAACTGGTGTTTGGACTGCACCACTCAAGTGTGCATGCAAATTACAAGGGGCGCTCTTGGCATGGTAGCCATGCAGTCTTTCAATGGCACGCATGCAGAACCACGATTCACCAATTGGATCTCTCTCTTTGGTCGAAGAACGACCACCAACACCCGCAGCTCTGCCGTTTTCTCACAGGTATCACTAACCATGCACAAACCCACACACACCACTCAAATGCAGTGAACCCTCTCTTTCTCTCTCTCAGCCTTTCAATGCCTCTTTCTACCAACCACGGGTGCACAATGCAGACGTCAGACTCTCTCTCTCTCTCTCTCTCTCTCTCTCCAACAGTCAGCCACCACTGCATGCCAGTACCAACTACTACCTCTCTCTCTTTCTCTTCCCCTCTTTACAGCAGTACACGGCCACAACACTTGTCTCTCCCTACTCTCTGCATGCGACCCTTGGCCACCTACTGAAGACCTACCGCAGAGGCGCTCCCACCCTCACACCTTTCTCGGAGTCGACTCAAGTCATTCCGCCCTCCCTCTATCTCTTGCATGATGCCGGGTCTCGTCAACAACTGCCCCTTCTCGTCCACTGGCTGCCATCTAATACTCAGGAAACTGTCAACCTCCTATCACAGGAGCTGCTCTTCCCTCGCTCTCTTCTACCAACCAACTCCAGTCCGACTCATTCCCTCTCTATCTCGCCAACCTGCAGTTGATCCAGCCCCAGTCAGTGAACTACCCTTTTCCCTAGCCTTGCAGAGGCGACAGAAGTGGCAGATCATAGCTCTCATCTTTGACCCAAATCCTGGTCACAGCATCGCATGCGGAAAAAAAAAGAAACAAGATCACGCGATGCACTAGCAATACAAGATGTGCTTGCATATTGCGATGGGTAGCACAATAAGAAGCAAACATGGCAGGGATTGCTTACAGAAACGGACCTTCATTCAGCACTGCAACACGGCACGGCTCCTCATCCTGGTGAGCTGAACGTCGCTACTGCTTCACAGCTAGATACGATGAAGGAGCTGATGCACAGATTAGTTGTAGACGTCGACCCTTAAGGACGTCTGCAGAGATACTCCATCCTCAAAGATCTACCTGCCTTTCATAGTCGACATAGCTGTCGCTCTCCATTCCCTCGACCCAGCTGTTTACGGGTCGAAGTACGCAAGATCGTGCTCGCAGCTTCTCTTCCACCTGCTAACGACGATCCTGCTGATTTTCAATTTCTTTTTTTATAGTTCTTCTACTTTACTTTGTTTTAATCTGTACTCCACCATTGGATTAGATTCACACGGATTGTAGGTAAAGTTTGACCGTTGGTTGCCGATTAAAGACTCGACTTCCTTTTACCTTGTACCCACACATTGTATTCCATCCAAAAGGATTGTACTAGTTTGGTCCCCTACGCCATTCGAACGAGGGTAATATAACATTCCATTTCATTTCTCTCTCTTCCTCCCTTCCCCCCCTCCACAACGACTCCCTACAGTGGCAGACATTCACGAAACTTTTTAGCGACTGTTGCAATACTTTCTTGCACAACGACAGACATCCACATGCATAGATGATGACGATGACCATTCTAGTCTGACGTTTTTAGGTTTTTAGTACTTTTAGTTTAGTTTTTCACTTTACATTGTTTTATTTTGTACCCAAAGATTGTATTCGATCCACCGAGATTGTATATTATCGTGCAACCATTTAATACATGTCAATACACTTATTACTTATTGTTACCTTATATATGCTGATCAAATACGTGAGACATTACTATATTCCTAATTAAATATAATAACACACACATAAACATATATATATATATATATATATATATATATATATATATATATAATATAGATAGATAGATAGATAGAAATTTATTATATATCTAAATATATATAAACTTGGCATAGTGTTTCACGATCTTCATTCATTGCCTGGGAACGTAGTACAACTCTTCCTTGATCTTAGCCATATGGTGAGCAAGCTGCAGACACTGAGTGGCATCATCAAAACTAGTCCACAATGCCTGTTGTCGAGCATTCTCAAGCATTGACAATGCTCATGATTATTTTTCCAGTCTTTTACTTTACGACATTTTATTTTTGTACCTAGACATTGGATTAGATCAACAAGGATTGTAATTTCGGTATTTTTAAAACTGTTAATATAAACATTTCCTTTCATTTCTTTTTCTCTTTCCCCCCGGACGTTGAGAAAGCTCTTAGGAGACCACTGCAATACTTTCTTAAACAAACGCTTGATGCCGGGCATCCACGGGAATTGACAACGAGGACGACGATTTTAGTCCATTTTTTTGGTATTAGATTCACAAGGATTTCCTCACTTGGTTTTCGTAGGTAATTTTGGCATTTTAAAGACAACACTATAACATTTCATTTCTCTCTCTCTCTCTCTCTCTCTCTCTCTCTCTCTCTCTTCACAACCCCCGCCATCCCCCGTTACGTTTTAGTAATTGACGTCAGTCATGTTATATTTTTGGACAAGTACGCAATGTATAATAATCCACTAATTGCTTATTCGAGTTGAACAGGGTTACTGTGTTAACAATAGTTTTTCGATGCAACTTTAAACCAAAAATAGGTGCTTCACAACTGCCTGAGCACAAGTTGCCTTGCAACAACTCGCACTTCATTCTTGTAACTTTTTTTTTTGGTTAATGGCATTAGTTGATCTACGCTACTTAATTAGAACTGAAAAATTTTCTTCTCGTTCAGTTGTCTCACATTTGTATGGGTTGAATACCTATCCCTTCTGTAGTTTTCATTGCAGTTTCATGACCCCTTATTAACCCCACGCTAACACAATTTGGATCTATTAGCTTTTTGGTGTAATTTTGCTAGTTGCAGCACTTGTACCTCTCCCCATGTACCAGCAATGATATATATATATTTTCAACTACAATATACCCTCCTGGTATGTCCATCAATTATGTCACTCCTCTTTTCATATCTTAGTTCTCTGCATTATGTTCTAAGCAGAATACTCAAACACTGCTAAGGTCCTGCCCTCTAAATGTATTGAAAGAAGATTTGTCTATAAGCTATGTAGCTACTCATGTGAGCTACAGTGCCCTGGGATAGTGCACAACAATTTGTAAGCACTTTAATATATGCACTGTGATGTCAACAACATAATAAATATTTTTTTCCTTTATGTCTTGCCTAGTCCATTGGTCACGCACACACAGATTCGCCGATCTAGGCAGTGTGTAGATACTCATCTTGGTGCAGATTCACCGATTTAGGCAGCACATTAATAAACTTCAGATTTATTATTTTTAAACAATATCGAATGCAGATACGCCGATTTAGGCAGCATTAGTGCAGATTCGCCGATTTAGGCAGCACGTTTTATTGGTGTAGACTCGCCGAATGAGGCAACACCGATCTCAAAATCATGCTGCAGTGGCTAGCCACCACTCTAACTCGTATGATTTTGTTACCCGGGTACATAATGAAAATGATTTTGGATTTGGATATTTGGATTGGGATTTGAAACGGATATATGTTGGCAGATATTTGGACTTGAATTTTTGTGGGTTGTCGCGACAGTATGCGAAATTATTATGATGAGTGTGACCAATGATATCCTGATTCATCAGGGTATGACATATACTGCTTATTCTAGTGGTATGGGACACTAGAATAGGTAGTATGTGGATGACGACAGACATAAGCAATGTTGTTCAGTTTCATTATTTTTACTATATGCTATTTTTTTGACAACGATTTCTAATCACGATTTCTTACAAGTATTGTTTACAGATTTATTATCTTCGCAACTGAGGACAGTTGCTTTCCAACGGAGAGGTATGTTATGGAATTGATATGTTATCATTTATTGCAGCTGACAGGTGGAAAAGGCTTCACAGAGCTAGGCTATTACAAAGGATATCATGTTTTATGTATATTTTATTATTCAAGTGCTCTTTATGACCTTTGGCTATTTATGACTGGCCGGCCAGTTTGTACTCAATTTGACCATTCAAGAAATCTATAAATGAATTACGTGCAAGAGGGAAAGGGTGACTCTTGCACGGGGGGAGATTGTACCCAGTGCTTGTGTGTTTCTTCTCTCCCCTCCTCCTTTCTCTCTCGCGGTGCCGGCGTAGCACTTTGCTCTAGGAGGTGCGCCTGCACGCGCTAGGTGGCTCTCTCTCATCCTCTCTATCTTGCCAAGTGTATGTGCGATTGCCAGGTATGCAGATTCGTGTATTTCATTGTTTGTAGCATATTATTTGTATATTTTTCAGGCCGCGTCCACGCTCCCTCTGTAGCATGTTATAGATCCCACTTGCTTCAAGTACAAATAGTTGTTTCCTCAATCTTGGATAAGCTGTACCTGTCACATGAAAGGTCTTCCCAATATGATTTTGTAATTGAGTTTCTTCCCAAAGTCTACTATGGCAAAAGTGTGTTGATATTCAATCCCACAGGAATTAACTATCACTTTTTCTAGTATTTCTAAGGGTCTTTCAATATGTCCGTCAGCCAATTGCAATTTCATTCGAGTTTGTCTAATGGCTGGTTGTCCCCAAGATTCCCATACTATTTTTGTGGCTATGGCTATGCCTACCCCACTATCCAGTATTGCCATGGTTTCAATGTTATTATATTTCACTGGAAGGGTTGTGTTTCCTTCTTCCCCTTCGTAATATTCACCAACTTTGTTCATTGGAACAGATGAAATCTCTTTGTTGTACATTTCGTGTTTCAATATTTCCAAAAATTTTACGATGAGCCCCGTTATCCCCATCTTCTCTAGGGTTTGAGTTTTAAAAGTTCTCCCAAAGTAAGAGTGTATTGGATGGATGTAGACATGATTGAATGAATGTTGTCTACTTCTAGGGTCTCTTCCGCTCTTTGATTTGAGTGGTCTTACACACTATGGATTCATCTTCGTTATCTCCCAAGTAAGAGGGTAATGTTTTCAAGGTCAATGGTTTTGATATTTCTGAAGCTTCAGATCCACAATCCCCATACAAGGATTGTACGTCTATGTTCATATCAGGAGGTAGATTGTCTAACGAAACTTCCTCTATAGGAGCCGACTTTAGAGTTAGGCTCCCATCATTGATCTCTCTAACTTTTTTCCATAAGTGTCCTGGCCAGTCTTCCTTTACGAATGGAATTTTGTCTAAGGCATCTTCGTTGTCTGGGGCACTATAAGTTTTGGCTCTTTTGTTTCAAGGTGGGGTTCTACCACCACTTTAGATTTTTCTTTAGTGTCTCTTACCACAAGCTCCTCAGGTTTTGCCATACTTTCTAGCTTGGGTTTCTATTTTTCCAGCAACTCCTGCGTGATTCTTACCAAATTTTGATAAGCTTCAAGCTTAGCTGCTTCCATCTCTGGAGAAGGATAGTTTTTCCATTTGTTTTCCATGTTTTGGCCTGCTTTAAGTCCCTCTTGGTAGGCTTCCAAGGCTACATTGATAGGCTAAAAAATTTAATCAACCAAAATTGATCCTCCAGATTTACGGTTGTTTCTTTGATTTTGTTTCCAGGTTCTTTCACCTTTTCTTGGAATAGCTATTTTGCTTTCTCCTCTTTTTCATCCTTTTGTTTCTGCCTTTTTATCTCATATCTTTTGCTTTTGCTTCTTTTGGTCTTTTGAGAGTCAATTTTTTTATTCTCCGGATCATCAGAGGAGTTATGTTTCTTTTTCTTAGCCTGAGCTCTAGTGATTACCTTGATTGAAACAATCGGTTCACTCTCAGATGAGCTACTAGGTATCACTTGGACTACGTTTACTATTGTTTTACCCTTGTTTAAAGAATTTTTAGAACAATCTTCTGGGAAGTATCCTCCCTTTTTGCAACATTGTATGCAATAAGCTTCAATTGGCTTGAGGTTTTTGTCAGGCTCTGGGCATTCATTTTTCCAATGATCATCTGCACCACAATTATGAAAATTTTCCATTCTTGGCTTAATCATGGGTCTTATCATAGGAGGTCTAACACCTTGATTAGCTACATAATACATTGGTGCAAGCTCTGGTGGAGCATAAGTCATAGGTTATTCCATTGGTGGTGGATGTGAATTATACCAATCTCCTTCTACCATTACTATAGATGGACTAGGCTTGGCATAGGGTGTAACATGCACTAGTGCTTGTTCATCTATGACTCTCTCTGGGTGCATGTACTTTACAGGCACTACATTATGTCCTGGATAAGGAGGTTGTTGACCCAACACAGGTTGAGGTCCTTTCATACCCATCGGTGGTCTTTGAGCCGGTGCCATGTTAGGCTGGTATCTATACATGGGTTGTCCTTGTGCCCTCATGGGCATTTACTGTTAAGTATGGAGCCTGATTTACCCTTGTAATTTTTTGTGGTAAAAGCGCACATTTGTAAGGCCCCCATTATGAGGAGAAGCCATCGTGCGTGAAGGAAAATCACTCGCCAGAAACCAAAATTTTAACGGCCAAAAATCAGGGGCAACTTTAGGGGCCTCGGGGGCGGAAGCTCCCGAGACTGTTTTTTCCCTTGCCGGAATATTCCTTTTCGCCGGAATATTATGGCTGGACGACGGTCGGAAAGTGGTTGGAAGACAACCGTCAGTTGGCCGGTGGTCGAAAGTCAATGGCCGGTGGCCGAATTCAAAAGCGGACTTGTCTTCTCAAGGGCGGCCACACATGGACGGATTGAAGGGTCCGATTTGGACTTATCTACACAAGGGCGGCTACACATGGCTACCTCTCATGAGAGAGGGCAACCCTTTTGGCCTATAAAAGGAGGCCATTTCTACACACATTTCATATAGTGTGAAGTTGAAGCAACAAGGTGAGTGTGAGGTGGTGAGAGTGAAGCAAGGCGGGAGCTCCATTAAGGGTATAATCCCTTTGTAAACTACTTCTTGTTTTGAAGTACTAAAGCCATTGAGTGGCTGCTTTCCTGTGGACGTAGCCCACATTGGGTGAACCACGTATATCGTGCGTACTCTCTCTCTCTCTCTCTACTCTATAATCTTTTGTGTGTGAAATCTATCTCTCTCCATTAAGTAGTCTACTCAAATATTTATTTAGCTACGTCTTATTTCCTAACACGTACCAAACATTCCCATCATACTTTGGCCAGAAATAGCACTCATTGGTCTCATGGTTGGTCCATTTACCCTCGATTGCACACCATTTTTGTTGTCTAATTGGTTGTCCCTGTTGAGGTATCCCTTGTCCTGGTCCCCTAATAGGTGCTTTTTGCATGTTATTCATCATGTCATTCATCCTTTTGAGCATGTCTTCTATGGCTGAAAGTGGGGTTGCAGCAGCTGTTCTCACTTGTGCTGGTTCAGTGGATGTTGTTTTCTTACTTTGGTTATCCTAAGAGACATCTTCTTCGTTAAAAATATCCCAATTGTCTCCTCAGTCGATAGCACCTGACACACACTCTTCTAGGGTTGTATGCTTCTTGCTATAGAGTATAGCATGAAGTTATTTGTTTAGCAGTCCCTCTAGAAACAATGACACTAGTCGTTCTTTTGCAGGTATCTCTAGCCTTGGTCATCTGGCAATGTATTGTTTCATTCGAGTTGCACAATCCCTAACAGGCTCACCTTGTTTCTGCTTAAAGCTGTAGATTTGAGCTACAATATTGTGTTTGATCCCCGCTTTGGAACAAGCGACTACAAATCCTTGAGCTAATGTGTTCAAATTCATGATTGACCTTGGTGGAATGTTTTTGAACCATGTCAATGCTTTTCCTTCTAAAGTCATTCCAAACCCCTCGAATTGAGTATGGAAATTGAATATGTAGTCTGTTCTTAGCACTTGTTTAAAGCTTGCTAAGTGGTCATATGGATCCCCTGATCCACCATATTTTCTGACCTATTTCTGAAAATGAACTGGTCTGATGTGTCTATTTGGTTCAATTCCCGGTCTCCTGGAAGTTGGTACTGTTTCGAGTCCTTCAAACCAGTCTGTTGGAAATAGTGACTCATGTAGCCCTAGACTGGCCTTAGTGTCACCCGATTTTTGTGTGATGAGGTGGTTTCTGGTTTCTTAACATTACTCTCAGATGATCTCCCACGTTGTTCATCTCTTGGAATTGTTTCTGGTCCTTGTCCCAATATTCAATCCCTTATGGAATACCCCTAATATTTGGTTTGTTCTACCTTCTTAGGAGTCATTATAACAAAGTTGTTGTTGTAACAATCCCTAAATAGGTAGGTTGGTAGATCTGGTGATCCCTTATCTTTGATCTTGAAGATATAGATGATCTTCATGGCCGTCAGTTGTCCTGATTTGGTATGCGAAGTCCATAGAAGATCTTTTACGTTTCTATCCTCCTAACAATAGACTCTGATCCTAGGATTATCAGTACTAAGCCATTTCAAGGGCTTCAAATCAACTTGATCGTATCCCTCAAATTCTAAAGTTGGTGGTCCTTCTTTTGCGGCCATATCTGGAATTATGGTGTTTACTTCTAAACCCCATTTGCCTATCACGTCAAGGTCTTCGACTTCTGAGTTCCGTTTCTATCCATGTACACTTTTCCTTGTTTGTTTGCCCTGATCTCTTCTTTGAACACAATACCATGGTCATCAATGCGAATGGCATACTCTTCGTTAGGATCCAGGTAAACCTGAGCTCCATGGTGATTAGTCTTATAAAAAGAGAGTATATGCTTATAGCACATTGTCGTTCCGGTTTCTAAGTGAGTCAAATAGGAAGACATTTCACATGTCAAATCTGAAAAAGTGTCTAAGACTTCTTCAAGGATAGTGTGCAAGGAATTGCCTTGATTCAGGCTTTCTTTGGTGGATACTCTACTGGAGGTTTATCCAAGTATGCCCTGATTTCCTAGTACACGACCAGATCTAAGGTTCATATAGATTTGTGAAGCCCTGGATAGAGTACTTACCTTTGGATTGACTTGTTGTCAATTTATTCCACTTGATTGGATTGCACTTCTGTCAAGCTACGGAGTCCTCGTCTGCAACCTGATTCCTGTATAAATTTGATCAAGTTAGCTATTCTTCTATAAAGACAATAGTTTTTGCTAGCATTGGTCTATATGTATCACTGCAAATCTATTACCGTATACATGTGGTAGTGATGTGTGTGAACACACTAGGACCGCTGGGGCATTTTTTCCCTCTTTAGGAGGTTTTTTCCCCCGTGCATTGTATATACGCCCATCACTCTAGGGCTATCTATCTTTCCATTGCACACTAAGTAACACATTCTCTATTGTGTGCCTTGAGCTTCCTTCATCTTCTCCAAGCTGTGTGTGTTTCTCTGCAACCCTAATTCCAACAATTGGTATCAGAGCAGGTCACGTCCTCCCGGGCTTAGTCGCCAGCTGCTCCAGCACACGCCTGCTCACTTTCTCCGATTTCAGTGAGCTTTGGCGAGCGTTCGCAGGTCGACAAATATTTTGGGCAAGCTCGTAGAGCTTGGTCTGCTCAGAATTTTGATTTGGGCTCATTTCGGCCTCCGTTTCCACTACGGACAGTACTGCACAGGCTATTTCGTCATATTGTGCAGATTTTTTGTCAGTGCCGTTTCCTGCATAACAGGTGCCTTATAGTCTTCTACGGTTTGTGCTATATAGCACAAGTTGTTCCCGCTCCATTTCTCCTATTTTCGGGCAGTTTTCACATCAGGTGCAGCATTTACCATGGCTGACAACAACAACACAGATGTGTTCAAGATGTTTGCTGCTGAGGACAGGTTGGATGGGGACAACTACCCTATGTGGGCTTATATGATGCAACATGTTCTTGTGTCAAAAGGTGTCTGGAACATTGTGCAGGGCATTGATGTACGTCCTGGTTCTGAAGATGTAGGCGATGTTGAGGATGTTGCAGGTCTTGCTGCAAGGATTGCAGCTGTTAGAGTTGTTTTGCCTACGGCAGAACAAGCTCGTTGGGATGTTAAGGATGCACAGGCTCATGCATTGATTGCGTTGTCTGTGAAGCGCACCATTATTCCTCACATCCGTTCAGCAAAATCTGCAAAACAGGCTTGGGATATTCTAGCAGGTCTTTATGCAAGCCACAATGAGGCTAAAATTGCTTTGCTGCGTAAAGAGCTAGAGTCGAAGATTATGCATGAGGAAGATGATATGGACACTTTCCTTGCTAGTGTCAAGGATATCAATGAGCAACTCATTTCTGCAGGTGAAGTCATTTCAGACAGTTCCCTTGTGCAGACTGTTCTTGATGCCTTACCAGATTCCTACCAGACTTTTGCTAGTACTTGGAGACTCATGACCCAAGGAAATCCTGAAGTTGTCAAGTTTGATGCATTATGCACATTGCTATTGCAAGAGTCACTTTCTAGAAAAAACAGGACTAGGCAGCGTGCAGTTGAACAGGCTTTTATTGCTTCTCAAAGAAAGGGTGGTAACAGTAATGCAGCCACTTCTTATGGTTCTGCTGCGAGTGGCAAAAATTCTATTCCTAATGCTTCTGCTGGCAGCACTTCGTTTGGCAATTCTGGTGATAAGGGCAAAAAGAAGATGCGTTGCCATTATTGTAAAGCCAATGATCACTTGATCAAGTCGTGTCCTAAGTTGAAGGCCAAAGAGGCTAAGAAGAAAGAGGGTGGTTCCACTGCAAATGCTGGTTCCACTACAAATGCAGCCATTGTTGAGTCTTCTGTGAAAGGAGATTGTGATGCTGATGTTGATGCAGAATGGGCTTTTAGCGCAGAGTGCACTTACAATCCTACTGTCCATGATGCATGCTTGTCAGTTGCTGCAGATTCACATGTGTGGTATTTCGACAGTGGTGCTACAAAGCACATTACTTCACATCGTGAATTGTTTACCTCTCTCGAGTCTGTCCCTCATGGGAATTCAGTCACTTGTGCCAACAACGCCTCTTATCCAGTTCAGGGAGTTGGAAAGATTGTGCTCACTGCTGCTAATGGCAGTTCCTTCACACTTGTTGATGCACTTTATGTACCTGGGATCAAGAAGAATCTCTTGTCTGTATCCGCACTTGCTAGACTTGGACTTGTAGTCAAATTTGTGGATGACAGATGTACAGTTCATGATCTCAGTTTTGGTGATGAAATTGTTGCATCTGGGCTTTTGTGCCGTGGGCTGTATAAGCTCACTTTGTATGACAAGTGTGGACAAAATTTTGCAAATGCTGTTGCAGATTCAAGGGCTATTTCAGATGCAAAACTTTGGCATGCACGTTTTGGTCATCTGAATTTTGCCAGTTTGCTGCGTTTGCAGAAATCTGATATGGTTGCTTCTTTGCCGCCTCTTGAAGCACCTGTCAAACATGTTTGTGAAGGCTGTATTGTGGGTAAAATGCAGCGTTCTAAGTTTCCAAAGGATGGTTCAGTTAGGGCCACATGCAGGTTGCAACTTGTGTATAGTGATGTTTGTGGGCCCATGCAAACTCCGTCCTTGGGCAATTACCTGTACTTCGTGACTTTCATTGATGATTACTCCAGGCATGCATGGGTATTTCCGCTTAAAGCAAAGTCCGAAGTTTTTATGTGCTTCAAACAATTTTTGGCTATGGCTGAAAATGTCTCAAAATGTACTATGGGCACCCTCCGTTCCGATCGAGGGGGGGAGTATATGTCTCATGAATTTAATGCATTTCTGTCTAGTCGTGGGATAAAACACCAATGTACAGTGCCTTATACACGTCAGCAAAATGGTGTTGCTGAGAGGAAAAACAGGTCACTAACGGAAATGGCACGATGTATGGTCAAAAGTCAAGCTTTGCCGCATTCTTTTTGGCTTGAGGCCATCATGTGTGCCACTTATGTACTTAACAGGTGTCCTACGAAAGCTTTGCAGTCTATTACTCCATATGAAGCATGGCATGATAGAAAGCCTTCTATTGAGCACATGCGTGTTTTTGGCTGTTTAGCATATGCTTTGGTGCCACAAGTGCAGCGCAGAAAATTGGATGATAAGGATGTCAAATGTATTTTTGTTGGTTATAGTGCTGAAAGCAAAGGTTATAGGTTGTATCATCCGCAAACAAAACGTATTCTGGTTTCACGGGATGTAGTGTTTGTGGAAGATTCTGTTCAGCCCTTGCTGTCATGTACTAGAGACAGTAATGTAAGCTCACAGGACATTTATGACACTTTGTTGCCTCTTTTTAGTGGTGGAAATACAAATGTAAGTTCCAATGAGGCAAATGTACAGCCTATGGGGGTTTCTGAAAATGTTTTAGAACAGCCTATTACTGATGCAGATGTACATGAAGTACTTGATGAGGAAAGGGCTGAAAATGAGTAGGCTAGAGGTATGCCAAAATGGCTGGTGCACACTTTGCGTGACAGTAAATTGGATGCACCTTTATCTAGTCGTACTCGTTCAGGCTCTCGCCATGCATCTTATGCATCAGATTGTTATGCTTTGGCTGTGTCTAGTTTACATGATGTTGAGGAGCCTCTGTCTTTTGATGAAGCACAGAATTCAGAAAATTGGATTGCTGCCATGAAATCAGAATATGATGCACTTATAGAGAATGACACATGGACTTTATGTGATTTGCCTCCTGGCAAAAAGGCCATTGGTACGAAGTGGGTTTACAAGTTGAAACGCAAGCCGGATGGTGAGATCGATCGCCATAAGGCACGACTTGTTGCAAAGGGTTATGCACAACAAAAAGGCATAGATTATTAAGAGACTTTTGCTCCCACTTGTCGTATGACTACTGTACGTTTTCTATGTGCATTGGCAGCTCATTTTGGTTGGGATGTACATCAATCAGACATTGTTACTGCTTTCTTGAATGGTGACATATTTGAGGAAGTTTATGTAACGCAGCCTCGCGGTTTTGTCATAAAAGGACAAGAGGACAACGTGTGCAAATGTAAGAAGGCTTTGTATGGGTTGAAGCAATCTCCTCGTGCTTGGTATGAGAAAGCTGACACTCATTTGGTTAAACGAGGCTTTCGTAACAGTCCAACAGAAAGCACATTGTATGTAAAGCGTGAGGATGATGTATTTCTCATTGTGGTTCTTTATGTTGAGCATTGGCAGGCTGTCAAGAGGATTTTCCGCTACCTTAGTGGCACTTTACATCTTGGCTTGTTTTATCCCAAGGGGGGATCATTGCCGCCAGACTTACATGCTTTTTCGGACTCAGATTGGGCTGGTTGTTTTGACACGTGAGTGTCCACAAGTGGTTTTTGTTTCATGCTTGGCAGTTCATGTATATCATGGTTGAGCAAGAAGCAACCTACTGTGGCCAGTTCGAGTTGTGAGGCTGAGTACAGGGCAGTCTTCACAGCTACGGTTGAGTGTGTATGGCTCAGACGCCTTATGGCTGACTTGGCTGTTGGACAGGACACTGCCAACACTATCTACACTGACAGTCAGAGCGCATTGGCAGTTGCGAGAAACCCAGTTTTTCATGCTCGCACAAAGCACATTGAGGTGCATTACCACTATGTCAGGGAGAGGCTCTCAGCAGGAGAGATCAACTTGGTTTATGTGCCAACACAGGACAACCTTGCAGATCTTTTCACAAAGGCATTGTCTCGTGAGAAGCTTGAAGCTTTCCGCAAAGCTTTGGGCTTACTCCCCTTTGTGGACTGATCCTGTCCTCAGGGCATGGCACTTCCCTTTACTCATGTGCCAGCTCTCGTTCACCGCATCACTCCAGGGGGGATTTGTTACCATATACATGTGGTAGTGATGTGTGTGAACACACTAGGACCGTCGGGGCATTTTTTCCCTCTTTAGGAGGTTTTTTCCCCCGTGCATTGTATATACGCCCATCACTCTAGGGCTATCTATCTTTCCATTGCACACTAAGTAACACATTCTCTATTGTGTGCCTTGAGCTTCCTTTGTCTTCTCCAAGATGTGTGTGTTTCTCTGCAACCCTAATTCCAACAAAATCGAGCTAATTTAGTCAACAATTGAAATTTTCAAACTCGACTTTGGCAAAAATCAAAGGATTAATCTGCAACTCGAAAATTGAGTGAACACGTACCAATTTGGATCTGCTTGAATCCAAAATTGCCCGATGGCTTTGTATTATGCCGGTGTAACACTGTGCAAGCTCAAAAGTCAAAATGGATGGCTCTGTGTAGCAGTAGTAAATAATCGTGATTATTTACTTTTGTCAAAATTTTTACATTTTTGGCTGGATTTGCCAGTATACAACCTGTTTAGGTCATTGGGCAAGTTTCAACAAGTTTGGACAAAATCTATTCAAGTTTATCAACTGTTTCGTGTCCACAGACTCGGTTTTCAAGAATCTGGCTTAAGTCTCACTTTTGTGATCCAAATTTTACCGAAATTGATCTATGGGGTCTACTTGATATGCTTTACCTTGTGGTATGCTCAAATATGCAAGATTGTCAATTTTTGGATCAGATGTAAATAATCACGATCATTTACTCTGGCTAATTTTTTACAAGTTTTTGTCCCAATCTTGACAAAAATCTGCTAAGCACTTCAACTTAAGGTCTCTAGCCAAGTTTCATCAAGTTTGGACTATTTTTGGTCAAATGGTCATCAATTTTCTGTCCGTAGACTGACTTTGCAAATTTGATCACAATTTCCAATCAAATGATCCAAATCTTACCAAATTTGGTTCATGGGCTTATTACAACATGCTAAAACCAGTGGTATGCTAACTTAGTCAAAAAAGTTGAAAAAAAAGGGGCATATATAAATAATCGCAATTATTTACTATTGACAAATTTTTACATCTTTTTGGTCAACTGAGCATGTACACATGTTTATCACATCAATCTAAGCCTATGAATCAAATTTCATTGAGTTTGGACAATTTTTCCCCAATTTACACTCAAGTTTTAGAAAGTCAGTAAAAACTTTAGTTTTTACCCAATTTTTTGCCAGTTTGGTAATCCAAATCTTTTGTGCCTTTACAAAAGTTGTTTATACATATGCAATGAGTCACTGGTATCAACCTTAGTCAAATTTGAGCTGAAAGTAAATAATTGCGATTATTTACTTTATGCCCAAAATGAACAATTTTTTGCACTTTCTTCATGGACAGTCTTTTCATGAGTTGTTTTAAGCCTATGAATCAAGTCAAACCTTAACTTGGCCTAAAATGTCAAGAAAAAGTAAATAATCAGAGTTTTTTCAAACTCTTGAAATTTTTATCTCAAAGTGTCCTTGAACTTACCCACTGGTGCATACAACTTTTAAGCATACTCTCCAGTCGGATCGAGTGGTTTGGAGTCTTTTTGTGCTATTTCTAGCCGTAGACCTAAACTTTTGCACTTCAAATAACAACTCATATTGATTCTTTCGGAGAGAGCAATGTCTTGAAATCCACCTGGATCCTACTTACCTTACTCCTAGGTTCTCATGCAATGGGGTTGTGGAAAGTGTCCACAAACACTCGTTTTCTTGTTTTTAATGGTTTCCTGAGCATTGATCGTAAGACCTCTCTTGCCTATTAATCATTCTCACAATCCTAATCTAATTCTACAATCCTACAATCCTAAAGGCACGCGACAAGTACAAGACTTCCAAGCTACCTCTACGCAGCAAAAGACGACAATCTTAAGCTATGGCGCCAAATGTGGAACATGTGTCTAACCTCACTATCCTACCTTATTATAGTTTTAGCGAGAACCACGATTAAATTGTCAATCCATGGGACGAAGCTGACTTGACTAGTGCATAGAGGCTACAAGAGGTTGTCAATCTCTCGAAAAACAACTAACAACTCGCACCTAACTCAAGCTACACTCAAGTGACTGAAATCACCAAAAGCCAATCGCTGATCGGCAAACAAATCACATCCATTACAGCATCAAATGACATCCAAACGTAATGAAACTTCTAGAACAAGTTTATAAGATCTAACAACAATGATTTTTGACTGGTCGTTTTCGACCCAGAATGCACCTAAATGCTTAGCAATGATGCCCCAGTACCCCGCCTATGCTTAGTTTTTTATTTTGAAGTGTAAATTCCTACTTATGATGAAATTAGACCGCGGGTCGGCGACGCCAAAAGCTACAAAATACTGTAATGTGTTTACGTCAATGCGTATATCTCTTACCTGTGGTTGCAATGAAACAAACGCGTCTGCAATGTGACAACGAGAGAGGGAGTAGGAAGCGCGAGAAGGAGAGAAGTGAGCGCTGTGTATCTCATTATCCAAAACTTGCAAATAACTTACAAATATTGGCTTTTATAACTTAGCCAAGGTTTTTGGTGGTCAAAACTAATAATTTGGGAGCTCTAACTAAAGATAGGTAATGACAGGTTGATACAATCTGGAAGCTTGTAGCCCTGGCTCATCAATTACAAGGTTTATCCAAAAAATAGGAGTTACAATATTCCCAATTTATCAAAAATAATAAGTGTTTTTACATGGGAGCTCCGAAAAATGGTATTCGTGGTATTCGTGTTAGCTTGCTGCTAACAGGTAGTCTTTACTGTGTATATCTAATAGTTTACTGTGTATAACAGGTAGTCTTTACTGTGTATATCTAATAGTTTGGCTTTATATACTGTAAGGTTGTTTTATACAATAGATATACCATCATAGCGTGTTGTTTTTTTTAATGTGTCGAATTATCTCTCTCTCTCTCTCTCTCTCTCTCTCTCTCTCTCTCTCTCTCTCTCTCTCTCTCTCTCTCTCTCTCTCTCGCTTGCTCTCGTTCAATCCCTTCTGTTGCACGCTCTCCATGGCTTGGCCTCGTTGGCACCCACCATAGTTGAAACCTAACACTGGTATCAGAGCTTGTATCCATTGCCGCTCAAAAGGCACTGTGGGTAGAAGCATCAGCAACATCTCAAAAGCCGTTGCAGGCGGGGCACTTATCAAGACGCTGTCAGAGATCTAGGTAATATGGTCTCTAGGTCATATGGTGTTGTAGGCAGTGCATATCAAGAGGGAGTTGGTGTCTCCACAATAGGGGCATATCAAAACACTGCACTGTAGGCGGGCAGGAGCACTATAAGCATATCAAAATTGTGCATCTCCCAAGGTATAGAGCTCGTGGGTGGCAATTACTGCAAGTGGGTGATAATTGCATCTTGAAACGCTGTCTGCAGGCTTCTCTCACGACTTCTCAAAATGCAGGTGGTTGTGGTGTTCTAAATTGAAAGCAAAGTGGCAGTTCTGCACTACATAGAGCAACTTGTGAAAGATACAGCTAGGCAAGGAATCTCACAACGTCTTGAAACGCTGCTAGAAATAATGTCTCAAAAGATTCCTAGGTGGTGTTCTTTGCATGGAACATTTCAAAACGCTCACAAGACTACGAGTTGTGTTCTTTGGCTTATATCTTTTTCAAAACACTGGTAATTTCAAGATGCTTATGTTCGGATGCATGTGCTACACGCTAAAGAAGACAAAGAAGGACATGAACAAACTCTTCAAGACAATTTCATTGATTTGCACATATATTACAAGGTACAAGAAGCATGTCATTTTGTCAAGGATACTTCTCATGCAGGAGAGAAAAAGAGCGGCTTCAAAAAATCAAAGCTCATCTGGACAAAAGCCAGTGGTGATTATTTTGACGGGTTTGCTTTGAACACTTGGTACATCAACAACAAAGAGTTCAAAATTGGTTTTACATGTTCAGTGTCGTAGGTTTGCTACGATTTTATTTGACAACATTATAATCTATTTTATGTCAAAGGTTTGTTTTAGTTTGTCATGCTTGTCAGTTGTCATGTCAAAATTGTACGGGTTATAGACACTGCCACGAAAATCAAGTGGTAAGACCTCCCAGAAGTATTTGTTCTCAGCGCATTTTTGTTGCACTTCTCATGAGGTTACTGGGTACACCTTAAACCCAAGGTTTGGCAGTGAACCAAAAACTCCACTCATTGGTAGCTAATTTTTGACCTACACCCTATCTATTCAAGGGGGGTTCTACTATCATAGCACCAGGTTATGGATACACTAGAAATCCTTGGTTGTGAGCGAACCTAAAACTCACGGTTATCGAGTATATCAAAAACTCGAGGTATCATGAAAATGGTCTGTATAGTTCGGCCTTGAGGGGGGGATTGTTGGGTGGTTCAAGTCCTCGTTTGATTGATGGTGTCAGCCTGTGGGATACTCCCTTGAAGCATGCAGAGGAAAGCCTAGTTTGCAGTTGAGTTTGCATGGGCAGTCTTTACTCTATATATGTAATAGCTTGCTTTATATATTGTAAGGTTGTTTTACACAATAGATATACAATCATAGCCTTCTGTTTTTTTTTTTGTTGTGTCAAATTCTCTCTCTCTCTCGCTCTCGTTCAATCCCTTCTGCTGCACGCTCTCCATGGCTTGCCCTCATTGGCACCCACCATAGTCAAAACCTAACACACACTATACCGTACATGCTACAAAAATATATATCACTAAATCATGATATCACATAGACTAAAGATCCCTCCCCTCAAACAATGTGAATCAAGCTATGACAAAATAGATTGAGGATCACACCCATATCCTCTATAGCACATCACTGTCACTGTAATTAGTGTGCATGATGTAAACATGGGACATTTCTCTCTACCTTTAGGAAGAGAATGGGATCTAGGAGGGCTATTTTATTTGAAAATTTAAGGGAGTTAAACCTTTACTATTAAGAAAGCAATCAAAGGAAAACTTTTGAATTCAAATGAGCAAAAATGACTAGTTTATTTGAATTCAAATTTTTCTCCCAAAATGAAATTTAGATCTAGTCGATAAAACCATGTCAAATAACATACATATGGAAAAAGCTTGGCATGTAAATATGAGATCTATAATCTTTGCTCAAATCAAAGATTGTATGTAGGAGTTATGGAAGGCTAAAAATCATAAAATTGTTCGTCTCCATTTTGGAGGGAAAAAGTGCATCCTTTGACCACTCTTTCACCTCTTACTTACTTACACACACACACACACACACACACACACACACACACACACACACACACACACACACACACACACACACACACACACACACACACACACACATGAGTACTGGTAGAGACTTTGATTAGTTAAAACATGGGATTTCCCCCATAAAAATTGTCCCTGTGTAGCTTGTGAAGCATTCTTATAGTCACTTACTCTCATTCAAGTTAAAAATTTTCAAGAACAATCAAACACTTTTCTATTTCCTTATCCAATAAATTTTAAGGAAAAGTGATTTTTACACCTACCCCCCCCCCCCCCGAGGTGGCTATTTTGTAGCTAGTGCTATTCTGTCCCCGTGCGATGTTACCCTTATAAAGGGTGCATGATATAAATTACCTGGTAATTGACAAGGAGACCTGGCAGATTACCCCCTTTACTCTTCTCATCTTACCAAGGACCTCTTCACGCCCCTACTCTACCTCTCCACATCTGCTGCGTCACCTGCACACTCAGAGTTCTGTATGCACCTGCACAAAAACCGAAAATTTGTAGCTTCCGTTGAGGCGGCCGCATTTGCTTCCTATTTTGAATATTACAATTGTAGATCATGCAGATTGTGGTGGGTGTTACTGCTTGGAGCTCTTCATGATGCCGCAACCTCTCTTGGACTTCTATATGAAGAGGTGAGGGTGCTTTTTGCCCCTCACTTAGCCTTGATTGCGTTTAGTGTGTGTATGTGAAAGAGAGGAGTGTGGTGGTTGCTGCTTACGAAGTGGACACGGAGCTTGTGGAGCAACTGTCGCACGTCTGTGAGTTCCCTGTTTGGTTTCATCAATAATATGTACTTTGGTACATTTATGGCATACTGCACTTTGTCGGAATTGTTATCTGCCTACGGGTTACGGCACCCTATTTTGTTTATGCTCTGAGTTTAGGGGTTACTATTGTGCTCTGCATGATTAAGAATGAGTTTTTTTTGGGGGACACACAGTCTTATGGTTTATGTCTTCAATGTTGTAGGTATTTTATAATTGTGGCCATGGTTGGCATATACTCTGTAAAAACTGTACTAAACCTGGTATTATGGCCATCTTTTGATGCCTAGCACTAGGTCGGATTCCATGCACTTCATATGTGAGCTTAGCAAAGCTTCTAAGGACAAAATTTGGGCTCGTAATTCTATATACTGACTCACCGTTTAAAACTACAGACTTTGGTTTGCATTGTTGGTGTCACTTTGGGGTACGATGCACCTAACAAGGGGCATTCATCTACTTACTCATACTAGCTGGTCTGATACACTGGGTAAAAAGAGGGGGGGGGGTGTAAATTTGATATAACCCTTGTGTCTTTGGGCTATACAATGGAGTTTAGCATAGAGTTTTTGTTCAGGGTGTATTGGAAACATTGCATAAGAAGGTACTCAGCCTGATGGGCTTTAGTTTCATTTGATATCTGGTTATTATTGGCATAATGATGGTGTCGCTTTTGACCCTCGTGCACACTTTTAGTGTTAACTGGGTGTTGTACTTCATACTTTGATTGGGGTTGTACTACATGCTATGGTGGAGGTTTTGATAACGCTTGCGGTTTGGTCTTGAAACACCTGTTGGCGGGTTTCATGACTGAACATGCTGAAAATTGTTATAGAGTAATAACATTTGTTGGTTTTCTTGTACAGTTTTGGCTTTTTGTAAAAATTTTCAAAAAAAAGGGAAGGATTGATACCTAGTTCACAATTTAGTCATATTGATTTCTTTTGGCTTGTTGCTTACCTGTGTAGATGACTAAGCCAAACACGAGACAATTTTATGTTGTATAACATAGCATTTTTTTGGGGGTCTTGTTTGATACAGAGGATAGGGCTACTGAGTTTTGCTTGATTGTTTAATATATTAAAAAAAGGGCGAGAAGAGGGATGCAGGCGGTAAGAATGATACCACGTGCACTTGCTTGGTCTGAATGAGTTCTTGGACTCATTTTGATGCATTAAGAAAGTGTATAAAAACCTTGCTATGCAATATATAGTGTTGTAGGACTGAGGATTAGATGCAAAATGACTTGGGGCTGAAATTGGGAATAAAACACTTGGATCAAAAGGGGTGGTGGCCTTCCGATCAGAATGATATGTATGCAAATATCTATTTAAACTATTTAAAAATTGGGGTATATAAAAACCATACATATAAGTACTACCAAAATTTGTTTGTATCTAAAAGGAGTAATGACCTTTTTTACAAGCATTATAATGAACTTAAAAAGAACAAAAAACACACCTTGTACTTGACAAACCAAGAATACATGAGCACTTTGGATGATGGTTTTAAGTTAAAAAGGTTGTAAGTTGGACATGGATAACAATTGATATAGTCCATTGACACCTGTAAAACACATTCAAGGCTAATGTAGTCGTTGTCTTGTTTGAATGGACGCAGGTGAGGACTCTATCCTTTTTCTTGGAATTTTTTTTGGCTTAATTGTTGTCCGTCCTTGGTGTACCAGACTCTTACCACTTTATTAACAATCAACACAGATCATCCTTTGTACTTATACACTAGAATGAGGCCTCATTCTTATAGCAATGTACAAAAATAATTCTAAGACTGAGTTGTTTTTGTGCTACCCCTGGTCGCTAGTCTAAAGCCAACTATATTTTGAACTTTTATGTTCATTTTTGTTTATTTAGTAAAATAAATCAGCTACACACACGTCCTACATACAAGGGTATCCCAGTTTTCTGGGAGAACCAGGACGTTGGCTTTAGAGACTTGTTTGGATTATAGAGCTAAGTTGGACCCATTGTCTATAATTCTTGTTTAGTTTGGATGGTGCTAGGAGGTCCCTCCTTGACTATAATTCTGGAAACCTGCTTATGGCTATCCTAGTCTCCTGACTTTGCCGGTTTAAGGGTTGCAAGTTTATGCAACTTTACTAACCTTGATTTTTATACAATCATTCAGGATCACACTCATTATAAATTGACTGCTTGCATGAGAGTCACCCAGGACATGGAGAAGCATGCAAGAATTTTAGAACAAATTAGACTATACTTAAAGGACCACCCTATGAAAAAATCACTTGCCCTTAGAGCTAGGCCCTTTCTTGCCTGAAAGGCCAAAAGCATTGTAACTTCTTACCTAAGTAGTCTCTATCTAACTCATCAAAAAATTTGTTACATGCCCTTGCTCTTTGAACGTTCCAAAATGACCAAGTTTTTGCCTTTTTCAAAGTCTACCATTGCAAATGTATGTTCGTACTCAACCCACGTGATGTGACTACTATCTATTCTAACATTTTCTTAAGCTTTTCCACATAGCCATATGCTAACTAAAGCTTCATGCATGTCGTAGTGTTGGTTTTCCTCATTTTTCCCAAGTTTCTTTTGTAGCAATGGCTACAACCACTCCATTGGCAAGGATAGCCAAGGTTTGAATCCTTTGTATTCCCTAGGCAAGGTTGTATTTCCTTCCTTGGCCTCACAATAATCACCACTTTGTCAATAGGTGTTGGCTCAGTGTTTTGCCCAATTTGTTTCATTTCCTTTGTTTCTATTCGTAGCCCACACATGTGACCTAATTTTTTAGCAACTCTTTTAATGTTATCGTACATTAAATTGGAGTAGACAATAACTCTTGTAAACTCCTAGTGTCAATCATTCGTGGCATCATTTTTCGCTATGATGGTACAACCCTAAATTTTGATTTAGCTTTGTGCTCCCACATATATCATTAGGGAATTTCGGAGGTCATTTGGAGGGCCTTCTAAGAAAATGTATTTTTTGCACTCTCTCTCTAGAAAAAAATGGCAAATAATAGAGCTGGGTCTTTCATAGTAAAAGTTTAAAACGTGTACTTTAAGTAGATTCCTTACTCTTCTGAACATTCGTTCGTAGTGATTGAGGGATAATCCTCTTTTCAGTTGCATTGAATGAACCTCGTCAATATGGAGGGAATGAGGCTAACATGGAGGGACGAAGGCGCAGCCGCTATTCACTTTCCATTAAACCTGCACATTTGGCTAATGGCGCACTCCTCAAATGGCACAAATGTTACCCAGAAACGAGCCAAATATCACCTTCACATTGATTTGGACAATGAGTACCAACCATTGATTAAGCGCAGTAAAACAAACACACATATACCTCCCGCTTCCATAGACACGCTCAGAGCTCAAGGAGCTAAACACATAGATATCTGGATGAGAGGATCTCTCTACCCTAAGAATCCAATGACTAATGTGTCTCCACCGTTTGTCAATCCTACAAGCTTATTGACCTTTGCTGGTGATGGAGAAAAGGGCCTTCTGGGTTATTGTAAATCTCTTACAAGAGAAGCTGAAACTTACAAGGGCATTCTCCAAGCTCAACAATGTGAGATTTTTCGCCTTTCACATTTACATTCTACAGATCAGGTTACCATTTTGCAACATAAAACAGAGGTACAAGAACTGAAAGGAAAGGTGCGAAGTTGCCAAATGAAGGACACCATCTTGGATGGTCGTATCCGAAAGAAGAAATTGCGTAATCTTGAAACATTGCAGGTTGCATCAGGAGGTCTCAAGAAAAGAATCCGAGCATTAAGGTGATGCTTCTTGGTTGGCTACATTGTCTTAGTTAAGTAATCTTTTTGTTTTTTCTTGTTATGCATTGTTTTCATGTGCCTAAATAGTGTTAGTCAAGAAAATTTTCTGTTATTTACTTATGCATTGTCTTCATGTAGAGATTCAATCTATCCTGACAAGGAAAACATTGACCCCAAAGCCAATATAGGAAAGAGATTGAAGCCACTTATAAGTAGAAGCCTGGCAGCAGATATAGTACATGACAAGAAGTTTAAGGTCCTACAACGAAATGTAGTGGACCGCTTTATTTCAGAGAACTCAGTGCCTGCAAAAGAGATACAAGGCACACTTGATTCACTTGGTGTAAGCAAAAGAGGATATTCGGCTATCCAAAAGTCTGTCTCATCCATCTTTGTTAAGAATGGTATAAAATCCAAACTTCTACCATCAGCGTCAAGTGTTTGGAAAGAGAGGCTTCAGCTTAACGAGGCACAAGGAGACTATCTTGGACAACCCTTTCATATTAAACCAACTTACAGTGGCCATGGAGCAAACATGGCATATGATGAGTTCAATAATATTTTTATGGACCTACTGATATTACAGAAGAGAATGGTGGAGTTTTACAACATCACATTTGAAGAGTCACGAGGGGTATTACATTTTGTGTTAAAACTGGATGAGTGTGAGCTTGTTAAAGAGAAAAAGCTAGAGCGTGTTACTATTACTTTAATGAATAGATCCCTCTCAAAGTGTCCCAGTGATGATCCTTTATATTTTAGTGTTCAATCAGAATCTAACATATGGTGGCTTGGTGTGTTTGAGGTAAGCGAGATTCGCAGGTAAGCTCAAATGTTCACATCTACTTAAGTCTCATTTATTTTGGGTTGCAGGTAAAGAAAGAAGATCATGAGATTCTATATTGGGTGTTCCATCGAACTAATATTCCAGAGGTGATTGATCGACAGACTAACCAGGGAGAGGTACTACGTCTAGATGGAAGGGGAGACTTTCAAGTTCAGTGGCATCTTGCAGGTGACCTCAAAACATTAAAGTGCATGTATAATTGTGGAATGGGTGCAATGGCAAAGTCGCCGTGTTTGTTCTGCATGGAGCCTGCAAAGGTCATGGACCCAAAGTGGTGGAGAAAAGCTCCAACACGTCACATTGAGGATCCTGCTTTTTGACCGGTTTTGAAAATACCACTTGTGAATGTCCACATTTGTACAACGCATGCCCTTTGTAGAATTGTGGAGAAATTAGAGACCTCTGTATATCCTTGTAGAGCTTACTTCGCATTGCCTCCACCATTGTTTCCTCGGGAACTGGCCAGTCCACAGTGTTCCAACCGGTTGGTAGAGGCACTTTCACCAACATGCCATTCTTATTCCCTGAGCTGAGTTGGTAGAAGTGGTCATAAAAAAATATTCCCTCATCAGCCAGTCTTTTGCTGCTCCTCCCTGAATACTGTAGAGAACCAATGTGGGCATGAACAACATGGAAGAGGCCTATTATGCACTCCACAGGCTCCCATTGCTCATAAGAAGAGGGATAAACATCTCCAATATATATAAGAAGAGTTAAACTAAGAGTATCAATAAGTAAAAATGACAAATCTAATGTAATTGAGCTGCGAAGAATGGAGACATTGCTCATAACAAGCGGGAGAAACATTGCAAAATATATAAGAAAAGTTATAATGAGAGTATCAGTAAGTTCACATGTCAAGAGTATTTACAATTGCAACGTGGTTGATGTATATCTAATACATTTCCATCGTTTGCTATCACCTCTGGATGGGTAAACACATGCTGAACAAGAACTTCCTTTACAGATCTTTTGCCGATTTCAACTTTGAAATCCAACACTCTGGCCTTCCATGCTGAGTGGTAAACGTTGATACCACTAGACCTCTTGGGTCTTCTTGGTTGCATGAGGACCCATGAACCTTTGTTTATCCTTTGTCCAACCCATTGGTTCTCTGCACTTATTGAAGTTGATATTGTAATTGAGGATATGCTACTACTTGGCCTTCTAGGAAAAGTGCAGCTGTTGGTTGTTGGTGTGAGAGACAGTAAATACCTGGAGCTTCTTGGGCGAGAAGACGTGGAAGCCATAGCTCTCAGAGAAAAGATTTAGTGGAGGGAGATTCACTTTGAAAGCATTCTAATGGAGGGAAAGTGTTTTAGAATTCCAATATCTTGTGCGGGCTTAATGGTCACCCTCCAGTACGTTAATGACCATAAGAGAATATCAGAAGTGGGACCACATGCAAGCACCTAAAAGCTCGGTAAAAGGAAGGAAATTACGATGCTACAATCCTAGATTCGTGAAAGTTTTATGCTATTTTCCTATTTTTTGAGTCTTTCCACGTACTTTCCTACGTAATGTAGCCTTCGTGCTCATTGGACGCGCTCTATTTTTCTCTCTCTTCATATGGCCCTCCAAATGACCTCTGAAATTTCCTAATGGATGGTAGAGTCTTTAATGTATGCACTCTCACTATTAAGAATCATCTTATATAACATCTGTTTGAAGGGTAATTTAAAAACCCCTTTGTTAAATGTTGATATGATTAGGTTGACCCCTCCTTTTTATGAATTAATGGATTTCTTTTCAAAATGGATTAAAAAAATCTCTCTTGTTAATGTATCTTTGTTAAATTAATTAAATTTTCAAAAAATATAAAAACCCTTCTATTGAACTCAGGTTGTATATCAACATGATTATATAGTGGACCTCCCGCGTGTATATGGTTTTCTCTCTATGGAACCTATGGATCCAATGTCACCATAAAATGAATGGAACTCTAGGTATTAGAGCTCATGCTCTAGGTTTATCTTTGTAATAGGAGTAGATTTGTTTCTTGCACTTCCTTTGCATTTCTAATCACTTCCCATAATTCATTTGCTATAGTTCCTCTATCTCTGGGGGGGTAGCTTCTATAATATGAGATCTTGAATCATTTGTGATATTTGCAACTACTCAGCCATGTAGTCGAGGGTTTAGCTTGGGTTTAGTTTGATGGATGTTTTCAAAAGGCTTTTCCCTAGGTATTTCAGGTTCAACTTTTTGTTGTTTTGATTCAAAAGGTGGAATGGATGGTACATCTCTTCGAGAGTATTGTTTGGGTTTAGTTTGAGGGATGGTTTTAAAAGCCTTTTTGCTAGGTATTTTAGGTTCAACTTTTTGTTTTTTTAATTTAAAAGGCAAGATGGACAGTACGTGTCCAATCAAGGCTTGTGCTATGTCAATTAACTTCCTACACATTTTCATCCTTTGTCACTCTACTTCAAGATGTGGGTAGGTCAACCATCTTTGCTCTGATGTTTGATTGGTTTGCTACATAGGCTTGCAATAAAGCATCTAATAGTTCTACAAATTCAATAACCAACATCAACCCTCTTGAATCAATCGTAAAGTTGAAGCTTCTTTTTCTTTGTGTTTTTTCAAATTTTCTCAAGCTTGTGAGACCTCTATTGTCATAGCCACTTGTTTATGCTCTCACTTAGTATTGAGTTCCAACAGACTTGCCATATATCTCAGTTTGGTTTAAGTCTTGATTTCTTTTTCATCACTCTTTTGATTCATAGTTTCTCTAGCTTGAGCTCTTTATTAGAGCAATTTGTTCAAAATCCAACCCACTTGAACTAGGTAGAATGTTTATCATTTTCATAGATGTTTTTCCTACTCTATTAGGATGATTTGGAAAATCATGAACGAAATGGGTCTTGCCACACTGAGGAAAAAACCCAAATATTCTCACCATCTCATTGTGCAAAAAAACTATAACTTGATGATCACCTCCACAATCATAACATGGTTTTTTTTGTTGAGTTTATTGTGGTGATGGGAATGGTTCTCGGAATGGTTACCCTTATCTTGGTCTTTAGTTTGTAAAAAACTATCCTCATCCATCAAGTAGTGATCTCTTGTAAGTTGAGGCACATATGATGACCGGCTATTTGGCTAAAAACTTTGCCAGAAGAGTAGGATTCTCCCCCATTTGGAATCTTATATGGAGTTACTCCATAACCATTACTAGGCTCATTGTAGTAAGTTGTTATTGGTGGCAAAAATTCTTGACTCTCTTGTGGCTCGGTAGGTTGAGTGAATCAATAGCAACTCTATTGTCATATGGCAATGGAGGTTATTGTTTTAATATTGGCTATTGCTTGTCATCCTCTAGTGCAACATCGCTTTGCCCAACCAAATATCTAAGTGATGGTGATTTATTCATGGGTTGTGGGTTATATGGTAGTTCTTTGACATAGTTACAATTGTAATAATACTCATTTGTCTCATGGTTTGTCCAATTTTGTTCAATGGCACACTGTTTCAATTATCGTGTCACATTTGCAACTAATGGTTTTGGTTGAGTATGTCGGGATGCAAAAAAATTTAAGTGAAGATTCTTTTTGAGTGTTTTGGTCTTTAGACCTTTAATAAAAAGCACCACCCACTGGTCTTGGTGTGGTACCACTCTTGGTGGGCTTCTTTCAACTTGGTATTATTTAATCCTAGCAAAGCTTCCTTCCCTTTCTCATTGTCCTTTTGTTTGAAAGCAAAAATATGCGACAATGTTATGCTTTATACTCCATTTACAAAAATTTTGTGCAATTTTATTAAGAGATTTTCTATTGTAGCCAAAGCTTCTCAATTTAGTGGTTGCAACCAAGTCCAAGCTGAAGCCAAATCCTTTGTACTGTGTATGAAAATCATGCACTTGATCTATTCTTAAGAATTGCTCAAATAGAGATATATGTGCATGGGGATCTCTACATCACCATGTTTTTTTCTCACACATATTGCAACCTAGGATTGGTATCATTTGGTGTGGTTTAGAAACATATCTTACCATCCTTGGGTCTCTTATAAAGACTTGTCTTCCTACTTATTATTGTGGCCCTCTTCACCCCATTAAAATGGTATAACTACCTATTTGGTTCATGGAATTATGACTACACTCCCTTAAATAAGAGCTAGATGTTTGTGGTTCCATTGATCTCATGGGTTCAGCCCATGAAACATGTGTATGCCCTCAAGACTTGCTAAATTCCATTCTTCCCACATTTGACAAAATAGATATAAGCACAATGCCATTCAATACAGTCTTTGACCTTAATGCTATATTTCCCTTGGAATTCTCTTCCTACTCTATGTGTACCTATAGAAGTAGAATGAACTAGGCATGAGTTGTCAGAATGGATTAATTAGCTTGAAAATCTTGATATAACACAACTTAGATCCATTGCAAGAAAATACACATAAAGATATCGCATGAAGGAATTCCATGATCAACATGTAAAAAACAAGGAGTTTTCAATAAGTGATTACATTCTAGTATACACCTTAAAACAAAATGTGAAAAAACTAGAAAAGTGAGGAAATGGACCCCTCATGATTGAGTCTATATTACCAAGTTGGAAATTTAAACTTGTTGCATTAGGGGAAGAAGAAATGCATAATTGGATTAATGGTTGTAAGCTTAAGAAATACCACCCCCCACTTACATTCAAAATCTTGAAACGGCACATGTTGCCAAAGCACAAAAGGCTGGACAACAACAAAAAGTTTATGAAGCTCAAGAAGAAGCAAAAATTTACATTCTTAAGTGCAAAGCGTGTTTCCACCAATAGTAGGAATAAATATCAAATCATACCTTGCCACTGAGGTCACAATTCATGTAGTTTAAGTAACAAATGATTGGTTGGAATGAGTGCATGTCAAAATCAATGTACAACTACCAAAAGAATACCTAGAAAGAGCATTTGTGGATATTGGAGCTAGAGAAAATGTCATGAGCTATCCCACTTATTGCCTTACGACTATTAAGGGTATAAGCATGTTAATGTGTCACTGAAACTGTTGTTTAGAACAAAGTTACTTGTGCTTGTTAGCATATATTGAAAACCAAAGAGCAAATGTAGTTTGAATGTAAAATGTCCATAAAAAATATTATTCATTCCCTCCCATTTGGGGTGTGGCCTTGTTTTTCAATTCTTGAAGATGATGCGGGATATTGGAGTCAGTCTCTCAGTCTCTCTCTCTCTCTCTCTCTCTCTCTCTCTCTCTCTCTCTCTCTCTCTCTCTCTCTCTCTCTCTCTCTCTCTCTCAAGCAAACTCCCTCTTAAGTAGCATCATTTGTTATTTGGGAAACGTATCATAGGCCAAAAACTCATGTATTATTCATTGACCCAAATTATACAACCGTTTTGTATGGTGACACGTCAGCAAAATTGGCCTCCCATATATTTTCTTGGTTTTTCGATCGAAAAAAACTTCGGTCAAAAAGATTCTCAATAAAAAAACTATGTACAAAATATTTTTTGATCGAAGAATAAACTAATCAAAAATAAAAACTTCACATAGCGACAGCGCGCCTTGTTGAGGCCATTATTCATCACAAAAGGTAACCATGTGAGAAACTAAAAATAAATAAAAATTCTTTTATGATTCTGAAATCATTTGAAATCTAGTGAATAGTTTAACTTTTTCTTTGGTTAAAATCAATTTTAATTTTTATTAAAAGTTAATTGAATTTTATTTTTTAGGGTCAAATTGTGTAAGCTTTGTATGTTGTGTAGAGCTCAGACTCTCACTCATACAAGGTGTTTATTTTATACGAGTCACTTGCTATATGCTTAGTTTACTAACATGTGGAAGTGAATTAGTTATATAATTTAGAGGTTGCTGTTGTGTGCAGAGTGTACTCTCACATGAGGTAATCAATTTGCGAAATATAATAGAATAGAGATCAATTTTATGTAGCTATGTGTTTGATTTTGACGTGCATATATTTTCTCACCTCAAAGTGAACATAGGTAGAAATTTTTTTGTCCTATGTAGAGCCATCACACTATGCTCTCATTGGAATTAAGATTTAGAAATCTCATGCCCAAATACATTGATATGTAATTATCTTTATTTGGATTGCTACGTCTATCGCACTGTGTGATCATACACATGCAACAACTATAGATAGATAAGTGCTCAAAGATCTATCATGGAGTGTGAGAAATTCATGTTCACACTTCAGATAGATATGGTAATCGTCAAGGTATGCAATTAAATATCATGTTACAATGAGGATCAATTGCAAGACTAGATTACTATTATCGATTATCGTAATGTGTGAAAGCCGTAAACTTGCACTCTAGATAAATCGATATAGTGCAACATGAAATGATGGGATTCATTTGTATTGTTTTTAATAAGTGATTAAGATTATCGATTATCGTAATGAGTGAAAGCCAAAAGCTTGCACTTTAGATAAATCGATGTAGTACAATGTAAGCATTATGATTGACATGTTTTGTTTTAAATTATGAAATTATTTTGCGTTTGGAAAGATAATTTGATTCACATGAGTTTATACATGGAGAACGATAGACTATCATTGCTTATTATCAATTGATAATGTAGTGCGAGTGTAATTGATAATGTGGATCTATTCTAATCACTAGATTTGATTGATAAAGCATTGATTGTGTAGTTTGTTGCTTCAAATTATTTTTGAGCTGAGTTAGTTGTTGCTAGTAGATTAATTTCATCTCCTAACAAATTATCCTTGTGCAGCGTGGTGAAAGGACACGAGTGGATTCATGTCCACGAGCTGCGTGCTGGGAAGAATACATCTCGATTGAAATGCAAGACCTGCAACCACGACTTTAGTGGTTATGCGACCAGAATCAAAGAGCATCTGTTTAAAGTCCCTGGCAATGTGTCAGAGTGTACGGATACACCAAGAGATATTCATGCTAGATTGCCAAAGTACACTCGCATAGCAGAGAAAATTCTTGCATCTAATAAGAAAAATGTTGCTGCTAAACAAGTTGCAGTGTTGAAATGTCTGTTGTCAATGAGGGGATAGAGCATGTGCCTACGGAAGCAAATTATCATACTCCACATCCAACTCCTCTTCATGGGCATGCTTCAACGTCAGCAGAAACAACAATAGTAGATAAGCAATGGTTGCTTCAGGTGCACTTGAAATGGATGCAAGATGTTGTGGCATACGGTATACCAATCAATGCTATGTGCAACCCCATATTTCAAGATGCTTTAATGAGATTCTTGATTATAATAAGATGCGCACAGAGTATCTAGATAAGGTGAAAGATAGTACTGAAGCCATTCTCAAGCGCACGGTGGTAGACTTTGTTCCTGCCATGCATCCCATCATCTTTTAGATACAATTTCAATCAAAGCAAGGTTCACTTCTTGCAAGGTGGAAACAACATAGTATGCGGTAGCAAACCTTGTTGCACAAAATATTTGTAAATTTTTATTTGGTGATTTTGCTCAAAAAAGAGCAGACAAAAATATTTCACCACACATCCAGTAGAGTTTGTTTTATGACGGCCATTTTACCAATGTCTTTTAAGAGAAAATTAAGAGTATGTGCTCCACATGGCACCCAAGTAATCTCTAGGTACTAAACTTGGATAGCCCTCCCTCTACAGCCTTGTAGTTGGATGTGTTATCTGTGGCAATTGCAGTCACATTCTTTGGCCCACCTGCCCTTGCTATGGCGCGCTCGTATATTGTTGCTAGATAATTGCTAGTCTTCTCTTTTGAAGAGGTGTCAACTCGGTGTCAATGGCTTCTACAAACATGGACCCTCTAGGGTTGATAAGCATCACATTTATTAGCAACTTCTTTTGATAGTTGGTCCATCCATCCGACGCTATAGTGCAACCATGGTCTATGTTTTCTGCAACGAAAAGACAAATCCACAAGCGAGTGAACATTGCAACAAGAGCATCACAAAAGCACTACGGTGTCTTCTGAACTCATGAAGTATTGCTGTAGAAGTTGACGATGATGATGATATGGAATGGGAGATAGGTTTAAAATGCTCTGATATGGATGAAGTAGATGATATGGTTGGTATGTTTGATGCATACAAAGATGTGTGAGTTAAGTCCTATAAGTTTTTCCCAATTTAATTACTTGAAAATTATGAAAGATAGTCATGCTATACTACTTGATGTTCACCTCTCTCTCTCTCTCTCTCTCTCTCTCTCTCGCAAGAGAGAGATTCATAATTACAATTACTTTTGCAATAAGATTCATAATTATTGTTATATACAATATGATTTCTCATCGAGAATACAAAAAGGGATAGGTGAGGGGATGATTGAAACTCTGTGATTACAAAAATTATAGCACTTCGCGTTGGCTTCTTGAGAAAATAGATAGGGGTACAGTGAGCGAGGTGCTCAAACCAATGATTGTGTCAGCTCATTGACTACTTCATCTATGTTGAACTTAGTCTCGCAAGTTACATTTGCAAAAAGATTCATAATTACAATTAGATACGATATGATTTCTCTTCGAGAATACAAAAAGGGACAGGTGAGGGGATATTAAAATTCTGTGATTACAGAAATTATAGCACTTTGCATTGGCTTCTTGAGAAAATAGATAGGGGTAAAGTGAGCAAGGTGCTCAAGCCAATGATTGTGTCAGCTCATTGACTAGTTCATCTATGTTGAACTTAGTACTTTTGGGCTGAGGGGATGTGTTTGCAAGTCCTTGTTGTGAAGGACGAGCCTATTTTTGTAGAGTTCCATACAGCAAGGCATATTCTTGAAGCTTGGCTTGGGCCTCTGATAGCTCTATCTCAAGCTCAAGGATTCTACCGTGCAACATGTTAGGTGTCTTTCCTTGGCTTGCAAGCTCCTGCCCCTAGCTCGCTAATGCAATGAGCGTCTCTGATTCTTTGGGAAGTAGAACTATAGGATGTTTGCATGTAGGCATTGGGTTATTGGCATTAGTTGCTACCACTTTCTTTACAATCTGACCATGCCCAATGCCAGAATTCTTTGGGCAGTCTGACCAATCTACCCGCCTCCCAAGGATATCCTAAACATAGCACTAATGTATGAATTTAAGTGCCATTTGGTTATTGTTTGGCATAACTCTCTCTCGTCCTACGAATCTTCGTAGAGGTACTTTTGCTAGCCCTTTGTGCTGCAAATCTAATATCCATACTGGAGTTGATTCCTTTGCATTGCCGTTGATTCAAAATAGTTGTTGATGCACAAAGTGGTTTGGGCATAGCTTCCTGCACTCTTGGAGGCTAAGACTCTCACCTTGCAACCCAAAGTCATCCTCTTCGATTCTAGCAATAGCTTCGAGGTCTTTCTCTTGGCCATAGCACTCTCTCTTGTCTTTGTAGATCACCTGCTTGTTAACACTCTAAGTAAGATAGGTAGCATTTCAAATATGCTAGTTAGCATACCTGGTATGTTGTATGCTAGTTAGCATGCCAAGAAATCTACCTAGCATACATAGTATGTTGGTTAACACAATATGTATGCTAATTAACACCCTTTATAATAGTTAACATACCTAGTATGCTCACCAGCATGCTGCATATGCTATTTAACACAATGTTTATGCTAGTTAGCATTCCTAGTATACAAACTAGCATGCTAAGTATGTTTTTTGACATAATGAGTATGCTAACTACCTTTCCTAGTATGCTAACTAGCATAATGGGTATGCTGGTTAGCACTTTCTATGCTAGTTAGCATACCTAGTATGCTAATTACCATACTAAGTATGCTAAATTTTATAATTAGTATTCTAATCAACACACCTATTATTCTTGTTAGCATTCAGGGTATGCTTGTAAGAACCTATTCCATGATAGTTAGCATACCTTCTATTCTTTTTAGCACACATTCTATGTAGTTTATCATACCTCAAATGCTAAACTACACACTGATTATTCTTGTTAGCACAGCTAGTATGCTAGTTAGCATCCTGGGTATGCTGATCAGAACATTGTCCATGCTAGTTAGCATACATTGTCCATGATAGTTATCATACCTAAGGAGCTAATTAGCATACCTTATATGCTAGTTAGCACACCTTGTATGCTAGTTAGCACACATGCTATGCTACTTACATATGCTTGTCGCCACACTGAGTATGCTAACTAGCATACATATTATGCTAATGAAAACACTATATATGTTAGTCAATACACCCTTTACATTCATGTTAGGATGTTCAATGTGCTATTTAACACTCCGATTTGTTTTCATGAACATGTCAAATATCCTAGGTAGCAATCTGTATATTCTTGTATGGATTCATAGTAAATCCATACTGATCAAATATGGATATTGCAGGTTGAGCTCTTTCACAAATTCAAAGAAAAAAATCTAGATTGCAAGATTGGCACGAGAATGTTTGCCATGTTGAAGCCATTATTTTGCAGGCAGCTAGAGGATAGATACACATGCTGTTACGAATACCACATGAAAATTTCCTTTTTAAAGGACACATTGAACCACATGCACTCTCGTTCTTTTGGGCTACATGATACAACACCTATGTATGCGTTATCTGTACCACATGCAAGAACATTAAGAAGGGTTTCTTTGCTTCCCATGATTTCACACAAATGTGGGAGTTCATTCTCTTTCCAAAGCCAGCAGATGCAATTTTCTATAAAAGGCAATGCCTAATGGGAGACTGTAAGATATGTGGAGTCAAGAGGTTAGAATTATGTTGCTTGGAGATAACAAAGCCACATAAGAGTATTACTATGAAAGTATTTTAATATGTAGAAACAAAAGACAAGCATGGAAACAATAAAAAAGAAAAGATCTTTTGCATAAAGAAATGCAGTGCTGGGAGTTTCTTCAACTCTTGAAGACCAAGTTGAAGCTCTTCATCACTCATAACTATGTAGCTCGATGGCACGGACAACAATTCAAGGATTTTTTACTTCAATTTTTGAATGTTGTCTTTGTCTCACTTGTTGATTTTGCTGTGAATTACGCCTTTAAGGGGAAAAATGAGATTGAGTCAATGCATTGGCACTCTAGTTATGTAACAATTTTTGTACACATAACATACTATTGCAAGACAGGGGAGGTAGTTAAAGAAATCCACTTCTTCATATCAGATGACAAGGTGCATGACACATTGTTTGTGCAACATTGCTTCATGCTACATTGTGAATGGTTACAATAAGAGGGTGTCACTTATAAAAAACATTGGGTGTAGTTTGATGGTGCGGCCTTTCAATTCAAGGGAGCCATGCCTTTTTGTTTTGTTGCAAGATATTGTAGACTCATAGGGATGGGGATGAGCTGGTTCTTCTTTGGATCAAAGCACGACAAGGGCAAGCATGATGGTGAAGGAGAAATTTTGAAAAGAACCTTGACTGGTTACAACAAGAAGGTGTCACTCCTAAACAACATTGTGTGTGGTGCGATGGTGTGGCCTTGCAGTTCAAGGGAGCTAGGCTTTTATTTTTTTGCAAGATATGGTGGACTCACAAAGATAGGGTGAGCTGGTTCTTCTTTGGATCAGGGCACGACAAGGGTGAGTATGATGGTGTAGGAGCATTTGTGAAAATAACCTTGACCCATGAACAACTAAAACCTAATAGGGCTATTTTGCGGTGTGCAATTGAAACATGGTTGCTTATTGCCGAGCCAACCTATCGCAAGGAGCACCCGCATCATTTCCTTCAAAAGAAAGTAAATGTGCTCGTGTGTTCTGGGAGGTTAAAGAGGGGGATGTGAGTAGGGAAGTCAAGTGGAATTGTGCCACCGTGGAAAACTATCACTCTCTGTATGCTTTCCGTGGTCACAACCCACAGAATCCAACTACCCTTGCAACAAGAAACTTGGCATGCTTCTAAGATGCATGCATGCACAAAAGGTAGAATTTCTGCATCAATAAAGCTCATGTTCACGCTTGGGATTATTATATTGTGTTGCCATTACTTGATGAGGTTGTGGTGGATTTTGAGCCAACAAATAAGTTCCGACAGAAGAAGTCGTTGGCTGTGATGACTTCACATGTGTAAGTCATCATGATGTGTTGGGAAGCACTCTATGTGTTGGCGACACATTTGCTATAAATTTGAATGCTTCAACCAATGCTGAGGATGTGGATTTCTACCCGGTCAAGTGTGTTGCAGCAAAGGAGTAGGTGGAGAAGGGGTACATTGAAGAATGGAGCAATGCAATTGAAAGAGGCTCATATGTTGTGCATGGATTTTATTAAAAGCAATTGGATGAATACACCTTCAAGCTAGACCAAAAACAGCCCATCGTCCACCTACTTTCACATCTAGTGTGATGTATCAAAATACCTATGGAGCACATCCCAAGGAGAAGGCATGTGTACACAGTCACCCCAAAAATCTTTGAAACAATTTGTAATAGCATGCTCTTCAGCTTTTAAGTTCTAAACACTGGATTTTCTTATATGTCTTGCTGCGATACTGCAGTTTTATCATAAATATGGTTCCGTGTTACTTGAGCGCATTGTGTATACATGGATTTGGTGTTTATCACAACCAGTAGTAGCAAATAACTACATTTTATTTTGGTTACAACTATCTTTACTATCAGCAAACTGGGTAAGTCAACTACCTTATTGCTTAGGGTTACTAGATTACTGAGTCTGAAAAGCAGTGCTCAATATGCTACCATTGCATTCATAAAATGTTTACAAGACCAAAAAGTATGCCAACAATACCCAAGGTATGGTCCCAAAAAATACAATAGTACATCCTTACTATGTGAAATGAAAGACAGAATAGGTATGAACATTGAAAAGGTGATCTCATCACAATATTACAATTTCCATCTAGTTCTTGTACGCAAAGAGTCTCCTACTCTTGAAACTGCTTGCAGTGCCTAGGGCACTTGTACTTGTAGTACCCAGTGTCCTTGTGCTCTTGTCTTTGTTGAGCCTGTGGTTTATGCATTTGCCTTTCTCTAGTCCTTTCCTCTCGAGTCTTCCCCTCTCATGACTTTTAGCTTCTTCGTCAGCCTCCCTTTGTCTCTGACAATTCTCTGCCCTCCACTCGGCCTCATCAATTGCTCACAGATCTGATTCCAACTTGCTAAGGACTACATTAAAAAAAACAATTCTGGGCCACTATCAAACCCATTATTGGCTATATATGCTACATGGTCCTCCAATTGCAGCCATAGAAATAGCCAGGGAGCCAAAGTGTCTACCAAGAACTGTTGCCGCTGCTCAACAATTTGGTCTTCTAACTTGGGAGTAATAAGCCAAGTTCCTTCAAGGTTCTAGCACACTCTGTACTTACTATAATCAATGATCAGAGTGTTTTTGGGTCTGAAGTACATTAAGCCCTTCCAAAACATACTGAAGTTCTTGAAGAACACATGCTTATTACAGATCAAACAGGGCTTGCCACTATAATGCTCATGTGCAAGAACACTTGCCATCCTTGTCCACTGTAGTTTGAATATTGTATCTAATATTGCGGAAAAATTGGAGGCACCAATCCAAAAATCTATGGTTGTCTTTGCGACAAAATACATCCTGCCTTTCATTTTCTCTGCATATTTAGGGGAAACTTCACCATGCTTTGACTCTACAACTATCATGCCATTTAAATCAAGAACCAAGGTGTGCTTCTTGTTTGCCAATAGCTTTGGAACCCATATTGGGTCTGGTAGCAAATACCACTTAGCAAAAATAACTTCCACCAAAGAAGGACAAAATTTAAGTACTCATCAATTTTACCACGGTGTTTAAGGTGGTGGTCCAAGTGCTTCTCAATCTCATATTTTTCTCTTTTTAGCTATCTGGCCTTGGCGATTCACCTTTTTTGTATCTTTGTGAATGCAATGGAAAAATTCATATATGCAAGGCAATTAGTTGTAGTTTTTCTTTCCCTGCGACATAGTAAATGTATTGAATGAAGACATCATAAAGGACACACAAAAACTACCGAACTATTGCACAAAGACATCATTATGCCAACAAGAGTTTCTCCATTATTATTATTCTGAGAGATATATTTCATAAGATGTGCATCTTTCTAGTACTACAAAATTTGGGTACAATAGAGAACATGTTCAACATAATTTCTTGCAAGCACGTGAGTGAATGGCTTTCTTTTCACCTTTGGTAAGTTCAATTATGTCATCCTAGGTGCTCTTCGGGGCAACACAAGTGTTGTCTCCAGGCTCTTTCTGGAATCTGTTCCAAGCCACCTTTTCTCTTTAACTTCACTTTGTTTACAAAACCTAGGAGAGGATCGTTATCACTGGCGTCTTGCACATTCTACCTACTATCAGTACTCACAGCTTCCTCTTGCACACTCTTGACTATTGTGCACAACTTCCTCTTGCGCACTCATGCATGTTTCCTCTGAAGCACTTATTTCATGATCAGTTGTAGTGGGCTTGGGTTTGGGATGAGTAATCATGATGAAATCATTATCTTCATCCGTTTATTTACCATTTGTAGCAATATCGGGCAAATTTGCATGCTACAATGTCACATTTATCCCTTTATGCATTTTATGTGTCTCATCCAAGTCATCATTAAATGGTTTCTCTTCTTCTATCCTTTGCTTGACATGCTTCTTGTTGTGCATGTTTACCACAGTATCGATTCTTGTGTATCTCTTTTAGAAGTTAATCATCATATCCAAAATTGCTAGTTAAAATGCAAAGCTAGACTGTTAACACTACAATCGACATACTCAAGATGCTGGTAAGCATGGGATGTGTGGTAGTTAACATAATGTATATGTACACATATACAATATGTGATGTAGCATACCATTATGATTGGTTGTATGCTTAGTATTCCAATAAGGATTCCATGTACATACTATGGTAACAAGCATGCATAGCATAACTAGCATGTAGGCTGACTAGCGTACACAATCCCATGTATCTAACTAGCATAACTCGGTATGCTAGTTAGAATACAGACTATGGTAACAAGCATACATAGCATAACTAGCATGTAAGATGATAGCATACACAATCCCATGCATGCTAACTAGCATAATAGTGTATGCTAACTCGCATACACAGTATGCTAGCCACCATACCCACTATGCTAACTAGCATATATACTATGCTGACTAGCATACATAGCATAATAAACATGTATGATGACTAGCATACACTATAGCATGTACACTAACTAGCATAACTGGGTATGCTAACTAGCATACATAGCATAATTAGCATGTAGGCTGACTAGCATACATAGTAGCATGTATGCTAACTAGTATAACTGGGTATGCTAACTAGCATAACTAGGTATGCTAACCACCATGCCCACTATGCTAACTAGCATATATAGCATAACTAGCATGTATGCTAACTAGTATAACTAGGTATGCTAACTAGCATAACTAGGTATGCTAACCACCATGCCCACTATGCTAACTAGCATAACTAGGTATGCTAACCACCATGCCCACTATGCTAACTAGCATACATAGCATAACTAGCATGTATGCTAACTACCATACATAGTAGTATGTATGCTACCTAGCATAACTAGGTATGCTAACTAGAATAAGTGGGTATGCTAACTAAACACAATATGTTAGACACTAAAACCACTATGCTAACTAGCATAACTGGGTATGCTACCTAGCATACACAATACCATGGATGCTAACTAACATAACTGGGTATGCTAACTAGCATACATAGTACCATGTATGCTTACTATCATAGCTTGGTATGCTAACTAGCATAACTGGGTATGCTAACTAACTTACTATGTATGCTAACTAGCATAATTGAGTATACTAACTAGCATGCATAGTATGCTAGCCACCATACCCACTACTCTAGCTAGCATACATAGCATAACTGGGTATGCTAACTAGCATATAATGTATGCTAACCACCATGCCCACTATGCTAACTAGCATTCACAGTATGCTAACTAGCATACCGATATTTTCTTGTTATGTTGGTTTATTAATTAGCATGCTGCCATTTATGATTATCTTACCAAAGATTGGTGTGATTGGATGTCCTTGCCTTGTGAGCTTGCATCACCATTCTATTGATATCCTTTGATGGCAGGTGGAAGCTCTATATTCTGTTGCCAGGGAACATGTAGCAGCAGAGTAGAGTAGGTGATAGCAATGCCCACATGGCATCTTGATCGTTGCAATGATTTCCTATACTTCTAATGGCAGACCATAGCTTGTATAATGGTTGATTGTTGTCCCATTGCATACCCCTCCTATCCTTTCTATGAAATTGTCCATATCTAATTTACAGAAGGCAGTGGGGAAGAAGGAGCCTTGTAACATCTTGCTTAATGCATGATTAGGTGCAATTGACTTTCACAGGCATGCAATTTCACTTCTTGCACCTCCACATTAATCTACAAACCAAAGAAAAGAGAAGCATGGTAAGTATATAGGTTAGTTGTGCACATATTCCGAACAAAATGTGCAAGCACAAAAGTCATGGACACTTACACGATGACGATCTATGTCAATTTCAACATCAACGGGGATGTCCTCATTGTGAGGAAACCCCAAACCATCCAGTGTCTCTTTGTCTCTATTTTCACTTTGAACTCTATTTCTTTATTTACATCCACATTGTGGCTGTGTAGTAATCTTTGCAATTCATTGTCAGCATCACGAAGCTTCTATCTCATAGCAACCACAACTGGGCTAACCCTAGCATTGCTTGCTTTCAAAAATCTCGCAACTTCAAAATTTATGTCTTGTATTCACAATATGTTGTTTAGCATCCTTTAGTTGTTTTTTGAGATGATCATCGGCAACCTTTATGTGCTACAAATCCTCAATATGACAGACTTTATGGCCCTTGCTGAGTGCTATGGTGAGAGAGGGATGTCATCTTGGTAACTTTGGCAATATTTGTAGCTCCTCAGCCCGAGTAGTCCTCCTTCATTTTAGCAGACCCCTCCTTGGTGTTTTGACATAAATGATGGGAATTACGCATCCTCCACTCATGAATGTTTCAAAATGGGCCTCGTAGTATCCTTTGTCTTGAAGGTCTTGCAAATGTTGGACAACAAACTCAACCCAATTGAAATGCATGGGTGAACCACTTGCAATTTCCATCATATTAAATTGGTTTACAAACCCCTTTGCAAATGAAAAGTTGATCTCCATCTTGGTTGGGTCTTTCTTATACACCTTGTAATGTAGTTGCATCACCTAGTCATATATATCGCTATGTATGCAACTACATTTAATGGAATATTGGTTGCAATCATTCAGCTCTATGAATACACTGAACCACTTCACATCAGAGATTTTGTCCCACTTCACCAGTTTGGGGTCGGCACCATCCATGGAGAGACCATGAACAACATTGAAATCTTTTGCTATCAAACAAAATTTTTTCTTGCACTAGATGCTAAGCTTGGGAGCTTTCCATCGGCGTGCACACCCCCAATGTCACAAGATAATATGATGCAAGGCTATTCAAGGCAAAGGGAAAATTTTCTATTTATTGGGAAATGATATGTATCTCACATTTCATGCATACAAGAGATACTGAAACACAGAGAAACAATTAACACCTTACAGAGATTTCACCCTTAAGCCTTTAGATCATCATCAATTGAAGATAAAAATCAACCAAAAAAAATCTCTATGTGAACCTCAAGGGAAACACAATGGTACAACCATGATGTGGAGGGAAAAAACCATAAAAAATCAATAATTGGTTCTACAAAATAATATTGACAGCAGCTGATACAACCATGTCAATCACCCAATATATCACAAATTGGGCCTATTGTAAAGCACCACACTTGCAAAATTTTCTCTATAAAAGAAAATTCACAAAAAAAAGCCTCACCATTGACCAACTCTGAGCCAATTGCTTAATACCGCATCATCTTGCACAAAATATCTTTGTAATCTCCATTGCTACAATCACATGATAGAGCTAGAGCCACATTACAAAGGCATGCATAGACATAGCTTTTTTAGCTATGCACAACACTCTACCTATACCAAACTATTATTTAGGAGGACTCTAAGTGGGGGGGTTTGGGGGGGGGGGGGGGGGGGGCATAATTATAGGGTGAAAGCATGAATAGGTGGAAGCATGAATAGGTGGAAAGCTATCTATGTGATATAATTAAATAGCATAGCATGACATTGGGGGTGTGGTCACTGGTGCCATATTTCAGACGTCCAAATTTATATTCTAAAAAATGTTATACTGAAAAATTCAGCCTTCACACACCCACTTTGTTTCATGAGTAGTTGGCGGTTTCAAACACCGTGCCCCCCCCCCCCCCCTCCCGACCCCCCACTCTCTCTCTCTCTCTCTCTCTCTCTCTCTCTCTCTCTCTCTCTCTCTCTCTCTCTCTCTCTCTCTCTCTCTCTCTCTCTCTCTCTCTCTCTCTCTCTCTCTCTCTCTCTCTCTCTCTCTCTCTCTCTCTCACGCGCACGTGCTCAAGGTCTACTGTGCTTAGAGCTTCTACTGTGCAAGCTTAGATGCTTCAAGCACGATTGCAATAACCGCCCTCTTCTCTTCGAGATATGTCTCTCCCATTAAACATGTACACTCTCTACTGCTTGAGCACGCGTGCCCCACCTGGGATCATTTAGCTACATTAAGCTGCATTTGGAGCTGCATGAGTGCCACACCTTGCTCATTTGCGACAAGAGGCGAGCAAAACCTAATGCTGCTGCTGGCTGCATGAGAGGACATAGACTCCCGAGGTAATTTGCTAGTCCACAAGCTGCATGCAATCTTGGGGCAAATCCCATAGCACATCATCTTGAATGCCCTGCTTACAAGAGCAGGACCATGAAGTTCTTGTTTCTTTTTAGCAGGGATGATAAGCGAGGGCACACCACATCTGATGAGTTCATTGGATGATGTGCAGGTATATCACTTGAGACTGCATCATGGCACCTTCCTCAAAGCATCCGATTCAAGCAAGCAGCAGTCTAGTTAGGAACATCGAACCACCTCTGCAAACGAAGTTTTGTCGTCTTGCCAAGGAATTTCATATGGAGCGTGGATTGCCATTGGATGTTAAGTATGGAGCCTGATTTACCTTGTAATCTTCTGTGGTAAAAGCGCACATTTGTAAGGCCCCCATTATGAGGAGAATCCATCGTGCGTGAAGGAAAATCACTCGCCGGAAACCAAAATTTTCACGGCCAAAAATCAGGGGCTGGAATATTCCTTTTCGTCGGAATATTATGGCCGGACGGCGTCCGGAAAGTGGTCGGAAAACAACCGTCGGTTGGCCGGTGGCCAGTGGTCGAAAGTCAATGGCCGGTGGCCGAATTCAAAAGCGGACTTATCTTCTCAAGGGCGGCCACACATGGGCGGATTGGAGGGTCTGATTTGGACTTATCTACACAAGGGCGGCTACACATGGCTGCCTCTCATGAGAGAGTGAGCCCTTTCTACACACATTTCATAGTGTGAAGTTGATGCAACAAGGTGAGTGTGAGGTGATGAGAGTGAAGCAAGGCGGGAGCTCCATTAAGGGTATAATCCCTTTGTAAACTACTTCTTGTTTTGAAGTACTAAAGCCATTGAGTGGCTGCTTTCCCGTGGACGTAGCTCACATTGGGTGAACCACGTATATCGTGTGTACTCTCTCTCTCTCTCTCTCTCTCTCTCTCTCTCTCTCTCTACTCTATAATCTCATGTATGTAAATCTGTCTCTCTCCATTAAGTAATCTACTCAATTATCTATTTAGCTACGTCTTATTTCCTAACAACTGGTATCAGAGCAAGGTTTGCTCGTAGCTAAATTATCTCAAGGAAAGGATTCCTTGACTTGAGTGGGAGTTATGGTGGAGGAAGGGAAGCTCAAGATTGAGAAGTTCAACGGCAAAAACTACCAACATTGGAAGATGCAGATTGAAGACTATCTCTACCAGAAGGACCTCTATTTGCCACTAGGCGGTCTTGCAAAGAAGCCCACAACGATGGCAGATGAAGCATGGATTGTCCTTGATCGAAAGGCCTTGGGAACAATCCGGTTAAGCTTGGCGTCAATGGTGGCCTTCAATGTTTCGGAGATGAAGACCACGGAGGACTTGATGAAGTCACTTGATGACTTCTACGAGAAACCATCGGCATCCAATAAGGTATTTCTTATGAAGCGCTTGCTCAATCTAAATATGGCAGAGAATGGTTCAGTTGCAGAACACCTAAATGACTTTAACACAAACATAAGTCAACTTCGATCGGTGAAAATAAATTTTGATGATGAAGTGTGAGCTCTCCTTATACTATCATCTCTACCGGATAGTTGGGACAACCTTGTGATGGCTGTAAGTAATTCTATCTCTGGTACAAATACTCTTAAGTTTGATGATGTTGTGGGTGTTCCTCTAAGCGAGGAAATGCGAAGGAGAAGTACAGGAGAATCATCAAGTGGTGCACTATCAGTGGAAACAAGAGGAAGGCCCAAGGAGAGGTTCAATAACCAAAAGGGTCGTGATCGCTCAAGGCGGAGCAAGTCACGCACAAAGTCAGTTCTTGAATGTTGGAACTGCAGCAAGAAGGGCCACGTTAAGAAGGATTGCTAGTCCAAGAAGAAGAAGGAGTCAGAGTCTCAAGACAACAAGCCAACATCGGAGGCCAATGTGGCAAGTAAAGTGGAGCAAGATGCTCTAATTCTCTCATTAGACAATGTGTCTAATTCCTGGATAGTAGATTCTGGGGCTTCATTCCATGCGACACCACACAAGCAACATTTCCAAGATTACACCAAAGGTAATTTTGGGTATGTATACTTGGGAGATGATGAAGCTTGTGAGATTGTCGGCAAAGGTACAGTTTTTGTCAAAACTGCTAATAACGGAAATGAATGGAAGCTTAAAGATGTTAGGCATGTTCCTTCTCTTCGCAAAAAATTGATCTCTACAGGACAATTAGACGATGAAGGTCACAACATTGCATTCGGAAACAAACGGTGGAAGATCTCTAAGGGATCTTTGGTGGTTGCCAAAGGAGAAAAGGTCAGTACACTTTACTTGTGTACTGTTTACACGCAACCTTCAGCTTGTGCAGCAACTACAGAAGTTGACAGTGCGGTGTGGCACTACTGGCTTGGGCATATGAGTACCAAAGGAATGCAAATCCTTCAAACAAAGAAGCTTCTACCAGGTTTGAAAGAAGTGGACTTACAATTCTGTGAATATTGTGTTTATGGTAAACAAAAGAGGGTGAAATATCAAAAATCAGGAAATGAAAGAAAAATTAAAAATTTTGAGTTGGTTCATTCTGATGTTTGGGGTCTTGCAAGTACACCATCACTTGGTGGCTCATTGTACTATGTAACATTCATAGAAAATGCGACTAGAAAAACATGAGTTTATGTCATGAAGAATAAATCCGATGTATTTTCCATATTTCAAAGGTGGAAAGCCTTTGTGGAGAATGACACAGGTACCAAGGTTAAATGCCTCAGATCCGACAATGGAGGCGAATATTGCAGCCAAGATTTTGAAAGCTTTTGTGCTAGCAATGGCATTCGGAGGCAAAAGACAACCCCAAGGACACCTCAACAAAATGGGATTTCGGAAAGGATGAACATGAAAATCATGGAGCGAGCACGAAGCATGCGGCTACATGCAGGCCTACCGCTTGAGCTTTGGGCGGAAGCTGTAAGTACGTCTGTGTACTTAATCAATCGGTCACTCTCAACGGCATTGGATGGGGGAGTTCCAGAAGAGGCATGGACAAGTAAACCGATGAATTATGCATTTCTCAAAGTGTTTGGGTGTGAGGCTTTCATGCACATAGATAGAAGCCTAAGATCAAAGCTAGATGCAAAGTCCAAAAAGTGTTTCTTCATTGGCTATGGAGAAGGTGACTTTGGGTATCGCCTATGGAATCCTGAAGATGGTAAAATCTTAAGGAGTAGGGATGTAATTTTTAACGAACAAAATATGTACAAAGATTACTTGGAAAGAAATCAAACAAAAGAAACAGGTGATGAGTTACACATCGAGCTTGAGGACGGTGAAGACTCAAGGACTGCACACGGTGACAATGTGCAACAACGTCAACCAAATGAGGAGCCTCAACCTATTCCCCGAAGATCAAGTAGACCTCCAAAAAGGTTTGTTCCTTCCTTCAACCATCTCTTGATCTCAGATTCTGGAGAGCCGGAATCATACGAAGAAGCTATGCAATATGAATCCAAAGAAGAATGGACGAAGAGCATGCAAGTGGATATGGACTCACTACATCGCAACCAAACATGGGAATTGGTTGAGTTGCCTAAAGGTAAGCGGGCACTTCAAAACAAATGGGTGTACAAGGTGAAGGAAGAAGAAGGTGGGAAGAAAAGGTACAAGTCTAGGCTTGTGGTAAAAGGTTTTTCTCAAAAGAAAGGTATTGACTTCAATGAAATATTTTCTCCTGTTGTAAAAATGAACTCAATTAGGCTTGTCTTAAGCCTTGTGGCTGCTCATGATCTAAATCTCGAGCAAATGGATGTAAATACGGCATTCCCTCACGGTGACTTAGAGGAGGAAATCTACATGCTTCAACCAAAGGGGTATGAAGTAAAAGGTAAGGAGAAAATTGTTTGCAAATTAAAGAAGAGCTTGTATGGTTTAAAGCAAGCATCAAGACAATGGTACTTGAAGTTTGATCGATGGATGTTGGATCATGGATTCACAAGATGCAATTCGGATCACTGCGTCTACACAAAGAATTTGGGAGATGGGAAATTCATCATCCTAATGTTGTATGTTGATGACATGTTGATTGCAAGTGCTAACTTGCAGGACATCAAAGACCTAAAAGAGGAGCTGTCTAAATCTTTTTCAATGAAAGATTTAGGTGTTGCAAAGAGGATACTTGGTATGAAAATATCAAGGGACAGGACGAAGAAGACAATAAAGCCATCTCAAGAAGATTACATCAAGAAGGTACTAGAAAGGTTTGCAATGCAAAATGCAAAACCAGTTTTTACACCTTCGGCTAGTCATTTTAAACTAACGAAGGATATGTGTCCAAAGACACAAGAGGAGATAGCCTATATGTCTAAAGTTCCATATGTTGCAGCGGTAGGTTCTCTAATGTATGCTATGGTCTGGACAAGGCCAGACATTGCACATGCAGTGGGAGTTGTGAGTAGGTTCATGGACAACCCAGGTAAAGAGCATTGGCAAGCTGTGAAGTGGATACTTAGGTATCTAAAAGGGACAACAACAAATGCTTTGTATTTTGGAGGAACTCACATTTTTCTAGAAGGGTATGCTGATGCAGATATGGCAGGTGACAAAGATACTCGAAGGAGCACTACTGGCTATGTGTTCACAGTTGGAGGCACAGCAGTAAGCTGGGCTTCAAAGCTACAGAAAGTGGTTTCACTTTCTACAACGAAAGCAGAGTATGTAGCAATGACGGAGGCAAGCAAAGAAATTATGTGGCTTCACAGATTCTTAGAAGAGCTTGGATTCAAACAAGACAATTGTGTCTTGTATAGTGATAGCCAAAGCGCTATCCATCTTGCGAAGAACTCAGTCTTTCATTCAAGGACAAAGCACATTGAGGTGAGATATCACTTCATACGCACTCTTTTGGAAGAGGGACAGCTAAAGCTAGGAAAGCTACATACAAGTGAAAATCCTGCAGACATGTTTACAAAGGTGGTCAACAAGGAGAAGTTGAGCTTTTGCTCATCCTCAATCGGCATTCAAGGATAAGAAGCCAGGATAGAAAGCAGTCAGAGGGTTGGTTTTGAGATCAGTCTCCAACTGGGAGATGGTTAAGTATGGAGCCTGATGTACCTTGTAATCTTCTGTGGTAAAAGCGCACATTTGTAAGTCCCCCATTATGAGGAGAAGCCATCGTGCGTGAAGGAAAATCACTCGCCGAAACTAACTCTTCAAAACAAAGAGGCTCAAGATTAGCTCGCAAAGACAGAGTCAAAGAAGTCTGAAAAGTCAAATAAGATGGTGGTAGTGAATTGAGTGTTTTGGAAACCAAGTCCTTCTCTAGAATCACTTCATCAATGCTAAGCAATTGCTCTTTAAGATCCCTGATTTTTATAAGATGCTCGACGATATCGTCACCTTCGTCCATCTGTATTTTGTCAAGTTGTTTCTTCAAAAACTCTATTCTGGCAGCGTTTCTTCCTCCAAACATAGCTTGCAAAGTGTCCCAAGCATTCTCAGAAGTTCTGCAAGATCTGATATGTGGTGTGATTGTCCTCTTTATGGTTAAGGCAATCATAGCCATAGCTTGTTCATCTTTAGTATCCCATTTCTTTTGCTCTGCAGTGACTTGTGAGGGTCCTGCACCAACAGCTGCACCACGATCAGGCGTGGCAGGTGCAATGCTACCTGGACGAAATTCATCTCCAGATACATAATCCCACAATCCTTTACCAACCAAAACATTTTTGGCCATAAAAGACCAAAGAGAATAGTTGGTACCATCCAATTTGTCTTCGGATGTAAACGCACCAAAAATCTCTTTCTCCGTAGATTGAGCCATACTGTGGATGCACACAAGAGAGCAAAAGAACCTCCAAGAGATTCACAAATCTCCTCTCCAATGCAAGAAAAAATCTACACAAAATCTCAGCACAAAGCTAAGACAAGCTGCTTCCCAAAAGAACTGTTTACCTGAAGAAAATCTGTCAAAAAGCACACCCTCTTGATCTAAACGCCTCCAAAAAGTAACTTCTGCTACGCTGCGCAGAACAAAATTTTGAGGGCTCAAACGGCTTCAAAAGGGGGGTAAAACCGCAAGTCACCTGCTGAGAATACTCCCGGAACGTCGAGGATGCTCCCACCAGCAAATTTTTTGAAAACTGCCTGAAAACTGCGATTGCGCGCGCGGACGCGAAAACGCAAGTAGAGGCTCTGGAAATCACCTTGCTATGATACCAATTGTTGAAGATGATGAAACACGAAACAGAAGGAAGATAGCAACTGAGAGTAGGAAGAAGATGGAGAAGGAGAAGACACAGAGCTTGCGTACGAGATCTCTGTAGTCTATCTCTCTATATTAGAATAATAGAGTATTTACAAACTCAGAGCTACAAAGCTTATATGAGATCCTAAGAGATAAGGTGTCCTTTCACACCAGATGTCCAGGGGGAAAAACCCAGTGGGAGAAAAGTGCCCCTGGTGAAGCGCGTATACACACTAACACTACTACATGTCTACACTACATGTTAAAATAGTGAATTGAATTCTAGTGATTTATTAGAAACCAATGTTATGTGTGCTTTCTTAGATTCAAAAATTGGGATTGACAAAGCCCCTATGGATCAATCAATAATTGTAGAATCCATTGATTCTCTCATTTCTAAAGTGCCCAAGATGGATGATATTTTTATACCAGAGTCTAGTGATGTGCAGCTTGAGCAAGCTTGCAGTAATGTGGACCAAGAAATCAGTGTTCCAACAATCCAACCTACTTCAAAAGAGGCTGAAACATTTGCTCTTAATACATTTTCAATTGCTCCTACTTCATCTAGTAAGATGATGAGAAATCTATGCTTACAATTATATTGGATTTTAATGGTCTATTATTGAAACTTTCCCCTCATTCATCCTCACACCACAAGTCAATGCACATAGATTAAAAAAGATATATTATACGTAGGCCAGATTGCATACAATTCTTGACGATAATATTACAAAAACGTAATGTTCTTCTTATTTCACTATGGTGGCTTGTGTCAATTGCTCGGTACAATTTTTCCTGAAGGGTAGTTTCACCTTTGTCATATTTTGCAGGTGGTATTTTTCTAATAAAGAACACCTTAGCTGACCAGGCATCATTTTTATGCTTCCAATACTCTATAATTTCTTTGAATTCACAGTTATTTGTCACTTCAGGTTGTCCATAACGATTAGAAGCAATCAAATTGCATACATCCCTTCTCTCATCAAGCTGAAGCAAGTAGGGAAGCAACTCCCTCAAGAGCACATTGTCATCCATTTTTTCACCATCAAATTGTGGTGGAAAAATGCAATTGTTTGCAGGTGAAATACATCCCTTGTAAGGAGAGTCATCAATAAGCAATGCTCTTTGTGGATCACATTCAACCCCATGGAAATTTTGGCCAAAGGCTTGATTGCCTCAACATTTGGATTGTCAGGTCTAAATAAATTTTGGCTTTGAGAGGTGTAGCAACCTTCTTGATACCAAACTACAAAGAAAGGTAATGTATCCCGAGCTGAGTTGTTTAGTGCTCTAAGGATTTGAAGCACATTCAAATCCATGCTATCTGATCAATCTTTCTTTTATTCTTACTTGTAGGTTCTCACAGAGGGCATATCTTGATGGAGCTCAATCAATACAAGTTTTCATATGTTTTCTCAAATTAACAAAGCAAACACCTAGATTTTGTTTATCAATTTCTTGAGAGATGTTTTCTCAATTTGTAACACTACAAATTAAAATAAAATTCTCCTTCTTCTTAAGATCGCCTATTTTTTGTTTTGTAAATGTTTCAATTATAATTTTAAGTTTTGTTAACATTAGATTGTACTTTTTTAGTTTGGGGAAAAAAGTCGAAGATTTGTGTCTTTTTTCTTTGATTAATTCATTGATTGCCTCATTTTTCTAGAGTTCTACTCCATCGCCAAAGTTAGAATCTATCATAAACCAATTAAGACTCTTTTGGAGCTTAGATTAGACAAGTGGTGGACCTTCAAAAAATTATGATTGAGTTAGAGATTAGCTTAGAAAAGTGAAAAGCCTTCAAATGAGCACTTGAGTTTCCTACTTAGATCATTTATTTGTACAAATGGAAGCTAATATTCAAAGGCCCTATAGGCTAACACATTAGATACCTACTTATAGCTTAACTTGGATGATTAGTGAGTGCTTCTTCTCATTATGTTTGGGTAGGCTCACCACCTACCCAAACCCTAGTCCATTGATGCTTGAAGAGAAGCAAGGTCCACCACTTGTCCAAGCTATGCTTCCTTAAAACACATAGGCAATAAAGCCCATAACTTCTCCAAGCTTGAATGGGAGTAAGGTCCACCATTTGTCTAAGCTATGCTTCCTTAAAACACAAAGACAGTGAATTTCACCACTTCTCCAAGGTTTTTACTATGAATGACTACAAGATACACAAATTTTACAAACTATCATCTCTAATAGAATGGCTAAGTGACTAATATACAAGGTCCCCCACTTATTGAATCTTGTCTCCAGTTATCATAGAGAGGAGAATGGTCTACGAGTTATTGTATCTTGTTTTCATTGAATCATAGAGAGGAGAAAGGTCCACCACCTATCCAAGCAAATCTTCATTGGAACATAGAGAGAAGCAAAATCCCACCATCTATCTCAACTAGTTTCAAAAAAACCACTCTACAAGGTCCATTACTTTTCTAGTAATCCACTCTATCTTGTATACTTGTCAAGCTAGGTTCTAATGGAGAGTGGAGAGAAGCGAGAGCCACCACTTGTGAATAAGCCCTATTGAAGCATACCACTTGTCCAAGCTATAAGGAAAACCACTTGATATAAGATCCCACACCTATGCTATTTTACAGAATGGATAGTGTTTTTATGATATGTTGTAGCATGGGGATTTCAATTTGAATGTCCATAATTTATCTAAATTGGGCTCCATTGACACACGGATGGAAGAAAATTCTACCACTTATCCTATCAATGAATGAAAACCAAGAGGAGATCCACCACTTCGGTTTCACATGTGGTGGCATTGTATCAATAGGTTATGCCTATCTTGGACAGGTGATGCTCATTGATTCTCTTCATGATAAAAGTAATTCGAGTTTGGATAATTGGTGCACCTTGATTCTCTCCATGCTACAACCATGGACAAGCAGTGGTCCTTCAAACCAAATTCCCCATGCAACAAACAATCATAAGTTTGCAAAAAAAGTGTTGGACCTTGAAATCCATAGCTAATTTAGCTACATGAGCTCTAGCATGGATAATGGGTGATGTTTTTGTCATCGTTGTTTAATGAATCCTAGCTTAGATTATTTGTGAATCTTGAGACTAAATCCCCATTCTATATTTGAGAATAGGGCCATGGAACTTATATTAATGTCCCATGCTTAGGTTGGACAAGTGGTGGACCTTAATTCTATATATGCTAAGATTGAGTAGACATTAGTAAAAATCTTGTGTTACACGAATCAAGATTTAAACTTTATTTGATCACTTGCACAAGCGGTTATGAGTTTCTCTTTCCATATTCAAATGGATCTTATATTGAAAAAGTGGTAGACTTGATACCTAAGCACCCATTCTACAGTAGAGAATTGGTTAAGAACTTATGCACTTCGAGCATACCTTTGACAAGTAGTACTTACTAATTGACTTAGATCTAGTTGAAGTTTATGATATTGAGACTAAGAGAGAGTGCAACATAAAAAAGGTTAGGTTTTCAATTTGACTTTCTTTATGGCAATGAGTATATTAGAGATGGATTTTTCCATCTAATATTACCACATGATATACATTATAAAAATCACATCTATTGTGTCATTGACATTAAATATTCTTGTTTTTCAATTTTAGATTCATTACAGGAAAATGGATTGGCTATATGCATGAATGATTTGAAGTAAACTGTTGAACTACCCAAACAACCTCATCCAATACCTTTTCCAAGGCAAGATCGGGTGGTCACGTCCCACCGTCACCCCGGAGGCCCCGCTCGAGCGGAGCCTAACATATCAACAAGGACATCAAAAGAGGATGCACAAAATACCCTATTTTTTCATGACACTCCATACAGGCTGATGTGGAACATGCTGGGGACATATCTTATATTTCCAAAGATGTGAAGGCAAACATCTAGGCAACTTCAAAGCTTCTTGCAAGAAACAATGATGCCATGGTTGGTAGGATGGTTGTTTGCATGAGACAAAAGAGAATATACGTACAGTACAATTGTGAATCAATACTATGATTCTGAGACAATATATGTCCTTGGTGTGTACTTGTCGATGCAAAATCATTGATTAACAATGATCCACAAGATGTCTCATTCATTTTTGTAATGGGTATCTTTCAGTATGTGTATAATTACATGATATAAATTTTATCTTAGAGAAAAGATGTGTCAATTTGATGAACACTTTAATAAAGCGCACCCTACTCTAAGGGGATTTTAATGTATTACTAGAGGGCATTCTATTGTAAGGAGACTCCAATGTATTGTTAGAGTGCACCCTGTTTTTTGGGGACTTCTTTTTTATTCAATTGGGATCTATGTTAGATCATTTAGTAAACAAAAATTAATTTTGTGTCTTGAGAAATCTTATGTTAGTCCATCTCAAGGTTTCATCTATTTGTAACTAAGAGAAATTGATGTTTTGATGTCAAAATAAAACTTGCAAGTGTGGTCTAAAAATTCTTGTGAAAAGGGGAAAAAAATGATGTGTTGCCATTATTGCAAGGTTAATGATCACTTGATTAAGCAGTGTCCTAAAATGAAGGCAAAAGAGGCCAAGAAGAAAGAGAATGGGTCCACTACACATGAAACTATTGTAGAATCTTTTGTGAAAGGAGATTGTAATGCTGATGTAGATACAGAGTGGGCATTTAGTGCAGAGTGCTTTTATGATCCTTCTTTCCATGATGCATGTATGTCAATTGCTGCAAATTCACATGCGTGGTACTTTGATAATGGTTCTAGAAAGCACATTACCTCACATCGGGACTTGTTTACCTCTCTCGAGGTTGTCCCTCATGGGCATACAGTCACTTCTACCAAAAATGCCTCTTATCAGGTCAAGGCAGTTGGAAAGATTGTGTTGACTACTGCGAATGGTAGTTTGTTCACACTTGCTGATGTAGTTTATGTACCTCGGATTAAAAAGAACCAGTCAAGGGAGTTGGAAAGATTGTGTTGACTGCTGCGAATGAAAGTTTGTTCACACTTTATGCACTTTGTTTGTATCTGCACTTGCTAGACTTAGTCTTGTTGTGAAATTTGTGGATGGCACATGTACAATTCATGATCTCAGTTTTCGTGATGAAATTGTGGCATCTCGCATTTCATGACGTGGACTGTATAAGCTCACTTTGTATGAGAAGTTTAATTAGAATTTGGCAAACGCAGTTGTGGATTCAAAGGTTGTTTCAGATACAAAACTTTGGCATGCACATTTTGGACATCTGAATTTTGCCAGTTTGTTGCATTTACAGAAATCTTATATGGTTGCTTATTTTCCACCTCTTGAAGCACCTCCAAAGCATGTAAGTCTGTATTTTGGGTAAGATGCAATGTTCGAAGTTTCCAAAGGATGGTTCAGTTAGGGCTACATGCAGATTACAACTCGTTCATAGTGATGTTTGTGGACCTATACAAACTCCATCCTTGGGCAATTACCTTTACTTCGTGGCTTTCATTGATGACTACTCTAGGCTTGCATGGGTGTATCTGCTTTAAGCTAAGTCCGAAGTGTATATGTGCTTCAAGCAATTACTGGCTATGGCTGAAAATATCTCTAAATGTACTATGGGCATCGTCCGTTTAGATCGAGGGGGGGAGCATATGTCTCATGAGTTTAATGAATTTTTGGCTAGTCGTGGGACATATACACCTGAAGAAAATGATGTTGCTGAAAATAAAAATAGGTTGCTTACGAAAATGGCATGATATATGGTCAAGAGTCAAGCTTTGCCGCATTCGTTTTGGCTTGATGCTATCATGTGTGCTACTTATGTACCTAATAGGTTTCCTACAAAAGCTTTGTAGTCTATGACTCCTTATGAAGAATGGCATGATAAGAAGCCATCTATTGATCACACACACATTTTTGGTTGTTTGGATTAGGCTTTGGTGTCATAAGTGCAACACAAAAAAAATGGATGATAGGGTTGTCAAATGCATTTTTCTTGGCTATAATACTGAAAGCAAAGGTTACAGGTTGTACCATCCACAAGCAAAATGTATCTTGGTTTCACGAGATGTTGTGTTTGTGGAAGATTTTGTTCTCAACCCTTGTTGTCATGTACTAGAGATTGTCATGTAAGCTCATAGGACATTTATTGAATGTAAATTCCAACGAGGCAAATGTATAGCCTATGGGAATTTTAGAAAACGCTACGGATCATCTTATTACTGATGCAAATGTAAATGACGTACTTGATGTGGAAAGGGCTAAGAATGAGCATGCAGAGGTATGCCAAAATGGCTAGTGCATACTTTGCATGACAATCAATTGGATCCACCTTTGTCTCATGCATGTTATGCATCAGATTGTTATGCTTTGGCTGTTTCAAGCTTATGCGATGTAGAGGAACCTGTGTCTTTTGATGAAGCATAGAATTTTGAAAATTGGATTGCTTCCATGTAATCAAAATATGATGCACTTACTCGCCTTTGTGGATTGATCGCGCACTCAGGGCATGGCACTTTCTTATACACTATGTGCTACATCTCATTCACCACATCACTCCCAAGGGGTGATTTTTTACAATACATATGTGGTAGACATGCATGTGAATACACTTAGGACTGCTGGGGCATTTTTTCCCTCACTAGGATTTTTTTTCCCCGTGTATTTTATATACGCCCATCACTCTAGGGATAGATTATCTTTCCATTGTGCACTAAGCAATACTACTCTCTGTTGTGTGCCTTGAGCTTCTTCATCTTCTCCAAGTTGTGCATGTTTTCCCTACAACACTATTTCCAACAAAAGGTGCTGACTTGCTTTCAAGACACTTGTTAGTTGTATGTCCCATCTTGTGCCAAGTGTAGCAAACAACAATCTTCACATCGACTTTTTATTATTCTTGTTGTCGTTATTGTTGTTGTTGTGACTATGTAAATCCTTGTCTTGTGACTTCAAGAAAGAGAGAGATGAAGGCTTAAAAGCATTACTCGAACCATTATTATTTACCTTCCTTTGTTCAAAACCATTTTGATTGGAAGTGCTTGATTGTGGTCGATATTGATTGTAATGTTGTATCCATTGGTGCCATTGGTCCTTGGTTGAAAGTTGTAGCTTCAACATCATGACCTAAAGAAATAGCTCTTTCTTATTTATGTGGATGAAATTTGTTGACTTTAGCACGTAAAGTATACTTCGAGCTGGAAATATATTTTCTAAGAGACAGCCTTCCAAAAGAGATCTTCTTGAGAGTCTTCATGCCAAAATTTATTTGATTTTCCCACAAGGAGCACTCCTCTTTGCTTCTACAAATTGTGTGGAGCGTTTTTAAAGCTCCGATGTTGTTGTTGGCTTCCTGGAATCTTCCCAATACTTTCAACACAACTTTGATTCATCCAATCAAATAAATTCGACAAAACAATTGATTGAATAATCTCAACACACAAAGAGAATAACATAAACAAGTTCATCAAAACATAAGACACCATATTGGGTACCAACCATTCCCTTCAATCAATACGATTGAGTATTTTCCATGTGCCTCTTTATTCATCTCATGGAGCATAAATTACAATAAGATAAATAAATGAAAGATAAGAGAGTATGAGCTACATAATCAAGAGAGTGTATGCCATGATTAAGAGACAAAATTAACATAAAAGAGGGCAAAAGTGTATCTTGTATAGCTTTGCTTTGATGGAGATTTTGATGGCTCCGTTGGATTCAAAAGGGACGTAAAACATAAGGTCACTTGGTCAGGATACTTTCAGAGTGCTCATCTTCCTCGTGAAGAGTCGCAAAGCTGATTCGTGTTGAAAAAGTGCAGTGTGTGTGCAGATGCGATTTTGAGATACTCTTTCTCTCTTCATGCATGCACCCAAAAATAGAAGTGGTTGCTTTTTCACTCAAACTCTAAAAATAGTAGATAAAGGAGAGCTCTATTTACATTGCTTCTTTTGAATGGTTTCTGAGAATAAAACATAAGCAAAATTGATAAAATGTCAAAAAGTAGTAATAGTGATAACAAATAGTAGAAATTTGCTCCCAACAAGGATTGAGTTGTCGCGCATACAAATGACACAAGAACTATTTCTACAAACGAAAGCGTGGAGAGCCCTGCAAAATACTCAAAATAACACAACATAGGCCGTAAACAAAAAATCTACATACTTGACGAATCCCATAGCACATAATCACAGCTGCACGTGATCAAAGAGAGATAAAGAGCGGAAGAGAGCAAGAGAGCACGTGCATATGCACCTCCTAGAATGGAGTGCTATACCGACACAATGAGAGAGACAAGAGGAGATGAGAGAGGAATAGACATAGGCATTGGGTGCAATCTCCACATGTGCAAGAGTGAGCATTTCCCTCTTGCACGTATTTATTTATAGATTCTTCAATGCGAAAAAACGAATACATATTGACCGGCCGAGCTTAAATGGCCATAGCTTATAATGAGCACTTGAATAATAAATGTACATAAAATGTGACATCCTCTCCTAGACTTAGCTTTTTCCACCTGTCAACTGCAATAAATAAACAATTATCAAATTCTATTATATACCTCTCCGTTAGAAAGCAATTGTCTTCACTTGCAAAGAAAAGAATCTAGAAACCATACTTGTCAAAAACAATGATTAGTATTGAGCGTCAGAAGTATCACATATTGAAAGAAAAATTCAAAAAATAAAACATCATTGCTTATGCATGTTGTCATCCACATACTACATATTCTAGTGTCCTATACCACTAGAATAAGTAGTATATGTCATACCCTGATTGAATCAGGATATCATTGGTCACACTCATTGTTCATCATAAATCTCAAGTCCAATTTCATACATAAAGTCGCGATAGGAAATCATCATATACCAAGTCCAAATCCAAATCACTTTCATTATATACCCGGGTTAACAAAATCATACTAGGCATAGTGGTGGCCAACCACTGCAGCATGATTTTCTGATCGGTGTTGCCTAAATCAGCGAATCTACACCAATGAAATGAGCTACCTAAATTGAAAAATCTACACTTGTGTTGCCTAAACTGACAAATCTGCACTGATATTATTTAAATTAGTGAATCTATTGTTTGTTGTTGTGCTGCCTAAATTGACAAATTTGCATGTATTATTGGTGTTGCCTAAATTGACAAATCTACACCAGAAGATGCATTTACACACTGCTTAAATTGGCAAATTTGCGTGCACGTGACCAATGGACTATACCAGGCATAGAAATTACAAAACATTTACCTTGTACAAAATTGAAGTAGGTTAGAATGTTGAAGTATGTACCAAATGTTGACGATCATTCTAAATCAACTTAGCTCATGTAAGTAGTTGCATGACAAGTCATATTTATAATATGCATGATAAACTAATTTAGATATTTGATATGGAAGTAAGCGAGGAGTGAGTTCTGAAATCCTATATGGTGCCACTAGAATCTCATTACCTGAATATTGGAATTGAAAATAAAAGAGAACTAAGGGAGGAGAGGACGTATCTCGCATGCTTCTTTCTCATGAAGTTTGTAGTCGGTGGTATGCATACATTAAGCTCAGACAGGTAGGTGGGCCACAATATGTTCTACATTGCGCTTGTGAATCGTCAGATGCTAAATAAGTCCTTAAAAGTAAATGTCAACATCAAAAATCATCATTTTACTCAATGTCATATAAGATAGACATTTGGCTTATCTTTTTTTTTTTTAATATGTTAACCCTCGTGGCTCACGGACACCCTATCGCCTATGACGGACGCCGTATTATTTATTTAGTAGAGTCAGGCACCGGGCTTCTCGGTCCAATAGGAAAAGGGTAAAGTGATCGCCGATGAGAGGCGCACTCTAACTGGAACACGCAAGGGTTAGTTGGCTAAGCATGGGCGCCCAAATGTGAATGGGTCGAGCTCATATAAAAGTCACCTAAACCTAAAATTGACCCATTCTCTCAGTGTGCAATAGAAGAAGTGCTCTTGCCCTATCTCCATCCCCATCTCCATTGTGTGCTCACAGGTGTGTGTGTGTGTGTGTGTGTGTGTGTGTGTGTGTGTGTGTGTGTGTGTGTGTGTGTGTGCGCGCGCGCGCTTGAGGGAGAGAGGGAGAGAGTGTGTGTGTGTGTGTGATCGAGCATTGCCACGGTATGTGTGGGGGTGAGGCGGTTGAGCGCAGTACGGCGGTGGCTCCCTCTTCTTCACGACGAGGAATCCTTCACGGCGAAAAGCGCAGGGAGTTGAGTGACACACCCCTGCTCTCTGTGAGCTTGCTAGGCCTGCTAGTTGTGTGCTTGCAGCCTTCGAGGCTCGCACACGGTGCTCGGCAAGTCCCTAGCTCCGACACGTGCCGCAGACACGCACATTTTTGGCGCCGCTATCGGGGAGTTGCCCTGCACCAAGCTCCGGGAAGCACTCTGTGCTGCCCCGTGGAGTCACTAAGCTTAAGTAGGAAGGAAGAAAGAGAAGCCTGGTGACTGTGTGCGCAGATCTGGTGTAGATTTGCAACAGTTTTGTGTTGTGGGTTAGTGTACGAAAGGTCTATTTATTTGCACAGTCTATTACAGTTCTGCTGCAGCTCACACAGTTTTGTTTGAGCTCACAGCAAGTTTGCACAATTTGATTTCTGCTTACAGTTCGGTTCAGCACAGTCAATTCAGTTTGTTTTTGGTACATCTAGTTCAGTTTGTGTTCTGCACAGTCGGAACGGCTCAGATATGGGTTGCACGATCGTGTTATCCGCACTTAGTTCAGTTCAGTGCGCAGCAGTTTCACAGCCCACAGATCAACACATTTTCGTGAACATTATCTTCAAAAAACAGAAAAAATAGAAAAAAAAAAAGCAATTGCTGAGAAAAAAAAAAGATTTTTGGGTGAGGTTTCATGCGCAAAGCTCTCTTGTGAGGGGAATATTTATTTCCACACAAAAATTAGTTGTAAGTTTGTCCCAAAAAGATAGATCGGGATCGTTTGATGAGCTTGAGCTTGAGCTTGGGCTTGAGCTTGAGCTTAAGCTTGAGCTTGGGCTTGGGCTTGGGCTTGGGCTTGGGCTTGGGCTTGGTCTTGGTCTTATGATATAAGGTGTTAAGGCGGTTACGCCGCTAGCGGAAGCTAAATAGCGAGAACTCAACCAACAACAGAATTTGTCAGACGAGGACGGAGCTTGACCCGCAGGCGCATGGAAACAACTAGGTGGGTGTCAAATCACCTACTCGACCTTCTAATGACAATCACTACTAAGGAAATCAAATCTAAGTTCTAAAATACGCAAGTGACTGAAATCCTTACTACGAACGAATGCTATACGAAACAGGATCTAGAATCATTGAATCGATCTCAAACTCAAGGGGAAGTCTATACACTAGGTAAGAACAACACCCTAAAGACTTGAACTGCAAAATCAACCTATAACCACTCCATGCGGCAAACGCGTATGAAGACAGGCCAAAAAATACAGGTGATCGAAACTTGACCCCGATGGTACCAATGTGTAGCTCTACTCGTTGTGGTTCTATAGATATGCTGCACACTCCATTCCGACACACGAGTTGAAAGAAAACTCACACCGAAGCTCGTAGGAACTTACCACACATAGAAGCCGATAGCGCGCACTCTTGGTATCTGTGCGTAGCTCTCGCCGTTGCTAACACAATGGCGGTGTCGCTTCTCCAATGACGGCTCCGTAGCTCGCGTAGCAAGTAGATAAGACTCTCTCTCTCACACACTCTCTCTCAGACACAGTCACGGCGCTCAAAAACTCACTTTGATTAATAATCTGAATCCCCTTAGGTTACAAAAACTTTGGCTTATATACCTCAGCCTTGGAGGTGAGAACATCTCTAACTAATTACATGAGCAAGTGAAATTACTTCGGAATTACAAGCTGGAAACTCAATTGAGTCCCGTTACTTAATGAATGGCTCAAATCAAAATTAATGTCGGAAAGACATTTATTACAATCAATGGTTACAAAATGATGAGTGTGAGCAAAAATGTGGGTGTGATCCTCTGCTGGCTCAACACTCCCCCCCTCTGCGTTCATGTCGTCCCTGACATGACTTTTATGCTTGGTCAATAAAGTCCTGTCGTCTTGAGCATCTGCAAATGTGATTCGTATCGTAGGTTGCCGATGGTCAAGGTTGGGCCGAATATTTTGCTTTCGTGGGTGAAAAAGCCGGTGTAGAAAGCTTCTTCGAATGTTTGCATGTGGAAGCTAGGCAAAAACATAATCCTTTGGTATAGGAGGTGCAACACTTTTGGAGAAGGCTGCAATGAAAGATCATATATCATATCAATCACTGTGTCGGCCGTCGATAGTAGACTCGAGGTCGTGGCTTTATCTGGCGCGAACACTTCAATGCAAGCTAAGAGAGTCCTGCAGATTTTCTTGAGCATCTGACACGAAAGGTCAGGAGAGCCAGTAAAGAGCTTGATGGTGCCCGTTAGGGTTTTCACCATGTAGGCTTTACCTATTCTCTCTCCTGCCTTTGGTCCTGGCATCCTGGGATAATTAAGCCAATTTGGCTTCTTTTCTGCAATCTTGCCATGCTCTTTCCAGTTTCTGACTCTTGGCACCGGGCAGAAGGTTGCATTCTCCCGAATCTCCTTTGGTGCCTCCACCAAGTAGATGAGGTAGAATGGGTATTTGTTCAGCCAACCTTTCCTCCATTTAGGTTGTGAATCTACTATCCTCTTTGACTGTTCCTCCTTTGTGATGTCGCCTTTGTGATGCAGGCTGGGTTGCATCCACTCTTCATGGGAGCACTTTTGTGTCTAATCCCTGAAGTCTAATGGAGATGAGGAGTCTCCTCTCCCATTCCATTTCCGCCTTGGCACTCTCCTCTGCTGACTTTTCTATCTGGTCATGGAGCCTTTGTTCTTCTTATTCAGAGATTCCTGAAGTCGAGACCACCCCTTGAGCTGGGGCTGGATCTTCAATTGTGGTTGCCTCTCCAGTTTCTGGTAGCTCTATGGCTGCTCCACCTGATTCTTCGTGTGGTGTCTCTGTCTCTCTTCTTTGTTGCTCTTGTAGATCTTGGAGCTGTTTGAGGAGGGCCTCATTCTCTGTCCGTAGTGTTTGATTTTCTAACGTGAGCCTCTCCTCTGCGGCCAATGATCCCTCCGCAATGTGCAACCTTTGCACTTGCTCTAATCTCAGCTCTCTTTGTAAGCTTCGGACCTAGTCTTCCAAAGCTGGTATGATAACTCCCTCTTGTTCGGTTCCTGCTCTGCTAGCTCTAGGGGTAGTCCTGAGTCTAGTGATTGTTCTTTCTTGGAGCTCGACTCTTTCCCTTAGCTCAATGAGCTCATCCTTGGCTGCCTCCAACTCATCTTCTATCCGCTCCTTTGCTTCCTGTGCACTTGTTACCTCTCTTGAAGCCTCGGCTAGCTGGAGTATCAAGCCGTCTCTCTCGTTTTCCGCGTCATAGAGTGATGCTTTATGACTTTCAGATTCAGTCATAGCATTCTCTAATTTCCTCTGCAACTCTGCTTTCCTTTCTTTGGCTGTCTCAATCTCTACTTCCTTTGCCCTGGATCTTTCTTTGATCTTGCCTAGCAGTTCATGCACCATGTGCATGTCTTTTTCATCTTCATCTGTCAACTCTAAAGCTCTTTCTCCCACCACCTCCACTGGCTTCGGCTCTTCTAGTACGTTCTGTTCGTCTAGTTTCTCTTCACTTTCTTTTGTACTCTTTGCTTTTTCCTCCGTCCCTCTCCAATCATCTTGTTTTTGTAGGGTGATCCCATAAACTGCCTCAAGGGCCGCTGCTTCAGTGTATCCTATCGCTACCAGATCCTCATAATCATTTCTCTTTTGCTGAACTGGATCTATCTCCTTTTCTTTGGTCTCGGCCTTCGGCTTTTCCAAATCATCTGTGTCCATCTCTATTGTGGTCTCTTCCACGATATTTTTCGTCTTCTTCGGGCTTGGTACATCAGTCATAGAGGGGTATCTGTCCTCAGCTTCCTTGGCTTTCCCCTTGTCGGCTTGCCCGTCTTTCTCTTGAGATTTAGTAGACTCATCTACTTTTCGTTTCCCCTTGTCGTCCTTTTTCAGCTCAGCTTTTAAAAGTTGTACCTCCTCTTCAGTGTATGGCTCGACAGGTTGCTGCTCCAGTATAGCCTCTGACTCCTCATAAGCTTTAATATATTGATCGTATTGATCAACATGTCGCCTGGCTGAGCTAGTTCCGACTTTGGTGGGGTCTGGCACCCACTTTTCTTCAAAGTCACCCTTTAGAGCTCTTTCTGCTCTAAACTGCTCCACTAGTCTTTCCATTCTTGCCACTTTCTGACTTTTGGTTTGCTTGGGAGCAACCTTCTTCTTTACTTTCTTCATAAGCGGCTCGTCCACCTCCTCTTCAGGTTCTGAAACTATTTCTAGTTTCCGGCATGCTCTTGTGACGCCCTCTTGGATACTTCGGGCTGTTCTTCCTCCTCGTCGGCTTCTCTAAGCCACTCATTCTGGGAGGGAACCTTTGGCCACTCATCTCTAGCTCCAATAGCTTCATAAGCTATTCTTGTCAGAATTTCCGCTCCTCCTATGTACTTTGGCTTCTCGTTGTGCATGGCAATTACTTGCTCGTGGATGTGTTGAGCGTAATTCACCTCTTTTGGCATATTGCTCTTTAATGCCCATGTGATGGTGGTCGCAATGGCATGGGGCGGTGTCGTATACTTTTGCGGTCTTTTACTGCAAACATGGAGAAACTGGTTGTACCGTCGGCAAAGGGTTGCCGCTCTTTGGTCCGCCATATCTCCATAGGTTGCATTCTGTTTCTTGGATCCATAGACCTCTATGGCCTCCCTTCTTTCCCTGACAGAGCTCCCTTTGTTGTGCAGCTTCAATGCGTCTGCAATGAGCTGTGGAGTGATCTGTACTTCTACTTTCTATCCATCCATGGCTGTCAATGTGGCTTTCCCATCCTTCTGAATGGATGTTGCCAACTCGTACACTCTTCTTGTATCCACACCTGATGGTCTCGAGGTGAAGAAACTGTGCAAGTCTGCCCTTTCCAGGTACCTGCTGATGTCTTCTGACCTGCTATAGTCTACCAATTCCTGTGGGATCATCGGTACATCCACCGCTTGTCCTTGAGGATCTCTGAAAGTCCCCTGGTAGATCTTTATTCCCTCTTTCTCCAATACTGCTTCCTCCACCCAAGTTTTGGTTGGCTTGAGGGTTTTTGCTGGAATGTCAAAGGGTTCCGCTTCTGCAAGAGCATCTTTGATTGTCGGTCTTTTTCTCTTCGTTGCCGATAACTTGGCGGAATCCATGGATCCTGTAACTCCAATTTCAGAAGTTAGCGTCTTTTTAGTACTGAAAGCCGAAATGAAGCTTTTAACTATCCAAATGACTTGAAAATTGAAACATGAGCTATTCAGGGCCTAAGGATGCAAGGTAGGTGAAAAAATATGCAAAATGGGCTCAAAATCATGCTGGAGACATCATACGCGTATGATGTCTTTTGTGTCAAAATGACTTCATATTGGTTGTGCTTGTAGCTGATAGTGTACATATGAGTATCATATGCTTGGATTTGAGTTTGGATCCCATTTGGTCAAGTTTTGGCCAGTTTAGTCCAGTTCTGGCTCTTGGAAAAATTTTGAAAGGGAATTGGATTTTATGATCCAAATTGGATAAAACTTGGTGGTTCACTTTCAAATGGCATGTAGATCACTTCTGTTTGGTGGTTGAAGCCCTGAGGTGCCAAAATCACATAGTGAGACATCATACGCGTATGATGTCTTTTAGTGTATTTTTGGACCAAATTTCTCTATAAGCTTGGATTTGGCTTTAGATAGGCTTATTCCTTGGATTTATGAAGTTTGGATAGATTTTGGGCTAAAAATGGCTCTGGAGACATCATACGCGTATGATGTCTTTTTCATCAATTTTTCATGGGATTGGTTCTGTGGACTCCCCATGTACTAGTGAAGGACTGTCCCTACTCAAATCTTGGTTTGGACTTGAGTATGTTGGATTTGGGCCAAAAATAGGCTTTATGTGAAGGATTTTCCCTCAATTGGGCTAATGGGGTGATCCACTTGACCAAATGGTTCCAAATTTCATATGTAGCATGTATTAGATATATATAATGGATGTATGATGACAAATGAGCAGTTTTGGCTCTGTAAGTGCAAATAGACATCATACGCGTATGATGTCTTTTGTGTCAAAATGGTGCTTTTTGGTTCCAAATAGCTTGTAGATGTGTTAATCAACAATCCTACAAAGTTTCATTGAGTTTGGAGTTATTTTGACAAAATTAGGACCAAAAATCAATTTTATGGCCTAATTTGCCTCTTTTTGGTTTTCCTTGGGTTTTCTAACTCCAATTCTCATGATACTTGGTTCATAGGATGTGATTAACATGTGGAATGAGGCTATGCACTCAAATGTTGAAATGGATGTGAAATTCATCCTGTGAGACATCATACGCGTATGATGTCTTTTCTTGAAATGTTGGTCTTTTTGTGCAAAGAATGCTTTGTGCTAGTGCCCTAAGCCCTGCTAACTAGTTTTCAACTTAAAAAAGTCATCAGTTTAGCTAAAAAGCCCCCTTATAGGCATTTCAGTCTCCGAAGTCGTCTCTTTGCCGTGGGGTTGAATTTCTTCAACTTTTCTTCTCGAGAGTTGCATTTCCAGCTCATTGGATATGTTGTGAAGCCATCTATTTGGTTGAACTTGACTTTGGCTCCCCGTTCTCCATCTTTCTCCATTTGGTTGCCCGAAAGCGTCTTTTTCACCATCGGTAAGTGAATCAGCTTTCTTTTGGGTTTTGCTTGCAAACATAAGTCATCCATGTATATTTGAAGCTGCTTGTGAAGTTTCATTTCATTCGGTCGTCAATTTCAGCCGTTATGCCAAAATGACGCTTTGTGTGTCCGTAGCCGAATCGGTTGTTCCGACCTACTTTTGGTGGTCCAAACCTGGAGATACTCCATGGTTGCATTGTCCTTGATGTGGTTGAACTTCCTGTGAAGTTTCGTGTCGTTTCGACAACTTTTTCATGTTTGCCTCTTGCAGGCTCTGTTGACCTAGGGTTTTTCCAGTCGTTCTTTCTCGAGCTTTGAGTGTTAGAAACCCATCTTCTATACTAGGGTAACCCACCTATAAGTTCTTGCAAGGTTTGATTAGGCGGTTGTGCCACTACCTAGCATTCTACCGCATTCCCCATCTGCTCTTGTTTCTTGGTTTTGGTAAGTTTTCGCGACAAAAGTTAATGATAAGCATCAAAAGCTTATGGCAACGAGTCTACCTCTCATGTCTGGTGTCCTCTGAGCTCTCGTAGCAGTCGTAGAAGGCTGTAGAAGGTTGGATGCTCTTGTGTGCTCTTTGCTCTCTCCAAGAAGGTAATAGTGAAAATGAGCTTGAAAGTGAAGTGAAAAATACTTAACTTCGGACTTCCCGGATCACTTGTTACCAAATTTGACATGTGCTCCTATCTCGTCGTGAAATGCACTTTAGGATTTGAAATTTCTCAATTTGGACTCCGTTTGACCTGTTTCTGAGAAATCTGTCCACTTTGCCAAAATTCTGTCATTTCGGGCTTCCCGCAACTTTTCCCGAATTGTACTCAATTTTTACCATGGGTTGTCCTTGTCATTAGGATCATCACCATCTATTCTTTTCTTTTTTTTGATCTCGTTTCACCTGCTTTTTTATTTTTCTTTTACTTTTATAAAGAAAATCATAAAAAATAAAGAAAAATAGCAAATTGAAGCCAAAAATTTCCAAACATACACAATAAATAGCTGGTAACCCTGTGTATATGAATATACACTTATTTGTGATTTCTGGACTTGGATTACCACTTTTTAGCTCCAAACACACTCTTATTTAGTGATATTTACACGTCTAGAGACCCAAATTCATCATTTGATCTCTTCTTGTTGCAAAACAAGGTATATAAGGGCATAAATATTATCAATATCCGCAATCAAACATAAAAATTGCAAAATCATGTAAGACACTGCCCTTGTAATATAATTTTTGTTTTTCTTTGTTTTTGGCGCTTGTAGCTGCTTTGTAACTCCTGTATACCTGTATACCTCCCCCCCTCCTAGTCTGAGTCCTCCCGGACGACTATGAAGTGTCTGTGGGCGAAGCATTGTAGTTGTTTTGGTCATAACTAAATGCAATTGTAGAGCGATGATACAACAGTCTTTCCAATAAAGCTGCTCTTTGTTTGATTGAAGGATTGGTGGTCGGGTTTTGGGTTGGTTTTGGCACTTCGGTAGTAGAATCAGTAGATGGATTCTTCTTTACTTTGTTGTTCTTTTTTACAATCCAAATCTGCTTCCGCTTCACTTGTGCTTGCCACAAACTCTTTGCGACCCAAACCTGCTTTGTTCTTTGTGTTGATTTCCTCGACTTGAAATACCTAGGAGTTTCCGTTGATTGTACTGAAGGGAGTTCCTGTTTACAAATCTTTGGGATCCAAATTTTCTTGCTATAGCTTTGTGCCGTCATGAACTTCTTTGGAATCCAGATCTGTTTCACTGTCCTTGATTGTCTGGAATCACTCTGTTGTCTGGTATTGAAGACTCTGTTTTCCACCTTTGTGTTCTCTGGCACAACCTTTTTTGGTCTCCATACCAACTTTGACTCCGTTTTTTTCCAAGGTTGAGCTGTTATATTATTGCTTGTCTTCCTTATCCACTGTTGAGAATTCCTCGTCGAAGAGTAATCCGGTTGTATAGAAACTTTTGGTTGCCATTGCTTCTTTTTTTTCTCTGGTTGTTGTTTACCTTTGTCTTTGGATTCGTCCTTTGAAGTTGGCTCTTCTCCTTTGGTGAACTTAACTGATTGACTTTCACCTTCGTATTTGATAAGCACTGATTTAGAACTCCAGTCAATCATTGCATTGTATTGCTTCTACCATGGTTGTCCTAGCAATAATGGATGTTGTGTAGCTTGGTCTTCAACCACGTAAAACATATGAGGATACACATACTGGTTAATTTGTATATGTAAAACTGTGCATCCGACAGTTTTGATTGAATTCTCAGAGTAACTCTTTAACTCTTGCTTGGCAGTTTGTAGTTTAGTGTCATTTGTCATTTGTCTATACAAACTGAGTGAAAGTAGGTTAGTTTGAGCTCCTGAATCCAATAGTGCTCTGGCTTTGATTTGGTTGGTTCCTACTTTGCATTCAATGATGGGTTCTTCTTTGTCATTATCCATTTCTGTTATATTGACTGCGTTTATTCGTATTGCTCCTTCATTGCGCTGTTTCTGACGTAGTAGTCTTCTTTTCTCCATTCTTTCCTTCGCCTCGGCTTGCGCTTCCTCCAAAATCATTTTCTTTTTCTGGACACTCAGCTTTTCTTGATGTATTTTGAGAAGCATTTCTTGGGTTAGCGGCAAAAAATACTTTTTCACTCTGTATCCACTAATGCAATTGGGCATTTCTTCTCCGTCTAATGTAGCAAGCTTGACGGCTCCACTTGGTGATAGATCTTTAATCACCAGAGGTCCCATCCCTCGCTTTTTAAGCTTCTTAGCATGTTGTTTCAGAGTGTAAACTAGGACATAGTCCCCAACCTTAAACTCTTTAGTCCGCACATGCTTATCAAAAAATTCCTTTTTTCGCCTTTTTTGAGCGTAGATAGAAGCTACTGCTTTTAGGCGAAGCTCGTCTAGCTTTTCCAGGTCATCTATTCTATCAGAAAGCTCATGTCCTGTCCACTCTAGATCCTTAGCTACCCTTAAGGTTGAAATCAAGAATTCTATTGGTAAGATAGCATTTAGCCCAAAAACCATGTTATATGGGGTCGTTCCTATTGATGTTTTATATGCTACCCTATATGCCCATAATGTTGAATGCAACTTCTGGTCCCAGTCAGTTCTCGACTCAGATACAATCTTCGTGAGGACCGTGCATATGGTTTTTTTTGTTGCTTCAGCTTGTCCGTTTGCTTGTGGATGATACGGGGATGATTTCCTATGGATTACCATGAATTCATCTAGAAGGATCTCTATCACTTCATTTATAAAATGTGTGCCTCGATCACTCACAATTTCTATTGGCAATCCATATCATACAAAGACGTATTCATATAGAAATTGTGCCGTGGTCCTGGCATCCGCTTTTTGAGTTGCCTTTGCTTCGACCCAGTTTGTTAGATAGTCTGTAGCCACAACGATGTATTGTGCATGAGTCTTATATGCAGGAGGTGAAATGGGTCCGACATAATCAATCCCCCATTTTGCAAAATCTCTTGCCCCCATCATTGGTCTAAGCGGCATATCATCTCTTTTAAGTGGTACTTTGGTCCGCTGACAGTCATCACACCGTTTAACGTATTCCTCAGCGTCCATATGTAATGTTGGCCACCATATTCCTGCGGCTAAGACAAGTTTTGTTGTCTTATCACCTGAGAAATGGCCTCCACCTACTCCTCCATGAGCTTGCTCCAGGATTATCACATACTCAGACTCTGATGCGCAAATCCTAAGCTGGTTGTCTTTACCTCTCTTATAGAGTTGATCTCCTATGAAAGTGTAATCTCTAGCTTCTGTCTCTACAGATTTCTGACGAGCTTTTGACGTTCCTTCTGGGAAAGTTCTATTTGTGAGATATTCAACAATATACTGACTCCATTCCGGAGCGATCATTATCTGATATAATGTTGAATACTCTGCTGGCGGTTTTGATGAACATACAATACATACAGTGACATATTCATGTACGCTTTCTTTCATTCCTGGCCAATAGACTCCCAATTGTAACAAATTCCTATATATGGTCCTTCTTGAACAATGAAATGCACATTCCTGAACATGTGCTTCGCGCAGATATATATTATATTCCTCAGGATTGATGCATAGTCGTAAAACATGATCATTTCCCAATTGATACAACCTTCCTGCAACCAATTGAAGATTCTTGGATTGTTGAATAGCAATATGTTTCTAGTTGTATTCTCTTTTATCAAACTCTCCTCCATAGGTTAATAGTTTAACGACATTTTGAGACCACTTCGGTATCATTTCTATGTTGAACAAGTACGCGTCTGGCATGTCATCATCTACTCCTATAGGGTCTTCTCCATTCGTCAATCGCGAAAGATGATCAGCTCTAAGATGTGTTTTTCCTTTCTTTACTACTACCGTGAATTCAAATTCCAGTAAGATAATGAACCATCTCACTATTCTTCCAGTATTGCATGGTTTATTCACTAGGTAGAGCAAGGCTTGGTGATCCGTAAAAAAATACAAACTTGTTGGCTAGAAGATAATGCCGAAATTTCTTCACAGCATATATCATTCCTAATCCTTCTCGCTCTGTTGTGGTGTAATTCTTCTCTGCATTGTTGAGCTGTCGACTGGCGTAACAGATAGGAAAATCCATGTTTCCTTCTTCTGGCTGAGCCAGAATGCATCCTATTGCATATGCCGAAGCATCTATATGCACATGGAATATCTTCTCCCAATCTGGTGATTTCAAGACTGGAGCAGTAATGAGTGCCTCTTTCAATTTCTTGAACGATTCCTCACACTCCTCTGTCCATTCAAAGTTCACTATTAGCCTGTAAAGTGGTTGGCCTATTATAGCGTACATGTAAATGAATCGTCTATAATATCCGCAATGTCCCATAAAGCTCTGTACTTGTTTCGCATTGGTTGGTCTAGGCATATCCACTATAACTTTTATCTTCTCTAAATCCGTGGATATTCCGTTTTGTGAGACAATATGTCCCAGAATTCTGCCCTGTCGGACCATAAACACACATTTCTCAGGATTGAGACAAATGCGATATGTCCTACATTTCTCAAATACTTTTCTTAGGTGTTCTAGATGCTCATCTCTCAGAAGAGAATGTACACATAAGTCATCCATGTATATTTCTAGAAACAACCTTAAGTATTCTTTGAAAGCATGTGTCATCAGCCTCTGGAAGGTTGCGGGAGCATTGGTTAGACCAAAAGGCATAACCCGATAAGCATAAATTCCCCACTCCGTTGCAAAAGCTGTTTTATGTTGATCTTCCAGTGCTATGGCTAGCTGGTTATATCCTGAAAAACCATCAAGAAAGGAGTATGCTGTTTTCCCTGATACACGCTCTAGAACATGATCAGTTATCGGCAAGGGATAATTGTCCCTGATTGTTGCAGCATTCACTTTCTTTAAGTTGACACACACTCGGAGTTTTCGTTCTTCTTGGGTACTACCACAATCGGAGATACCCAATCGGTGTGTTCAATCTCGTATATGAATTCAGCTTCCATTAGCTTATCTATCTCTTCTTTGATTCGCTTAGCAAATGTATCATTATATTGTATGGTCTCTGTCTGCTAGGCTTTGCGTCTTGTTTCAGTGGGATTGTGTGTTGGCATATCGATGGGTCAACTCCCTTTAAGTCCTTATAAGACCATGCAAACACATCCCTATACTCTCTGAGAAGACTCAAAAGTCTCTCTTCCTCGCCTGGAGACAAATCTGTGGCTATGTACACCGGTCTAGGTGTCTCACCTGGAGCTGCTAAATCAACTTTTTTTGCATCCTCCGGTCCGTCATAAGATTCGTTCTCCCTTCTCTCTCGAATAGGTTGGGTTAATACCACCTTCCTATCCTCTATTGTGAATTTCCTATAGTGAGAGGGAACATCCATGTTTTCCTTGATTTTGGCGTTTTCGTCCTCTCCACTCTCAATTCTGTCGTCCAAACTTCTTTCAGAGTTTTCTTGAGCTCTCTGTACTTGTTTCTACGTTCTAACTTGGACTCCGTGTGTTCTCTGTTGCGCTTGTTCTTTTCTGATTTTTCTGTTTCTGTTTTCGTTCCATTCCTTTGAACTTGATTTCTTGAGCCTCTTTTGTCTTTTCGTAAGCTCTTTTGATCATTGCCTCTCATTCTTCCAGAAATCTTGTCCTTAACACAATCTTCCGCCTTTACTAGCATTAGGAATTGATTTTTTCCTCTTATTCTAGGCATCGGATTGGTTCTAACCCCCTTTGTTTTTCTCTTTGCTCTATAGCGTTTTTGGCGTTGTTTAGTTTGGTTCGGAAAATCATAAAATCGGACATCCGTTATAGTTTCTTCGTTTCCGCTTGAATTGTCCGTTGACTCGTTGTCTGCTTCATTTCCCCACTCTGGATGATCAGGAATGTCGTGAAACACCTCTTCTTCATTTTCCTTTTCCAGTGTATCGTTCTTTTCAGTTTCTTTTTTGAGTATCGTTCTCAGCATGAAGTATGGAACCACGTCGTACCCGTCCTTGTCGCAAAATTTCGTTGTGGGACCATCCGGAATTGCACAAACATCTAGGGTTGCTAGAATGTGTGTCCATTCTAATGGTTCAAGTGTGTCCTCTGGAAAGGGTTCTCCTATATAAGTTTCGTCTTCGATAGCCCTTTCTAAAACATATTCTTCTCGCCTCAGACTTCCACATTTCGAGGCTCCACACATCCATAACTCCTTGGGCTTACCTAACCAAGCTGGAAATTCGGATCCCGCCAAAGTAGCTGAATCAAACTCCTCTACCGGTGTTCGGTTCACATCTTTGTAGCTATGGTCTCTCAGGTTCACACGTGTAGTGGTTTCCATATTTCTCAGGTATATGTGATCGTAGCCCCAATCTTGGACCATTTTCAACTGTCTCATGAATGGTCTTCCCAATATGATATCATAGTTATTCTCCTTGCCAAAATCGACAATAGCAAAAGTATGTTCGTATTCAATGCCGCAAGAAGTCACTACGACTTTCTCTAATAACCCCATAGGTTTCTCCATGTGTCCATCTGCTAATTGGAGTTTCAACCTAGTCTTCCTTATTGCTGGTTTCCCCCATTTTTTCCAGATTTCTTTTGTAGCAATGGCTACCCCAGCTCCGCTGTCTAGTATTGCCATTGTGTTCACTCCTTGGAATTCAACTCGTAAGGTTGTATTCCCCTCTTCACCTTCGCAATACTCTCCGACCTTGTTTAAGGGTACAGGCTTAGCGTTCTTTTGTGGTTTACTCAGCTCTTGTATACCCTCTTGCAGTCTCGATGTTGGGTCTTTTATCCCAAATTTCTCCAAGCATTTTCCTACAGTGGTCCACATATGTGGTCTTAGCCTCAAAAGCTCAACTAGAGTGATAGTGCATGTCACTGGTGTTGACAAGATCTCTATCAATCCTTGCGAGTCCATGACTTTTTCTGATGAGATTCTTCGTGAGGGAAGTGCTCTAGTCTCGGATTTTGCTTCATACTCTCCTAAGTATGAAGGTAAGGTATTCAGTGAGTGAGGTTTGCTCTCCATTTTTCTAACAGAGCCCCCATCTCCCCAGTAAGATTGCAGATCCAATTCCACTTGAGATCCTGCCTCAAATTCCACTATGGGAGGATTCCTGATGTCCTTTTCCCAATTTGTCTGATTAGCTTGGCAACTTAGCTCGTTTGCAAAGTTTGCCTCTCTCACTTGTTTCCAAAATTCATTGTAATCCTCATCTCTTCCATAAGACCTCTGTATGACTGGATGAAAACTCTCTATCTCCTGATCGGTTGTGTTCAATACTATGCGGTCATCCTTGTGTGTATTTTCAGGCTTTTGTGCACTGGGAGTCTTTTCAGCTACCCGTGAAACGATAGTCTCTTGCTGAATTGGGTTTTTCGTTCCACAATTCATTGTTTCTTTTGGTGGTTCTAATAAGGCTTGTGCAGTCTCGATCATTCTCTGGCACATTTCAAGTCTCTGCTTTTCCAATTCCGCGTTTGGGTATGTCATCCACCTCTGTTCTTGTGTTTGGTTGGTCTTTAACCTAGCTTCGTAAGCTCTCATCAGTGCGTCCAATGGTTCGTGTACTTTGTCGACTAGCACTGATCCCCCTGAGCTTAAGCTCGTTGTTTCTTTGATACTCTTTTGTTTCGTTCTTTCCGGGCTCATCTCTCGTTTCCCGTTTTGACTCTCAAGTTTTTCTAATCTATCTTTAGTTCGCTTTAGTTCCTCAGCTAGAATAGCGTCTTCACGTTCTTTTCTCAACTTCATGCGTGCTTTTCTAGCTTTCCATGTGTTTCTTTGACTCCGCGGTCCTTGACTAACCACTTCGGTCGCTAACTTTCCATTCTCAGGTTCTCTAGTGGTTTTCTTAGCTTGAGCTCTAGTAACAACTTGCGTTGGTATCAGAGTTTCATTTTCAGACCCACTGCTGGTAGGAATAGTTTCTAGCATCCTCAATGAAGTGAGTAACCCCACACTCAGTGCAATAAGCGTTAATTCTAATGATTTCCGTATGTGGACAAACATTCATCAGATGGTCACCTCCACACTTGTAACAGGGTCCTAGTGCTGGTCTTGGTCCCATTTGATTCATCCTTTGTGGATAGGATGGTCTTTGTCCTGTTAACCCTCCATGAGCTATGAACATCAATGTTCTTGCGTCCAAATTGTATCTCTCTTCATCAGAAGCACTTGTAACTGTTGGTATTCCAACATTCCCAATCATGCCCCATGGTTCTGGTTGTTTGGGTTCTTCTGGTGGGTAATACACAGTTGGAGACATGTGTGCACCAGATTCTTCATAATAGGCTTGAACAGGCACTAAGGCTTGTTCTTCCTGATTCTCTAAGGTTGGTGCATATCTAATGCCTACTGGTCTTGCTCCTGGTAAAGGTGGTTGTTGTCCCAATACCGGTTGCGGTCTTTCTATCCCCATAGGTCCTGGTACATTTCCCGTTGGGTATCGAGGTACTGGATGTACTTGAGGTGGTGCTAATTGAGCAGGAGGTGCATACTAACGCTCCCTTACATACCCTTTGTTATAATAGCACTCCTCTGTTGGATGGTTTGTCCATTTTTGTTCAATAGTACACCATTTCAGTGTTTTTGGCAATGGTTTTTGGTATGGTGCCATCCTTTTTAGAGCATCTTCTATCATTTGCTCTACATTTGGCATGGTTGTTGTTTGAACATTCTTTTTAGTGGTAGTCTCGCTCGCTACGGAGGAGGAGCTACTGGATGCAAAATCTGTATCCGGTGACACCTCTCCATAAACCGTGCAGTTATCCACTAAGTACAATGCCTCTCTCGTTACTTGCTCGAAACTTGTACAAGCTTTCAAGTGCAAGTCCTTCTTGAGAATGTCGTTTCTCAGTCCCTCAATAAAGAGAACAGATAGTCTGTCATCTTGTGGTCGTTCACGTACTGGACATCTCTCAATGTATTGTTTGAAGCGAAGTGAAGCTTCCTTCACTTTTTCGTGTTCTCTCTGTTTAAAAGCATATATTTGTGAGACCGTATTGTGCTTAATCCCTCGTTTTGAGAATTCCTCAGCAAACTCTCTTAGCAAATGGTTAATGTCATGGAATCCCCCTATGTTCAGTGGTTGAAACCATGTCAATGCCGTACCTTCTAGAGTAAGACCAAATCCCTCGTATTGTGTATGGAAATCTGTTATCTGCTCAGCTCTTAAGACTTGCTTAAAGAGTGACACATGTGCATACGGATCTCCTGAACCACCATACTTCTTTGGCATACACTTCGCTACTTGAGATGGTCTCATACGTCTATGGTCTGCTACCAATCTCATTGCTCCTGTGTCCCGGCTAAATCTTTCTCTAGCATCATGGACTTCATGGGTTACCCTTGTCGGTTCCCTTGCCCTGAATCTACTACTAGGAGGTAAATGTGATGGTTCCGCTTCGAACCTTGGACCTGGAGTGGTATATGTGGGGATTGGAACTGCACTACCTCGATTCGTATCCATTGACTCTCTGGAATGTAATGATCCCATTGGTCCGGGCTTCGAGTACTGAGGTTGACTGAAAGAGTCAGCAGCCTGAGTTCTTTGTCCTCCTGTCGTCATTGGGTTTTGCCCTCCATTTGTTGGTGTTGGTCTTTGTGAGCTAGAAGTAACATAATACTGATGTAGTGGTCCCCCAAAGTATGTATATCCTTCTAATTCTTTCTTGCCCATTGTTGAGTATTGCCTCCCATACTTGTCGTAAGCAGCAATTTTCACTTCCGATCCCTCTGTGTAGGTAAAGACATAAAGTCTTTTTTGGTTTGTCAACTCTCCGGTGTAGGGTTCTTCACATCTATAATAGAGATCTTGCTCCCCATTATTATATTTGTATAGCCCCACATAGATGTTATCAATGTTGATCCTTGTAGTTTCATTCTCTCTTCTTAACCTCGCATCAGGGAAGTTCATTATTGGTGCTTTCTCCTCAAGTTCTTCATCTACTTTGGCTTTGGTGCCCATCAATCCCCACTTGTCCACAATGTTAGGGTTTAGGACTACCAAGTACATGGTACCCTCGTCATCTAGATATCTATCTCCGCTATAGCTCACAGGCACTAAGTCCTTGAACTCACTAGGTCTCTCTTCTATCTTTACACAATAGCGGTCCATTCCATCTTTGTAGATCTTGGCACCTTGCTCATTGTCGTACTGGTATTTTATGAACAATAGCTTCATTGTGGCGGAAGGGTTTGATGATCCTGCTGCCATATTTTCTCTGTTGTTCAGGTTCAAGTGTTCCAAGTGTTCGGTGAAAATCTCGTAAGATATCTCCGAAGAAGTATCAGAAACACTTCCTTCAAAGATCGGCGCTAATGGTTGCACCCAACTTTGGTTTACACTTCCCTCGGTTGATATGACACTTGCTTGTTCCCCTTGTTTTGGTTGGTTATTCTGGAGATTCCTGCCCGATCTCAAATTCATCAATTCCCCTTAAGGACTTTAACTTCTCCGTCTCGGCAATTTGTGTTCCCAAGTTTTTGTGGTCAGAATTGATCCAAACTGATTGATACTTGGTCAATTTTTCAATCTTGTCAGTTGGACAACTTCTGTTTCATCAAGTGAGAATTTTGTTGCAGTTATGCTGAAAAAGACATTATACGCGTATGATGTCTTTTTTTCACAGATTTAGACTATTTTGGTTATGCTCACTCTCAGTAGCCCCCTTATGCTCTGTCCACTCACAAAATTCAGTTTGAACTCTGTTTGAGCAAGTTATGGCTAGTTTAGGCTTTTCTTGGCAATTTTTCGCTTTTGACTTGTTTTGGGTCAATTATGATCCAAATGGGATGAAACTTGAAATATAACCTTTAGACAGCTATTACAATGGATCTGTGTTGGCAAAGTATCAAAATATGTCCAAAATTAAGTAAAAGACATCATACGCGTATGATGTCTTTTTCATCAATTTGGGTCAAGACTTGATATTTTTGCTTTCTACAGTGTTTGTAACAATCTTGTCAGGTCAGATATCAAAAATAAGTAGTGGATGTGCTAAAAGACATTATACGCGTATGATGTCTTTTATCCCAGATTTTGACTATTCTTGGTTTTAAGCCTTCTCCAATGTTTATAATTGAGTTTCAAGTGTTTTTGTCAGGTTTGAATGTAAAAACAAGATCTGAATCCAAAATTTCCTTTTCTTTGCGTTTCTTGGACTCCGACTTGTCTTTTTGGGTTTCTTTGAGTGTTAATGCTCTTGTTTTAAGTTGAAATTAGGGTATAACTCCCCTTTTGAATACTCTGGTAAAGTCAAAATTTTTGTTTTGGTCTCTGTTTGGTCATTTAGACATCATACGCGTATAATGTCTAAAGTTGCAGATTTCCAATTTTTTGGCACAGAATCCTTCCTAAAGCTTTCTCAAGTGCTCAGCAACTCCCAGATACACAGAAAAATTTCTCTGGCTTTTGTTTATTGCAAGTTTCACTACTAACTCGACGGTTTAGTGATCTAACATGCAATCAACCATATCAAGCAAATACTCCAATGATTACTAGCTCCAGATCAGGATCAAATGAAGTCCTACCTAAGCTATTCCTAATCATAAAATGGGTTTGGTAATTGTGATTTTAAAGAGATCCACTGCCACTCACGGACTAGCAAATTCTTCTTCTATCAACAACTACTCAACACCAACAAAACAACAAACAAATCTAAGCTAATCTAAAAATACTATCAACACGGAAGACCCAGGAATACCCCACTTCCTAGTATCTCTCGAGATCTTCGGAGTCCACCACTCCTAGATCTTTTCTAACTAAAGTATACAAAGTACTTTATACGACTCACCTCGTAGGATTAGTCTAAGGTCACCTACTTAGGGCTCTCGTCCCCGGCAGCGGCGCCAAATGTTAAGGCGGTTACGCCGCTAGCGGAAGCTAAATAGCGAGAACTCAACCAACAACAGAATTTGTCAGACGAGGACGGAGCTTGACCCGCAGACGCATGGAAACAACTAGGTGGGTGTCAAATCACCTACTCGACCTTCTAATGACAATCACTACTAAGGAAATCAAATCTAAGTTCTAAAATACGCAAGTGAGTGAAATCCTTACTACGAACGAATGCTATACGAAACAGAATCTAGAATCATTGAATCGATCTCAAACTCAAGGGGAAGTCTATACACTAGGTAAGAACAACACCCTAAAGACTTGAACTGCAAAATCAACCTATAACCACTCCGTGCGGCAAACGCGTATGAAGACAGGCCAAAAAATACAGGTGATCGAAACTTGACCCCGATGGTACCAATGTGTAGCTCTACTCGTTGTGGTTCTATAGATATGCTGCACACTCCATTCCGACACACGAGTTGAAAGAAAACTCACACCGAAGCTCGTAGGAACTTACCACACATAGAAGCCGATAGCGCGCACTCTTGGTATTTGTGCGTAGCTCTCGCCGTTGCTAACACAATGGCGGTGTCGCTTCTCCAATGACGGCTCCGTAGCTCGCGTAGCAAGTAGATAAGACTCTCTCTCACACACACTCTCTCTCAGACACAGTCACGGCGCTCAAAAACTCACTTTGATTAATAATCTGAATCCCCTTAGGTTACAAAAACTTTGGCTTATATACCTCAGCCTTGGAGGTGAGAACATCTCTAACTAATTACATGAGCAAGTGAAATTACTTCGGAATTACAAGCTGGAAACTCAATTGAGTCCCGTTACTTAATGAATGGCTCAAATCAAAATTAATGTCAGAAAGACATTTATTACAATCAATGGTTACAAAATGATGAGTGTGAGCAAAAATGTGGGTGTGATCCTCTGCTGGCTCAACATAAGGTAAATGCTATTCACTATATATAGGCTAGTGCTCAAGTGAAAGGAGAAAGCATGTGGGGCAAAGCCTTCAATAGAAAAGCCACTAACTCTTCAATAGCAAAGAGGCTCAGGATTAGCTCGCAAAGACAGAGTCAAAGAAGTCTGAAAAGTCAAATAAGATGGTGGTAGTGAATTGAGTGATTTGGAAACCAAGTCCTTCTCTAGAATCACTTCATCAATGCTAAGCAATTGCTCTTTAAGATCCCTGATTTTTGTAAGATGCTCGACGATATCGTCACCTTTGTCCATCTGTATTTTGTCAAGTTGTTTCTTCAAAAACTCTATTCTGGCAGCGTTTCTTCCTCCAAACATAGCTTGCAGAGTGTCCCAAGCATTCTCAGAAGTTCTGCAAGATCTGATATGTGGTGTGATTGTCCTCTTTATGGTTAAGGCAATCACATCCATAGCTTGTGCATCTTTAGTATCCCATTTCTTTTGCACATTGTACATTACCATTTAAAATAAAAAGATAAAAATATACATTATGTTATTGATTATATATCCTATAACATGAAGAAGAACTCAAAAGGCTTTTTTAGCTGTGCGAGTAAAGTTTCTTGAGTAAGAATTGGTAAAGTCTTTGATGTACAACACGTCTCCTCAAGGCTCCGTAAGAGCTTGAGGCTCCCTTGTAAATTTTCTTCACATGTTTAATACATTATACTCATGATTGTGAGTTTGACCCCAAAAAAATTTGCTCCACTTCAATAATGAGGTGAAAAGTGCACATTGCATATTATCATTTGAAATAAAATAAAACGAAAAAAAATAAATTAAAAATAATAATTTAAAAAGACACATTGAAAAAGTAAAACAAAAGAATATTTTAATGCTTTCCTTAAAAAAGATAGATTTAATAAGCATAAAGAATAATAAAACAATTTAAAAATGAATCTTTTGTGAAGTCCTTAAGCTAAAGGACTCTATACAAGTTAGAACATAAAAACGAATATTATTGAATCAATACTTTATATCATGGATCAAACTTCTAGGAATACAATCTTTTACTCCTTTGTTCTCTAAAGTCTTTTCAGGATGCTAGTGTTGAAAAATGAATGCACCCTTTGGGAAATAGCATTTGAAAGACATGAGTTCTTTCTATATTCAACACTTTTGAGTTTTTTGGCTTTCTAAAAGAAACCCTTAGTGTTGGGCTGGGTTACGGCGACTTTCATAGTTTCATAGTATAGTTTTCAGTGCATGATGGAGACTTACCTTTCATTTCACATCCTATCTTTACTTTTCTTGCATTCTATTGTTTTAGAATGCTAAATTTAAGTTTCACCTTACATAATTTTAGTAAATTTTACTCACACACACATATATGTTTTTTTTGCATTCTATTGTTTTCGGATGCTAAAGTGAAGCTTCACCTTGCATAATTCTAGTAAATTCTACACACACACATATATTAATTAGTTCTTTTTAAAAATTGCCGCTCGCTGCTGCTGCTTCACCTGTGCACGCCATTGCTTCCCCACCCCCTCCCCTCACCTCAGCCCGCTACCTCCCCCCCATGCCCTTCTGTCCCGCTGCCCACCCCCGCGCTGCCTGCTGCCTGAGCCGCCCCCTGCCAGCCCGCCCGCTGTCGCCCCCGTCACCCCCTCCTCCTGCTGTCGCCAGCGCCTCCACCCTCCCCAACCCGCTGCCCCTCTCCTCCCCCCCGCCCGTCCTTCCGCCTACCTCGGTTTCTCCCCGTCATCCCCTGCAATTCGGTCTCCTCGGCACTACTTCATTTTTTTGGGGCAGTGTCTCATGCATCTGATTGCAGCGTCCACCCGTCGCCCTCTTCTTCGACATAGCAGTAGACACAGATGGAGGCTCCAGCTTCGCCACAGAGGGACTCGCCAAAAGCCCCCTCGCCCGACCCCGCTGAGCCCACCATTCGACTTGCTCTCTCGCCGACAGACCAAGCGAGCCTTGCCGCAGAAGTAGAGCGATTGCAGGCGACTTCGGTCATCTCGAGATTCTCGGCATCCGGCCTAGCAGAGGAGAGCTGTGAGACCTTCTCCAGGCCCGCCTTCTCGCAGAGGTGGGCAAGATCTTGGATGTCCAGATTCTCGGACGGGGGTACTATCAGATCGAGTTCGAGACCTCAGAGATGGCGTCCAAGGTCATAGCTATGAGTGTACTGGCCATCCGAGCATCACGCGCCCACTTTCGACAGTGGCGACATGGTTTTGACCCGACTTCAGATGTTCTAGTAGAGGAGGCAGACATCCCCATCTCAGTCTTGTTTCCAGGTTTACGGAGGGAGTACCTACCACTTCTTTCCAGGATTGGCTCCGCCATCGGGACTGTCCTAGAGACACCTCGTACGGCAGCATCAGTAGTTTCCAAGGCGGCTGGCATCCCCTCAATTCGAGTTTTGGTCAGAGATACCCACACGCTCCCGAAGGTCATCCTTCTGCCTCGGGTGAGTGGGGGTTGGTTTAGATAGAGTGTGGAGTACTCGAGCCTCCCGAACCAGTGCTTCATTTGTCGAGAGATGGGCCATCTTGCGAAGGCCTGTCCACGGAGGAGACCACGACCTGCACCTCAGCCTCAGCCCCAGCCTGCCAAGGTTGGGCCGCAACCACAGTCAGCGGCACAGCGCATAGATGCAGAGGCACCCTCCGAGCCTGGGGCTCCAGCGGAGGAGGGGGGGCAGCAGGCCCGTGGCCATCGACGCCAGGGGCCACAGCGACAGCCTGGCACTCAGAGTCGCCCTCAGGTGCCTTCTCAGCAGCAGTGGGTTCCCACGGGGAACCGCTTTGGTCCTCTTGAGCAGGAGGAGTCCCCTACGCCAGCCCTCACCTCCGCTTCACCCTCAACGGCCGCTCCCCCTTCAGAGTTCCCCTCCTCCTCCTCATCCCCCCCCCCCCCCCCCGCCCTCTTCTCCCGTCGCCTCTCCACCTCGCCCCTCTACCTCTGTCGCCTCACCCCGCTCCTCTTCTCCTCCGCTCCCCCCAGCTCCTTCTCCCCCCCCCCCCCCCCCCCTCCTGCTCCAGTTCCATAGACGACTCAGGAGACTGGTCCCTCTCCGGTGGCTAGGAGATCTCTTGGCAGCGCCTTTGGCACGAGTCGCCTAGCGAGAGAGGGTCAGCCCTTCTCGTGGCCCCCTCTACAGATAGAAATCTTCCCTTGCGGCTATCCCTCGTGGTCTGACGAGCATTGACCTCCGACGCCGCTGGGACTTCTTCGACTACGGGTTCACTCTCTTTCTCAGTGATTCCGCAGTAGACCACGAGACAGCCTGCTTCAGGGTCCATGCTTTTTTCCTCGCCGCTAGGGGGACAGAGGCCTTGGACTCAGTAGTTGGTTTCTCCTTCCCCCTATGTGGTAGGGCCGAGACAGAGTGGTCCCTCGACTCAGTGTTGGGATGGTTGCATACACAGGTTCTCGAGTTCTCTCATCACATGGGAGAACTTGGAGTTACAGATTTGTTGGACTACCTGCAGACTTTGTGGCCATTGGCCAAGTTTGCGGTGACACCCCCAGACTCAGCAGGATGTAGGCACATTGTGGTGTACTTCTTTTCTGATACACAGTGTTTGCCTTGCTATGTATACATTCATGAGGACTCCTGGACAGAGGAGGTTGCTTTACGCACGGCTCGCTCTGCTTGGGCTTGGGCTAGGTACTCACTGCAATCTCGCCTATCTAGAGGAAGCTCGAATGCGGATTACTCCCCATCCAAGCCAGCCTCAAAGATAGCCCGTCTTCCTCCTGCGGCAGCATCTGTTCTCTCTCGCTCCCCATGAGGATCGTCTCATGGAACGTGTAGGGGCTAGGTGGGCCCCAGTTTCAGTGAGACAGCGGGGCCGATTGCATCAGGAGCTTTAGTGTTGCCTTGTGGGAGGAGAGATTGATCTCCTTATGCTTCAGAAGCACCATCTGTGTGAGAGTCGCATTTGGCGATGTGGTCAGATTTTGCGTGGACGATATGATACCTTTTGGTCAGCTGCTTTTGGACCTGGAGGCATCCAGGGTGGGGTATGTATGACTATTGCGGATTCATTACAGCAGGCCATTGTGGGCAAAGGGATTATTGTGCCAGGCAGGGCTCAGTGGATTACTATGCAGGTTCAGGGTGGCCTTGTGGGCTTCCTGAACATCTATGCGCCCAATGTGACGAGTGCTCGTGTAGAGTTTTGGTCACAGATTGTTGATTCTTTGCCGCAGGCTGACCATTGGTGTGTAGGAGGGGACTTCAACATGTTGGAGGACCCTTCTGACAGGATTGGAGGCAGCCATGATATTGTGCATGGAGTCGAGTTAGCAGCTTGGGAGAGGTTGTGTATGACTTTGAGGGTCTCGGATACCTGGCAGCACTCTGGCTTTGTGAGGCCTCCAACCGAGGCTTCCAACCAGTCTTGCCTTCTCTAGATCGGACCGCAGAGTGGGAGGAGTGAATCTATCGCGGATAGATCGCTTCTACACCAGTGACCACTTCAGTGACTTGGGGGGATCAGTGGGCATCCTTGCAGGGACATCCTTCTCGGACCATGCACCAGTGATCCTCACAGTGGCAGACAGGCAGAGGAGTGGGATCATGATGCTTCGCATCCCAGAGCGGGTCTTGTTGGACTCAGCACTCAAAGAGAGGGTAGAGGCTCTCTGGACAGAGGGCATGGACAGCCAGGTTCCACCTGTAGACAGAGTGGCCTTAGGCCTAGCTCAGCTTAGCCACTTTTTTCTCCAGGAGCCTCTGGCTAGCCGGGCTGCAGCGAGAGAGGAGGAGCAGCGTCTCAGACGAGGCATTGCTTCACTATAGAGGATGCACGAGCAGCATCCAGATAGTCCATGGTTGGAGGAGCAGTTACAGCATGCTCGACAGGAGCTCGCTAGCACAGAGGAGAGGCGTCATGAGTTTGCCTTTCACGTACAGGCATCTCAGTGGACTCAGGTGGGTGACAGAGTGACAGGTGCTTTTTTTCAGACTGTGGGACCTCGGCACTCGCATGCCAAGGTCAATCAGTTGAGGAGACCCGATGGTTCAGTTGCTTGTGAGCCCGAGGATATGCGTGCAGTTGCTACTGACTTTTACCGTGAGTTACTATCGGCTGAGCCCCAGTCAGAGCGGCAGGATGCATGCAGGGAGCAGGTTTGGGCACAGATGCCTTGTCTTGTGACAGAGGAGATGCGCCAGAGGCTAGAGATGCCACTTCAGCTTGAGGAGCTACACACGGCTCTTAGGGCCCTCCCTCGTGGTAGCTGTCCATGTGCGGATGGGTTGACTCCCAGCTTTTTCTTGGAGTATTGGGACCTGCTTGGCCCAGATCTTTGTAGTGACTTTTAGTACATTTTGCACACAGGAGTGATGCCTGATAGCATGAGTGAGGGCCTGATTTACCTCATTCCAAAGGAGGGTGGCTCCTTGGATGAGATTCGACAGTGGCGCCCCATCACCATCCTCAACTCAACCTACAAAATTCTTGCCAAGGCTCTGAGTTTGAGGATTCAGCCACTTTTGGAGAGCCTTATACATGGGACTTAGACAGGTTTTGTCAAGGAACGCGGTATCCTTGACAATATCTTCACTTTCTGGGAGGCTTCTGCCCTGGCACGGGTCCGTGAGGAGGACCTTGTGATTCTTCTTCTCGACTTTGAGAAGGCATACGACAGAGTTGACTGGGACTTTCTAGAGGGCACTCTATGCAGGATGGGCTTCTCAGAGGCTAGGATCAGAGGGGTGTCAGCTTTGTATAGACAGGCTCATAGTCAGGTGCTTTTGGCAGGAGGTAGAGGTGAGCGCTTCATGCTCACACGCTCGGTCAGACAGGGTTGTCCTCTTGCCCCCTTTCTCTTTCTGTTCTATGCGGAGGCGATGAGCAGATTTTTGGTGTCACAGCAGGTTGGTATGCGGGGCTTAGCACTCCCTATTCGTGGAGATGAGCTACTGGACGCTGAGTTTGCCGATGACTCAGCCTTGTACTTAGAGGGCCAGGAGGCCAATCTGCCCAGATGTGAGCAGGCTTTGGAGACCTTCTGTTGTGCATCGGGCGCACTGATCAACTGGAGAAAGACAGTGGCTTTCTCGGTTGGCAGTGCCCCTGTGCCAGATTGGATGCCAGGAGAGGGTTTCAGGTGGATTCCCCCAGGGACTGCAGTTCGGTACTTGGGTTGTCAGGTTGGTTTCGACTTGTCCCCCGAGAAGCAGATTGCTCCTCTTCTCCTGTCCATCAGGAGAAAGCTGTTACATTGGAGCTCAGCACGACTCTCGCTGGCTGGTAGAGTAGTAGTTGCCAACTAGGTGTTGTTGGCGACTATGTGGTACATCACTTCTTGCTGGATCTTCTCGAGTTCTTGTATCATCCAGGTAGAGAGGCTGATCAGGAACTTCCTTCCTCAGACACTTCATAGTCGTCCGGCAGGACTCAGACTAGGAGGGGGGGAGGTATACAGGTATACAGGAACTACAAGCAATAAGGACAAAGAAAATGATATTACAATGGCAGTGTCTTACATGATTTCGAATTTTTTATGTTTGATTGTGGATATTGATAATATCTATGCCCTTATATACTTTGTTTTGCAATAATAAGAGATCAAATGATGAATTTGAGTCTCTAAGTTTGTAAATACGACTAAATATGCGTGTTTTTGGAGCCAAAAAGTGAAAAAAAAGTGGTAATCCAAGCCGAGAAACCACAAATAAGTGTATATACATATACACAGGGTTACCAGCTAATTATTGGGTATTTTTGAAATTTTTTGGCTTCAATTTGCTATTTTCCTTTATTTTTTAGGATTTTCTGAATAAAAGTAAAAGAAAAATAAAAAAGCAGGTGAAACGAGATCAGAAAAAAGAAAAGAATAGATGGTGATGATCCTAATGACAAGGGCAACCCATGGTAAAAATTGGGTACAATTCGGGAAAAGTTGCGGAAAGCCCGAAATGGCAGAATTTTGGCAAAGTGGACAGATTTCTCAGAAACAGGTCAAACGGAGTCCAAATTGAGAAATTTCAAATCCTAAAGTGCATTTCACGACGAGATAGGAGCACATGTCAAATTTGGTAACAAGTGAGCCGGGAAGTCCAAAGTTAAGTATTTTTTACTTCACTTACAAGCTCATTTGCACTATTACCCACTTGGAGAGAGCAAAGAGCACACAGGAGCATCCGACCTTCTCCAGCCTTCTACGACTGCTACAAGAGCTCAGAGGACTCTAGATATGAGAGGTAGACTCGTTGCCATAAGCTTTTGATGCTTACCACTAACTTTTGTCGCAAAATCTAACCAAAACAAAGAAACAAGAGCAGACTGGAAAATGGGTAGAATGCTAGGTAGAGGCACAACCGCCTAACCAAACCATGCAAGAACCAATAGGTGGCTTACCCTAGTGTAGAAGATGAGTTCCTAACTCTCAAAGTACGAGAAAGACCAACTGAAAAAACCCTAGGTCAATAGAGCCTACAAGCGGCAAACAGGAAAAAGTTGTCGAAACGACACAAAACATCACAAGAAGCTTAACAACATCGAGGACAATGCAACCCTGGAGTATCTCCACGTTTGGACCACCAAAAGTGGGTCAAAACAACCGATTCAACGGCAGACACACAAAGCGTCATTTTGGCATAACGGCCAAAATGGACGACCGATTGCCATGAAACTTCACAAGCAGCTTCAAATGGCCATCAATGACACATGTGTACAAGCAAAACCCAAGAGAAAGCCGTTTCACTTACCAATGGTGAAAAAGACGCTTTCGGACAACCAAATGGCTAAAGGTGGAAAAGAAGGAACCAAAGTCGAGTCCAACCACATAGACGACTTCCCAACACCTCAAATGAGCTCGGGATGCAACTCTCGAGGAGAAAGATCGAGGAAAATCAACTCCAACACCAAAAGACGACTTCGGAGACTGAAATGCCTACAAAGGGGGCTTTTAACTAAACTGATGATTTTTAAGGTTCAAAACTAGTTAGCAGGGCTTAGGGCACTAGCACAAACCATGCTTTGCACAAAAAACACTTTAAATCAAGAATAGACATCATACGCGTATGATGTCTCACAGCATGATTTTCACATCATCTTGAACACATGAATGCATAGCCTCTTTCTATATGCTAACAACATCAAATGTACAAAGTATCCTGAGATTTGGAGTTGAAAAACCAATTGGAAACTAAAAAGACGCAAAGTAGGGCATAAAACCGACTTATGGCCCTAAATTTGCCAAAATAGCTCCAAACTCAATGAAACTTTGTAGGATTGTTGTTCAACACATGCACAAGCTATCTGGAACCAAAAAGTACCATTTTGGTCAAAAAGACACCATACGCGTATGATGTCACTTTGCACATACAGAGCCAAAATTGATCATTTCTCATCATATATCCATTATATACATCAAATACATGCCACATATTAAGTTTGGTACCATTTGGTCAAGGGGATTGCTCCATTAGCCCAATTAGCGAAAAATCCTCTATTTAAAGCCTAATCTTGCCAAAATTCATCATACTCAACTTCAAGTCAAGATTTGAGTACACACAATCCTTTACTGTCATATGAGGAGCCCACAGAATCAATCTCATGCAAAAATGACACAAAAGATATCATACACGTATGATGTCTCCAGAGCCAATTTTGGTCCAAACTATACCCAAATTTCATAAAATCATTGTCTAAGCTTATATAAAGCCAAATCCAAGCTTACAATGCAAAATGGTTCAATTTTACCCAAAACGTATGATGTCTCCCTACTTGATTTTTGCATTTCAGAGTTGCAACTACCACACAGAAGTGATTTACATGCCATTTGAGAGCAAACCACCAAGTTTCATCCAATTTGGATCACAAAATCCAATTCCCTCTCAATATCTTGCAAAGAGCCTGAGCAAGACTAAAATGGCCATAACTTGACCAAATGGGACCCAAATTCAAATCCAGGCATATAGAATGGATGTATGCACTATCAGCTACAAGCACAACCAATATCAAGCCATTTTGACACAAAATACATCATACACGTATGATGTCTCCAGCATGATTTTGCACCCAAATTGCACATTTTTCCACATGCATTGCATCCTTAGGCCCTGAATATCTTATGTTTCAATTTTTAAGTCAGTTGGATAGTTAAAAGCTTAATTTTGGCTTTCAGTACTGAAAAAGATGCTAACTTCTGAAATTGGAGTTACAGGATCCATGGATTCGGGGAAGTCATCAGCAAAGAGAAAGAGACCGACACTCAAAGAAAATAGCAGAAGCCGAGCCATTTTCTATTCCCCCAGAGACTCTCAAGCCCACAAAGACTTGGGTAGAAGAAGCAGTGTTAGAAGAACAGGGGATAAAGATATACCAAGGTACTTTCAGAGACCCACGGGGACAAATAGTGGATATCCCAATGATTCCCCAAGAACTGGTGGACTACAGCAGAACAGAGGAGATAAGCAGATACCTGGAAAGGGCAGATCTCCACAGTTTTTTCACTTCCAGACCATCAGGAGTAGACACTCAAAGAGTGTATGAGTTGGCAACCACCATACAGAAAGACGGAAAGGCTACACTCACAGCCTTGGACGGGGAAAAGGTTGAAGTGGTTATCACTCCTCAGATCATTGCAGATGCTCTGAAGCTACACAACAAAGGATGCTCAGTTAGAGAAAGACGGGAAGCCATAGAAGTGTATGGGCCAAAGAAGCAAAACGCCACCTATGAAGACATGGCAGATCCGAGAGCGTCAAAGCTTTGTCGGCTCTACAACCAGTTTTTACACATATGCAGCAAAAGGCCACAGAAGTATACCACACCACTATATGCTATTGCCACAACAATCACTTGGGCAATAAAGAGCAACATCCCAAAGGAAGTCAATTGTGCTCAGCACATCCATGAGCAAGTAATTGCTTTGCAGAACGAGAAGCCAAAGTACATTGGAGGAGCCGAAGTGTTGACTAAGATAGCTTATGAAGCTATCGGAGCAAGGGACCAGTGGCCAAAGGCTCCCTCGCAAAACCAATGGCTAAAAGAGATAGATGAAGATGAAGACCAGCCAAAGGTCACAAAGAGAGTGTCAATAGGGGCAAGGTGGAAACTAGAAATTGTTTCCGAGCCAAAAGAAGAAGAAGACGAGCCCCTCAAGGAGAAGACCAAGAAGAAACCCACTCCAAAGCAAACTAAGAGCCAGAAAGCCGCCAGAATGGAGAGGCTGATTGAACAGTTTAGAGCCAAGCGAGCTTTAAAAGGAGATTTTGAGGAAAAGTGGGTACCAAACCCAACAAAAGTCGGAGCCAGCTCAACAAGACCAAATATTGATCAGTACGATCAATATATCAAGGCTTATGAAGAATCAGAAGCTATCTTGGAGCAGCAACCAATAGAGCCATACACTGAAGTAGAAGTTCAGCACCTTAAAGCTGAATTAAAAAGAGGTGACAAGGGCAAGGGCAAGGTAGAGGAGCCAAGTCCTAAAGGAAAGGAAAAGATAGTGGAGGAGACGACTACTGAAGTTGAGGTGGATGTGCTAGAAAAGCCCGAAATACAACAAGAGGAGAAGACAACGGATCCAGTTCAACAGAAGAAAGAGTAATATGATGCTCTAATAGACACAGGATATACTCAAGAAGAGGTCCTCAAGGTTGTGTATGGAATTGCCTTAGCACAAGAAGAACAGAGAGGAACGGAGAGGAGGACCAAGAATAGATTAGACAGAGAGCAGAGGTTAGTACCTAAGAAGGCAAAGGATGAGTTGAAGCTAAAGGAGACTGTAGTAGAAAGAGCACTTGAGCTTGAGGATGAGGATGAAAGAGATATCCAGAAAGTGCATCAACTATTGCAGCAGAGCAAGTGCAGAGATTGCACATTACGGAGGGCTCATTGGCTGCAGAAGAATGACTTACATCAGAGAACCAAGCACTGAGAGCGGAGAATGAGGCCCTCCGAAAGCAGCTCCAAGATCTGCAAGACAAAATGATAAAAGATACAAAGATTCAGCAAGAAGAAATCGGTGGGGCAGTCGTGGAGCTACCAGACATTGGGGAAGCCACAACTATTGAAGATCCAGCCCCAGCACAAGAAGAGGCCACAACATCAAGACTTACCGAGGAGGAGGAAAACAGATTGCACGAGAGAGCAGGCAACAGAGGAGAGTGCAAAGGCGGCCATGGAGTGGGAAAGAAGACTCCTGTTCTCCATCGGACTTCAAGGGTTGGATACTAAGGTGCTGCAAGAACAGTGGATGCAACCTACACTGCCCCTTCCTCTACTAAAGTTTGAAGTGCTGAAAACAAAGAAAAGGCTAGAAGAGGAGCAGTATGTCGCGCTATACGAAGGCGACATCACAAAAGAGGAGGAATCAAAGAAGATAGTAGACTCCCAGCCAAGATGGAGGAAAGGGTGGTTGTTGACAAAGTACCCAACCTACCTAATCTATTTGGTGGAGGCACCCAAGGAAGTTAGAGAAGATGCAACATTCTGTCCAGTGCCACGAGTCAAGAGTTGGCAAGAGCATGGCAGAATCACAGCAAAGAAGCCAAATTGGCTTAACTACCCCAGGATGCCAGGATCGAAGGTGCGAGAGAGAATAAGTAAGGCCTACATGGTGAAAACCCTAACGGGCACCATTAAGCTCTTTACTGGCTCTCCTGACCTTTCGTGTCAAATGCTCAAAAATATTTGCAGAACATTATTGGCTTGCATTGAAGTGTTCGCACCGGAAAAAGCTACCAGCTCAACATTGTTGTCAACGGCCGACACAGTGAGACAGATATGATGTATAATCTAGCCTTGTAGCCATCTCCAAGAGTATTACACCTCTTTTATCAGAGAACGTGTTTATGCCGAGCTTCCACATGCAGGCCTTTGAGGAGGCATTCTACACTGGTTTCTTTACTCATGAAAGTAAGATATTTGGCCCTACACTAACCATTGGAAACCTGAGATATGAGTCACATCTTCAGATGCTAAAATCGACGGGACTCCACTAAAGACAAAGCAAGGATGTCATGTCAGGGACGACATGAACGTAGAGGGGGGGAGTGTTGAGCGGAGGACCACACCTATACATTTTTGCTCACACTCATGTTTTTGTAAACACTTATTGAATAAATGTCTTTCTGACATTTCATTTTTTTTCATGGAGCCGATTGATTGTAATTAGCGGGATTCAATTGAGTTTCCAGCTTGTATTCCCCAAGTAATTTCACCTGCCTATGTAATTAGATTAGAGATGTTTTCACACCTCCAAGGCTGAGGTATAAGAGCCAATTTTTGTAAACCTAAGGACACAATTTTGAATCATTAATCAAGGTGAGTTTTTGAGCGTCGTGACTGTGTCTGAGAGAGAGAGAGAGAGAGAGAGAGAGAGTCTATCCTGTTACTACGCGAGCTACGGAGCCGCCATTGGAGAAGCGACACCGCCATCGTGTTAGCAACGGTGAGAGCTACGCACCGATACCAAGCGTGCGCGCATTCGGCTTCTACGCGAGGTGAGCTCCCACGAGCTTCTATGTGAGTTCTCCCTACCTCTGTGTCGGAATTGAGCGTGCCATATATCTATAGAACCGCAGCGAGTAGAGCTACACATTAGTACCATCGGAGTCGAGATTCGGTCACCTGTATTCTTCGGCCTTCTTCATACGCGTTTACCACACGGAGTGGTTACAGGTTGAGATTGTATTGTAGATTCATAGGGTATTGTCCTTACCTAGAGTAGAGACCCCCCTTTGAGTTTGAAGCTGATTCAATGACTCTAGATCATGTTTCGGATAGCATTTGTTCGTAGTACGCGAGGTGAGCTCCCACAAGCTTCTATGTGAGTTTTCTCCCTACCTGTGTGTCGGAATTGAGCGTGCCATATAACTATAGAACCGCAGCGAGTAGAGCTACACATTAATACCATCAGAGTCGAGATTCGGTCACCTGTATTTTTTGACCTGTCTTCATACGCGTTTACCACACGGAGTGGTTACAGGTTGAGATTGTATTGTAGATTCATAGGGTATTGTCCTTACCTAGAGTAGAGACCCCCCTTTGAGTTTGAGGCTGATTCGATGACTCTAGATCATGTTTCGGATAGCATTTGTTCATAGTACGAATTTCAGTCACTTGTGTATTTGAGAACTTAGATTTGATTTCCTTGGTAGTGATTGTCATTAGAAGATCGAGTAGGTGATTTGACACCCAGCTATTTGTTTCCATGCGCCTGCGGATCAAGCTCCGTCCTTGTCTGACTCATTCTTGTTTTGTCGGTTGAGTTCTCGCTATCATAGCCACCGCTAGCGGCGTAACCGCCACAACAATCCTCATCGATAAAAGATTACTTGAAAAAAATTCAAACCTTACTCTTCCTCCCTGCTCTACACCACTTGTTGTAAAGCTTGGAAGTGGCCTGGAGAAAGGATATTCTACTCACCCAATACCAACACAATTTATGAAAACCTTTTCTCTATAGAGGTTTGGATAGAACACCTCAACAAGACCTGGTCCAGAAAGTGGGCAATAAGCAAGTGGAGTCAAGTAGTTGGAAACATTTGGAAGGCCAAATGCAAAGAGAGAGATAGAGTTTTTCTCTGGAAAGTACTCTTTGGATTTGTACCAGCTGGAGATAAGGCTAAAGAAAGTGGCCTGGCCAAAAGTACCTATGTCAGATGCAAGCACCCAAATGAAACCCTAACACATGTGTTCTAAGGATGTCTTGAAATCACAATCTTAACGGGCACAACCTGCAGGTGGGTGTACACACATTTGGAAAAACCGTTCTTTAGATGCAACCTTTCCATGGGCTCTAGATGCATCAACAATGAGGATCTTCTGACTGACATATGCATAGTAAGAGCTATAGTATTAAGAGTAGTTCGGCAGTCCAGAAATGCGTTACTCTTTCAAAATAAATGCAAGCTTCTTGACACAAATTTTTTTCTAGAAACATGCAAATGGAAAATCCTCTCTTTTTTTGCAAAACTCACAAATAGTGAGTGATTGAATTAAAATCTCAAAAAAGTTACCAGACGAACCCTCCCCATGACGAGCCAGGGCATCACAAGAAACACCATCCGACAACAGTATATAGATGGGGTTTTAAAGGGGGCCCCCAAACCCAACTACAGATCATAATCAGAAACATTATAGAAGCATACCCTCGAGAGAACACAAAAGGACACATGCCAAGGGGATGCCACAATGAGGATTGGACTCTCACCCCAACCACCATGTCCACCGAGTAGGTGCAATTCGAACAGCCAGAGAAGAAATGATAATGTCATGAAAAAGGGGGGAGCCCTTGGTCTCCATCACCTGCCAGAACCACAACCCCACACAAAGGGGGCACAAAGATTGGAATCGGGAGTCCAAAAAGAAGATCGGCAAACACCACGAGCACACTACCAGCAAACCAAGCCGGGCCACATAATAGAACACCAAGACCACCACCATTAGCACGATCCTCAAGGCCACCAAAGGTCAGGGGTTCCATTTAGAAGCCCCAACCATAGGGCTCCTTGCCCTCGACCACGACAGGACCGTGCACCAAACAAGCCGGGCGAGCAGGATTTACCCCCATCAAAGGGTGCAGGAGTCGCAAACGGAGTGAAGAACAGAGTGGCCAAGGTCCCCGTCACCGCGGAGCACCTCCACTCCTCTGGGTCGCAGATTCTTGGTTCACTGACAACGGTACCGCCAAGCCCAGCACCACCAAAGACACCCCAACATAACCTCATCCCTAGCCACAACTGCCAAAAGCCCTCTCTAGTTCATGCAATCCGCATAGGGCTGACAGAGTATGCAGGGAACCTAGGGTTCCAACATGCAAAAATTCTTTGTAGAAGGAATAAGGATTGCAAAAATTCACAAGAAAGAGTAGTCGTGGAAGTGCGTCCCTTTGATGTATTTTTTCATGGAGATCCCTCTCCAAAGGATGTACTAGGGCTGCTTGTAACCTTCTTTTATTAATGCAATTCAAGCTCAACTGATCTTTTTTTCTAGCTCTATCCAAAGAAGAGCCTCCTTGTGAAGAAACTCAAGATACCACCAACATGCCACTTCATCAACAAAACAAGGAAATGAAGAGAACAATACATTAGAAAACGGTACAACAAATCTTTTTTTTTCTTTCTTTGCGAAACTCACAATTGTGAGTGGATTATATTAGCACCCCAAAAGAATTACAATTACTAGTCTTAATCTAATAAGTCTCCGGTTCAATTACAACAAATCTTAATAACACTTCGGTTCTGCAACCAACACTTGAGTACACATATGGCGCAAATAAAGATCTCCATTCGTTGATCGAGAAGTTTCAATTTTCTTAAAAAGGACAAAGAAAAAAAAAAGTGATCTCTTGTGTTCGGCGCTATGTTTTCCACTGACTTGGTGGTCAAGGAGTCTATTGTGGCAAGGCTCTCTCCTTGGTGGCAACCTTAAGACCATTTGGGTCTACCTTAGCTGGAAAGGTCGTATGAGTACAAGGTGGCACCCTTTATTAGCCGACATATCTAGCTCTATGTGACTTGGGTATGGTGTGATGCCATGGCTGGGAGGGAGCATGGCATTCCTTGTAACTTTTTGGTTTCTTAATTAATATAAACACTCACTATTGTGAGTTTTTTTTTAAAATTCAACTTCAACTTCAAAAAGACATACATATATATATATATATATATATATAGTCCCCTTAACAACCCAAGTAATTAAAAATCACGATAGTGAGTATCTATATTATAAATTCCACAAAGAAAAGTACAAAGCAACCTCAAGCTCAAGTCAAGCCTTGAGGGGCCATTGGTTACACCAAGAAGTTACACAGCCTCAACTAGAGGCAAAAAAGAAAACCCATGAGCCCTTACCCATTGTAATCAGTCCTGATGGCAGTAGTTGTCCAATTCTACTCATCTGAATTCTTCCTTTTTCCAATCACCATAATCATTTTCCTACTTTCTTGGATAATCTTTGTGAAGTTAGTTACAAAGAGGTCCTTTTCAAACACTTAGCAGTTCCTAGAAGCCTTTCAAATATCATGAAGGAAGCAGAAGCTAAACAATTTGTGTACAGATTAAAAGTACTTGGCTTTTCATCCCCTTCCCTTCTAAGAACAAATCGTCCTTGAAGACCCCTATCTTCCAAGTCCGTTGGATCCATTTATAGATCTTGCTTGCCAGGCCTCTAATCGTTTATTTTGCACTTAATTTATCCAATAGTAGCATGTACAATTAGAAAAATTGAAGATGCACCAATTAGGTCGCCCCAAATTTGGAAAATAAAAAAGGCTTTCAAAACATGAAAGGGAATAAGTAAAGGGTAAGTTTAAAAAATGAAAAGACCCATGGAAGTGAAAAGTCAAAAGACTTGTTATGTTTATATAAAGAGAGATGGTCGAGTGCAAATTACTAGATTTGTGTTAATCTTTGCTTAATTTTCCCTTAGTGTTTTTTTTTCGGCAAAACTCACGATTGTGAGTGAATTATATTGAACATCCCAAAAATTACAAAACATTGTCATGCTCGTGTCGAGCCATGACATCATCAAGAGACCCATAATTACATCGGCTATCTGGGGAGCCACCCCTAGCGGCCCACGCCCTTATCCTTGATAAACGAGGCCAATTATCTTGTCATAAAAACTAATATTTAATACTCCCAAATGATTTTCTCATGTTAAACTGATCATTTAATATGGGGAAGTACCAGGCGAGTAAAAGCTAGAATATTGGTAAGGCTGCCATCGGTCTCTATCAGGGATCCAAAGGAGGGAAAATAGTGATCCAAAGGGGGACATCCTACAAAAGAGCAATGTGCTTCAATGGGGCTTAAGAAACCTATCCATTAAGACTTCCATAGGCTAAGGTTCCAAAAATCAAACCTTTTATCCAATGGCCAAAGCAAGGGGAAACTGGATGGTCATGGGAAGACTAAAAGGTCTTCCCACATCCCTAGGAAGGAGGGGGCGAGCCCATATTGTAGGGGATGAGAGAGAAACACACACACACACACACACACTCCAAGGCTCCCCCTTGACACAAAGGGAATACACATGTCAAGCTCCTAGGCCAGTTGCCCCCAACCTCCCCTCAAATCCTATTGGATGGCCATAGAGGTGGAACAATGAGAATTAGGCTAGAGTAAATTTAGTCTAATCAATTAAAAAATTCTTGATAAAAGAACCAATAGAAATTAAGCTCCCTAGAAGACTATTGGACAGTCTACCAAGGGGTCCAATGAGCATCTAGCAGCCCAATGGCTTATTGGCCAAAAGACAAAAAGGTCCAATGAGAGTTTAGATGAATTATTTAAATACCTAAAGCTCTCACAAAAGGGGAAATGGAGACACTTGTCAAAAGGCTATCAACTATGATTCTAATTTTTGATTGGCTAAGCTTTACAGGAGCCAATGGGAGGCCAGCATGAGCATTTAGCAAGTGGGGTCAACCAAGATGAGAGGGGGGCTGCATTTTACTCAATCACAATGCTCTACACACACACACACACAACTAGTGTGTGCAAGAAGAACTCCATCTCCGTCTCCAAGCATTGAGAAGTAGAGGCCTACACCAACAACTCTTGGCTATGGAATGAAAATCCAACCATGAGCCAAGTTTCAATGGCATGCTCATCTCCTCTACCATGCTAATTACTAATCTAAGCTATGCTATTAGAGTGATTATGTGAGGAGAATACTTCTTTCTCGTAAGATACCTCTTCTTCCTCTCAATCTATCCCCATTCCCTACTAGCTCTCACCATTTTTGAAGGTGTGTGAGGTCTTGGGACTGAGGCTAGGGACACTAGGTGTGATTTTCAAGCATAATTTGGTGCATGAAGCTTCCATCTTCATTGCACCAATGAGTTTTGTCAAGGAACACAAGAATTGTATTGTACAAAAGTCTCCTTTGATGGGAGAAGCTATAATACAAAGCCTTTATGGAGGGGGGACCGTCTCCATGTGAATCCGGTCCTCAACTGTTGTCAATTGTTCTATATCTCTCTCTTTTCAAGTATTGTCAATGCCAAATTAGCTAGGTGTGAATTGCTATGTTGCTTTCTCAATTAATAAGTACTCTCTCTATGCTCATTAGGGACTTGTTATTAATGAAATGCTCACTATGTTATCAATTCCGCTACACACAAGTTATTAGTGCATTGAATGTTACATTGGTATCAGAGCTATTGGTTTCCCATTTCTTGCTCAAGAAGATAGGTCCTCAAGCTTGCTACAAATGGTTGGTGTTATTAATTGCAAAAGAGTAAGTAGAATAGGGATTTTTCATCCTTGAAGCACGCCTCCTTTATGCAATTAACGGGGACAAAGTCGAGAGCTATGGTTTTAATAATGGAGTCCTACGGGGCTTGCTTATGGCTTAACCATTATTGAGCTATTAGAAGCTTGACAGGAATCGGTGCTCTCCGAAATCTGTTGAGCCCTCTTTTCTATTCCTTGCAATTAATAATATTTGACCCATGGGTATAGATGCTTGAGTGCTTATCTTTGAAGGCAACTAGGGCTTGAAGTGCCAAAGTACAAGCAAACATTTACACCTATAATTTGCTAGTATGGCTGAGAAAGGAAAAGGAGAAAGTTGTCAACTGTTGGGCCATCCAAGAGCACCACCTAGATGCTCGTAGCAAGAGAAAACATGCTTTAGGAAAAAAGCTCGTGTTCTATGGAGAAGGATATAACAGATTCAGTGGTATTCTACTTATTGTAGACAGAGAATTGGGGCCAAAGATGGTTTTCAACCATCCCTTTGGTAGAGTCTTTGGAGTTAGAATTAGGTGGGAAGATCAGCCCCTTGCCATAGTGAATGTGTATGGCCCTTGCAATGCAAAGGATAGAGCTACATTGTGGAACATCAGGGATACTCAATAGAAGGGGAGTGGCTGTTGGTTGGGGATCTCAATATGGTAGAGAAGAGCAAGGATAGAACAAGTTCCACCAATACGTTGGCTGGCATTGAAAAATCTAAATGGATGACCTTGTGTGTGAAGTGGGCTATGGTTGATATGTGGGAGGTGGGCCCCTGGAACAGCATGTCTGGGTTCACCTACACAAGTCTCCGATATGCCCGCACCACTGACTGGATCTCGTCAATGTTGGAGATGAAGGTGATCTCAACAAAAAGCCTATCAAATCACGTGCCCTTACACATTCAACTCAAGAAAGCTAAAGGGGAGGGATAGACCCCAAAAGGGGTGAAAAAGTTTCTTGTAGTAGAGACACACCTGTTCAAAGACTTCTTTTTAGAAGCCTCACCAAGAAAGCATTGGTTAAGCTCAAGAAAGATGTGGATCTCAATAAACCTAGTACTTGGGACCTATTCACTCAAAGCATTCAAAAATTGATCAAAAGCCCAGGCCCTCGTATTCAAAAAGCCAGTGAGACACACCTTAAGCATCTCACAGCGGAGCCGACTTGGCTAGCCTTAAGAAAGGCTTTTGGGCAAGCTTTCGCATAAGCGATGGATCGAAGCTAAATCTAACCTGGCTAATTTGAATAGCTTGAGGAAATCAAAAGGCAAGATTTCTCTCTAGGGAAAACTTCCTACAACCTAAAGCCTCTAATCAAGCACATATGTAAAGAGCTTTGAAATTCAAGAAGATCCCGGACCGCCTTCTCGCCCTATGATGAGAATGGAAATCTAGTGCAAAACCAAGATGAAATGGCTGGTCTAATCTTGAACTATCTAAGTCAGATTATTGGCAAGCCAAAGACCCGGTCCCAAGTAGTGGATGAAGCTAGAGCAACTTTGCTTGAGAGTGTTGAGATGAAGGTTCCCCAATCAAAAGCCAACTTCTTGGAAGTGGCATTCTTTGAGGATGAATGTTCACTAGAATTACAAGCTCTTGGCAAGGAGAAATTTTCCCGGTTAAGATGGGATGACGATTAAATTATTCAAAGAATTTTGAGATGATCTCAAGATCCCAATCACGCGTTTGGCTAACCAAGGTGTGATAAAACCCATCCCCAAATAGGTATGTTGTTCTCAACTTAAACGTTGGCGCCCTATTGCTATGATGTCAGTATCTTACAAAATTATTACCAAGGCGGTAACCATCAGAATAGCCCCCCTTCTAAACAAGATCATCACTCCCCATCAACATGGGTTCATTAAAGGAAGATCCATCTAGGACAACATCTTGGTAGCAATGGTGGGCATCGAATACCATGCCTCCACCAAGCAAGAGTGCATTCTGCTGCAACTTGACCTTGACAAGACTTATGATAGAATAACATGGTCATATATAGAAGATGTCATGGAAAATCTGGGCTCTGGACCTCGCCTATGTCACCTCGTTTGCACTTTGGGCGCTAATAGCCAGTCAGAACTCTTGTTTAATGATAGAATTGTGGGCTCCTTCGAGGCCAAAAGGTCTATCAAGCAAGGATTTCCCCTAGCTCCCTTGCCTTTTGCCATCAGATTGCATCCTTTTATCACGATGTTGCTCAAAGCCAGTGCTGCACGAGGGGAGATACAAGGCTTAACTCTACGAGAAATGACCAGCTGCTGGCAAAACTATTTGCAAATGACTCACTCCTCTTCTTGAAGGCGTGCTCCCAGGTTGTTAGGAGAGCTCTAGAGAGTGTGAAAACATTTTCTATGGCCTTGAGTTCCATGTGTAATATAGAGAAGTCAAGGCTGATCTCCCTATCAAAAAATGATTCCTTTGACCCTTCTAATTGGGTAGGGGAGATTGTCTCAAAAGGGAATATCTTCAGGCACTTGGGAGCCCTCTTGGGGGTGGATGTAACTTACAAACAAAGATTCCATTGGGTCCTCGAAAAAGTCAAAACAAAAATGAAAAGGTGGGAGTATTCTCTTCTCCCACTCCAACTCCCGAGTTGGATTGAAGTGATAAATTCATTCATGATCCCTTAAGTTGCCTTCACCAGCCCACTTCTTAAGATCGCTAAGTGTCACTAGAAAGAATTCCTAAAACCATTAAAAAGATTTTTATGGAAAAACAACACAAAAACCTTCATACCATGGTAGTGGGCCAAATGGGAGTCGCTCGACCACTAGACCAAGGAGGTCTCAAAATTCTTAACCCAGTTTCCCATGTTGAGACCCAATGCGCCAAATTTATGATCTTCTTGGCAAAGCAAGACCAAGCGTGGGCTATCATGACCAAGGATATGTTAGATGCAGCTAAACTTTATTTGAAAGGTGGGAAGTGGAAAGGGGAAGAGTTTCACGACAAACTTTAAGCCCCAACGTGGTCTAGCCTAAGTCTAGGTGGCATCTCAGGGGAACTGGTGAGGAAGTGCAAAAGATCAACTGGGGTATTGGAGTGGGGTGAAGAAACCAAGTACTTCAAGAACTCCATCTTGCACTAGTCCCCCTGTCTCGGTAAAGTTGTAGAACCACCACAAAGCCCCTATTGCATAAAAACTGCCAGGAAAGTGAATAATAAGGGTCTAAATGGCTATGAGTTATTGTTAGTCGATAGAGTGTTAAAAGAGGTGGACAAGGTTGTAATGCCAATCCGTGAATCTAGGTTTGAGTGGAAAGCCTGGAGATGGCCCGGAAGTATTCTTTTCTGGAAACCCCATTCCAAAGGCATCTATCATGCATTAATGTACGAGAATAAGTCTCCTCAACAAAATATGGAAGAGGCATTGGTCAAAAGATCATCGGGAACAAGTCATGGAGAATATGTGGAAGCCAAAGTGGCCACAATTTATGAAGATATTTTTGTGGAAGGTGATGTGGGGTGCTCTATCGACGGGCGTGAAAAAATCCATGAAAGAGGGATTGGGTTTGATCATTGCTTGGGGTGCACGATAGCTAGTGAAGATCTAGCCCACCTTTTCATGGAATGTCAGGCGATCACAAGCCTAACAAGGAAAATATGCAAGTGGATCCAAAGGACATGGTAGATCAAGTTCTACAAGATTGATCTATTCCTTGGTGGCAAGAAGATGGATAGCCATGCTCTTCTTATCTGCACTCAAACTATCAGGTAAGTTTTCTTTCACCATATATGGCAAGCGAGGAACCCCTATGTGTCTGAGGGAGACCTTGATGTGGCAAGATTCTCAGATATTATACAAGAAAGCGGAGTGATGATCTATATGCTTGGAAGCAAGCAAGATTTGGAAGATTGGTCTAGGTCTACCCATGACATTTAGAACTTGCATACAAAGAAGCCAATCTATTCCAAAGAAACCAAGCATGTACAACAAAACAAACATGGAATAGATTGGCTTCTTTGTATGCAAGTTCTATTTTTTTGGCAAAATATGCTTAATTGTATGAGCTAGAATCCAAGGTTATTCATGAGAAGGATGATATGGGTGTATTTTTTGGAGGAGCAAAATTCTCAATGAGTAAGTTGGTGAGGTCATTTCTAAGGAGGCAGTGTTGGGTGTGTAGCATTTAGCCTCTGCACCAACATATGGTGTGTATCTTCTCTAGTCCAATTGCATCTCAAGAGGTTCACTAACAAAATATATGACTATCATGTGAGAACAACATAAGGGTATTATATTCCCTTAAAACTTACAACAAGAAATCTACATAAGTTTATTATTTTTACAAAATTAGAAAAGTTGCATGCAATATACTAGATTTAGACAAGTGAACCCCCCTGAGAAGGTCCAAAAGAGTTGTGCAAAGGTCCAAATCCCTTTCCTAGCTTCAGGGGGTTGACCCCCCTTTGTAGAAGGGCTGATTTGGGTTGCCTCTTGGGACCAAATACATTGGTTCTACATACTTGTACTACACGCTACGTCTACTTAAGGAGCCTATCTTGTACATAATTCTAGTCTGAATTCATGATCAATAATCTTGTTCATTTTTTTCTTGATATATCTTGGGTGTTGTACCATCGTTTATTGCTCTAATCATCATTATGTGATTCTCTAAAAAATCCACCATAAGATTAATAATGGTTAACTAGTTGGGTGGTAGTAGCAAGTAGCATTTGGAACCCATAGTGGCCTTTGACAATGAAGATCTTTTTGTGGAAGGTGTTATGGGGGTCTTGGCGACATGCATCAAGATTCAAGCTCAAGGTATCAACTTAGATAGGTGCTTGATCGGATGGCAAGTGAGGACCCCTCCCACTTATTCAAGGAGTGCTTGGTGATTAAAGGCCCGGCAAGTAAGATATGTAAATGGATTCAAAGGACATGGAAGATAGGGTTCATTAAGAATGATTTTTAGGAGGGAAGGGGATGAAAAGCCAAGCACTTCTAATTTGTGCACAAATTTTAGATTCTGCTTCTTTCAACAAATTTGGAAGGCCGAGAACCATTGAGTGTTCAAAAAGGACCTCTTTGTAGCTAACTTCACAGAGATTATTCAAGAAAATAGGGAAACAATAATTACGATTGGAGAAAGGAAGAATTCTTACGAGAGGAATCAGGAAACTCTCATTGTCTCATGACTGCTAAGGGCTCATGGTAGTGTTTCACCTCTGGCTGAGGCCATGAAGCTTGGCTCAAGGCTTGACACGAGCTTGAGGTTTTCTTTGTACACGTCTTTGTGGAATATGTAATACATCCACTCACTATTGTGAGTTTGCCCAAAAAAAAGACTAACAATTGGTATCAAAGCCATGAGAGGTTAGTGTCTCTAAATTAATTAGTATTAGCAACTCTTTTCTCTGATAAGTGGGAAGATTAGCCAAAGATGTTTATGCACTTGAGTTCTAATCCCTAGTGCTACTAATCATCTTGGTAAATTCAGCCTTGATCAGGAGAAAATCCAGGCATATTAGCTTGTGTGCATTTTCATTTCTTGCACCAATAACATCTTAATGCTAATCCATTTAGTCTACATCTAATTGGTTTAGTTGAAAGCTCCTCCAACATTAAATTAGTTGGGGAATGACATTTGATTAAGTTTCGAGTCCAATTAGGTTTTATTTTATGGACATTTAGGGTCATTAAGCTCTCTTTATCAAGCCCTCAACTCTGTAACTTGAGTCTCATTAGCCCTTGATACCAAAGCCCCCACTTTTGCTATTCTGAGGTGTGTGTAGTTCTAGTTAAGGCAAGCGTAACCTTTCATTTTTTACTTCCGGTCACAATTATCCACAAGTGGGCTCTTGGTTAGCCTATAACTTGGTAATGCTAACCTTGGTGGTGAGGTTGTGGGCTCAACCCTCCTTGTTTTTGGGAGAGAAACCCGACCAAATGTGACATTCAAAATTCAAAACATCTTATGAGATGGGTAAGTATGTTGGTGTATTGGTTTTGTGGATACAGGCGATGTTGAGGATGTTGCAAGTTTTTTCAAGGACTTCACCCATAAATATGTTAATGTAGCATGTGAGTTTAACATAAGGGAATTTTAAACCATTTATTTTACCCTTATTTAACATACAAAAGGGTACCAAACAAAGGAGTTTTACACAAATTGAATGGAAAAAGGGATTGTTTTATCCATGAAAAATTTATAGGTAAGGGATTTCTAAAATAAGCCTTGAACCGCACATGATACATGGGGTTTATATAAGGTGAATCCCCCCCCCCCCCCCAACAAGTTTTGGTGGCAGGATTGCTGCTAGAGCTGTTTTGCCCACCACTAAGGAGGTTGGGATGTAAGAGATGTGTAGGCTCATGCATTGCTTGCATTATCTATGAAGCACGCTATTACTCCTCAATCGCTCAGCTAAATCAGCTAAACATGCTTGGGATATTCTGATTGGTCTTTATGCAAGTCGCAATGAAGCTAAAATTGCATCGCTGCATAAAGATATGGAGTCAAAGATTATGCATGAGGAAGATGACATGGACACTTTCCTTACTGGTATCAAGGATATTAATGATCAACTCATTTCTATGGGCAAATTTATCTCTAACAGTTCCCTTGTGCAAACTATTCTTGATGCTTTGCCAAATTCTTGCCAGACTTTTGCTAGTACTTGGAGACTTACAACCCAAGGAAATCCTAAAGTTGTCAAGTTTGATGCATCATGCACATTGTTGTTGCAAGAGTTACTTTCAAGAAAAAAAAAAGGCTAAATAGTGTGCAGTTGAACAATCCTTTATTATTGCTCGAAGAAAAAGTGGTAACATCAATGTAGCACTCCTCATGGTTCTTCTACGAGTGGAAAGGCACATGTTCCTAATGCTTTCACTTGTAGCACTTCGTCCAAAAATTTTGGTGGAAAGAGAAAAAAGAAGATGCATTGTCATTATTGTAAAGCTAATGATCACTTGATCAAGCATGTGTCTGAAATTGAAGGAAAAAGAGGCTAAGAAGAAAAAGGCTAGTTCCACTACAAGTACAACTATTGTAAAGTCTTCTGTAAAAGGAGATTGTGATGTTGATGTAGATGCAAAATGAGATTTTAGTGTAGAGTGAACTTATGATCCTTCTATCCATGATGCATGTATGTCAGTTGCTGCAGATGCTCGTGTGTGGTACTTTGATAGTGGTGCTACAAAGCACACTACCTGTCATCGTGACTTGTTTACCTCTATCAAGGATGTCCCTTGTGGGAACACAATCACTTGTGCAAACAATGCCTCTTATCCACTAAAGGGAGTTGGAAAGATTGTGTTGACTACTGCAAGTGGCAGCTCTTTCACAATTGTTGATGCACTTTATGTACCTGGGATCAAAAAGAACCTTTTGTCTATATATGTACTTGTTAAACTTTGGTCTTGTTGTCAAATTTGTGGATGACATATGTATTGTTCATGATCTTAGTTTTGGTGATGAAATTGTTGCATCTTGAATTTTATGACATGGGTTGTATAAGCTCACTTTGTATGACAAGTGTGGGCAAAATTTGCAAATGCAGTGGTAAATTCAAAGGCTATTTCAGATGCAAAACTTTGGCATGCATGTTTTGGGCATCTGAATTTTGTCAGTTTGTTGTGTTTGCAAAAATTTGATATGGTTGCTTCTTTGCCACCTCTTGAAGCACCTATGAAGCATATTTATGAAGGCTGTATTTGAGGTAAGATGCAGCATCTGAAGTTTCCAAAGGATGGTTTAGTTAGGGCTACATGTAGATTGCAGCTTATGCACAGTGATGTTTATGGGCCCATGCAAACTCCATCCTTGGGCAATTAGCATAACTTTGTGACTTTCATTGATGATTACTATGGGCATTCATGGGTGTAGCTTAAAGGTGAGTTTGAAGTGTTTATGTGCTTCAAATAATTTTTGGCTATGACTGAAAATGTCTCTAAATGTACTATGGGCACCCTCGTTCCGATCGAGGGAGAGAGTATATGTCTCATGAATTTAATGCATTTTTGGCTAGTCGTGGGATAAAACACCAATGTACAGTATCATATACACCTCAATAAAATAGTGTTTTTGAGAGGAAAAACATGTCACTTATGAAAATGGCATGATGTATGGTCAAAATTCAAGATTTTCCACATTTGTTTTGTCTTGAGGCTATCATGTGTGCCACTTATGTACTAATCATGTGTCCTACAAACTCTTTGTAGTCTATGACTCCATATGATACATGGCATGATAAAAATCCATCTATTGATGACATGCACATTCTTGGTTGTTTGGCTTATGCTTAGGTGCAACGAAGGCAACCTAGAAATTTGAATGATAAGGCCGTCAGATGCATTTTTGTTGATTATAGTACTAAAAGTGAAGGTCACATGTTGTACCATCTATAAACAAAGCGTATCTTGGTTTCACGAAATGTTGTGTTTGTGGAAGATTCTATTCAACCCTTGTTGTCATGTACTAGAGACAATAATGTAAGCTCACATGATAGTTATGACAATTTGTTGCCTCTTTTCAATGGTGGAAATTTGAATGCGGCAAGTGTACAACCTATGGGGGTTTGGGAAAATGTTACAGATCAGCCTATTACTAATGCACATGTACATGATGTACTTGATGTGGAAAGGGTTGAGAATGCGGAGGCTAGAGGTATGCCAAAATGGATGGTACATACTTTATGTGACAGTAAATTGGATGCACCTTTGTCTTGTTGTACTCATTGATGTTCTCTCCATGTATCTTATGCATGGAATTGTTATGCTTTTGTTGTTTCTAGCTTATGTGATGTAGAGGAACCTCTGTCTTTTGATGAAGCACAAAATTCAAAAAATTGGATGGTTGCGATGCAATCAACATATGAAGCACTTATAGAAAATGACACATGGACTTTATGTGATTTGCCTCGTGACAAAAAGGCCATTGGTATGAAGTGGGTTTACAAGTTGAAACGTAAGCCGGATGGTGAGATTGATTGCTATAAGACTCATCTTGTTGCAAAAGGTTAGGCACAACAAAAAGGCATAGATTATGAAGAGACTTTTGCTCCCACTTTTTGTATGACTACTATGCATTTTTTATGTGCATTGGCAGCTCATTTTGAATGGGATGTACATCAATCAGGTATTGTTATTACTTTCTTGAAGGGTGATATATTTGAGGAAGTTTATGTAATGCAGCCTCACGGTTTTGTCATTAAAGGGCAGGAATATAAAGTGTGCAAATGTAAGAAATCTTTGTATGGGTTCAAGCAATCTCCTCGTGCTTGGTATGAGAAATTTAACACTCATTTGGTTAAACAAGGCTTTCATAACAGTCCAACAGAAAGCACTTTGTATGTAAAGTGTGAGGGTGATGTACTCATCATTGTTGTTCTATATGTGGATGATTTGTTGATCATTAGTCCCAATGAGGCACATATTTTTGAATTTAAGGCTGATTTGAATGCTACTTTCAAGATGAAAGATTTGGGGATGTTTCATCATTACTTGGGATACAATTTAAGCAATGTGATGGTGGTATTGCCTTGTGTCAGAGACACGCTACGTAGAGACATTGTTATGTAAGTTTGGACTTGAGGACTGCAAGCCTATTGCCACTCCAATGGAAACAGGTTTGAAATTGAGTCTTCATGATATTGGTGATCTTGTTGATGTCACTCTTTACCAAACTGCCATTGGATGCCTTATTTATGTATGCAACAACACGAGGCCAGGTATTCAATTTGCAATCTCACAAGTCAGCAAATTTATGCATAGCCCATGGTCTAAGCATTGGTAGGCTATCAAGTGGATCTTTCACTACTTGAGTGGCACTTTGCATCTTGAGTTGTTTTATCCGAAGAAGGGATCATTGCCGCCAGATTTACATGGTTTTTTGGACTCAAATTGGACTGGTTGTTATGACCTGCGAGTGTCCACGAGTGGTTTTTGTTTCGTTCTTGCCAATTCATGCATTTCATAGTTGAGCAAGAACTTGAGCAAGAAGCAACCTATCGTGGCCACTTTGAGTTATGAGATTGAGTACAGGGCAGTCTTCATAGCTACGGTTGAGTGTGTATGGCTCAGATGCCTTATGGATGATTTGGGTGTTGGAGAAGATGCTACCAACATCATCTGCACTAACATTCAAAGCGCATTGTAGCTGCAAGGAACCTAGTTTTCCATGTCGCACAAAGCACATTGAGGTGCATTACCACTATGTCAAGCAGAGATTGTGGTGCCAACACAGGACAATCTTACAGATCTTTTCACAAAGGCATTGCCTCATGAGAAGTTCAAAGCTTTGGGCTTACTTCCCTTTGTGGGACTAATCATGTCCTCAAGGCATGTTGCTTCCCTATACTATATGTGCCAGCTCTCATTCACTGTATCACTCCCAGGGGAGATTTGTTACCATACATATGTGGTAGTGATGTGAGTGAGCTCACTTAGGACTACCGGGGCATTTTTTCCCTCACTAGGAAGTTTTTTCCCCTGTGCATTGTATATACGCCCGTCACTCTAGGGGTATCTTATCTTCCCATTGCACACCAAGTAATACTACTCTATGTTGTGTGCCTTGAACTTCTTCGTCTTCTCCAAGTTGTCTGTGTTTCCTTGCAGCCCTATTTCCAACACTAATCACCAAATTTTGAGTTGGTCAATCCCTCTAATTACCTTGATAACTTTAGGGGGGTGTGTGTGTGTGTATACACTGCACAATCAAGTTGGATCACATTGTGTGGAGCCTGCACACAACAAGGCTTTGAAGCTCATGTGGTTAGCTCGCCAAGGAGAGAGTGCTCAATTTTGAATGTTCCAGGGTCAATCCCTATCAACCTATTTTAGGAAACATGAACGAACGTCAAAGGTCATGGAAATGGGTCTATAGGTCTAGGGCACGTCCACAAGCTAGGATTCCCATGCACCCTCTTTTTTGCCACCAATAGGAGGTGACCGACACTTCAGTTGGCTTCATACATCGCAGTTGGATCCACCCCAGCCAGAGCTTCCTTCCCACAGTCAGCTTAAGAGCTCAAGTTTTCCCTTACCTAAGTGCTTGCTCCCTCAATTTAGGTCTCCTACCCTGAGGCCTAAAAAGGCATACATTGGGAGAGTTAGTTAAGGGGTATTTCTTATAGAGGTAGAAACTAAGTTTCGCGACGAGCCAGAACGATAGCAAAGGCAAAGGATAAAAAGGAATTCTTTCTTACTTCTCTAGTGTGAAGAGTGGATTTACCCCGATGAAGAGGTTCTTCGCATTAAAGAATTATCTCCCTCTCTTCCCCATTTTGTAATAAAAGGGATTTCTTCTTACTGCACACTTGGACTCTCGGCTTACAGCCAAGGAGACATCATTAGTTCTTTGCATAAGTATTCTGCATAGCATTTCTAGCATGTACACGTCTTTATGATGCATAAAATATATCTTGATTTTTCATAAAAGGAGGATAGAAGCACTTCAAGGGGAGCATACAAAGACAAATTTGTTCGAGGGGGAGGATATGGAAAACAAAGATCATGTAGCAAAGGAAGCACAATCAGATGAAGATGAAGGATTTATTGCTATTGTAATAGTTGTTCTATGAAGACCCAAAACGCCATGAATAAATGAATGATGAACCTTTAATGGCATATGAATGGTGTATGGATGAATGAATGAGTGTCTACCATAGTCCTAAGCCCAAGGAAAGGGTTGTTGGGAATGAACCTCTTTGTGAACCTCTCCTTAGAAGCATAATAATTTTTACCCATATAATGTACCTCTTGTCTACTAGGTAGTTTAGGTGCTAGAAACAATTTAATAACATGGAAAAAGGTGCCCTAAGGGTATATAGACCCATAAGGGGCATTTCTAGGTCATGTGCATTCCCCTAGAGATAGTATAGGTCACCCGAAAACATCCTAAAAATGTGATTACGAGTTTGCAACTTGTCTTGAATTTGGAAGCCTTGTATGAAGTCATCAATGATGTTAGAGAAGCAGGTTAGCTTAGCTCTGTATAAAGAGCTCTCTTGTAGTCATTTTCAAGTAATCATCATTTTGTGTCAATACTCTACTCCAAATACTTTGTGCAATTAGTGTTGTCATCAGTATGTTATTATCATGAATGTCTTTCTCTCTTATCCTCCCTAATCCCATCAGGGACGATGAATCCAAACACAAATATATGAGTCCGCTAGAGGACAGAGGTAAAATCACGCTTGACAAGGACGATAGGAGCAGTGCTCAATTAGGTGCCTCAGTACACACAAGGTCCGAGATCCTTTGTTATTATAAATGCGAGAATACACTTTGGTTTTGCTCGAGAATGCAAAGTCAAAGGCAAAAGTAGGAACTCACAAGACGAAAAAGGCAAAGGCAATCTTGACAGAGATAATGATTATAAAGATTTGATAGAGGAGATTAGCATGGCACAAGTGGCCACAAGATGTTGGATTTCTAGTCAGGTGGTAGTTCCTGTAAATAGCTTCAACCAGGAAGAGGCTTCTGAGAAGCAAGGAGGGGAAAAATAAGCTCCCTACATATGGTGTTGTTCAAATATCAATGTTTAAACTTGTGGGTCAAAGTTCAAGAAACGTGCATGTTTCAAGGAACCAATGCAACATATTAAATACACTATGGATGAGTGCACCAATCCATTGCTGTTGGAAAAATTATGGACAAGATTTGTTTCAAAGTTCATTGTCTAGGAAAGTTTGGATGTGATGTGTTCACAGTTCACAAATGGGGATTCTTGGACATAGTATGGTCTATAATTCAATTTTTCTACGAGCCAATTGGTGCTCGAGTTGGATTTCTTCCAAGATAAAAAGATGGAGGTAGCAAAACTGAGGAGTATCCAAGAAGGGCCACTGTTGGCGTGTCCATGGTACATTCTTCATTGACTTGGTCTTCCTACAGATTTCCATTATGAGCTACATAGAGGGTGTTAAAGTTATAACATCTCAAGTGAATAGCCCAATGTGATCCAAGGTAGGTAGAAAATCAAAGGTGCATTCAATAGGAGTGACTGATGGAGTGTCCATGGTAACTTCTTCATTGACATGGTCTTTCTATGAATTTTCAATATGAACTACATAGAGGGTGTTAAAGTTATAGCATCTCAAGTGAATAGCCCAATGTGATCCCAATATTTATTTTGGCTTTAGGTATTTGTTTTACTTATTTGTCAAAGCCTTGGGTAAGGCAATGAGAGGGGTAATAAAAGCCCCCAAAGCTAATATATAACGAGCACCAAATCCCCCATTGCAATCACTAATTCACTGCGCCAAGTTGTTTGGTTCAATAGAGGCTCTCTCTCTCTCTCTCTCTCTCTCTCTCTCTCTCTCTCTCTCTCTCTCTCTCTCTCTCTCTCTCTCTCTCTCACACACACACACACACTCTTGTTCATGTATTCTCCCCATTGCTCTATACTTTTCCATTGTTGACTTTCACAAAGTCAACCTTGCAAAATCTAAAGATGACGAAGATAAGGAGGAATACTATGAAGAGGATGGGATCTAGAAATTCCTCTTAGTTTCCATGAGATTATAGAGGTAATTAACATTTTGACAAATAGGTGCTTTCCATGTGTGCAAGAATGGCACATGCATGTGCACGGCGTGTGTGTGTAGCTGTTTTATTTCACTAAATAAACACAAAGAACATAAAATTTCAACAGACAGGTGGCTTTAGACTAATGACCAGGGGTACCACAAAAAAAACTCAAGTCTTAGAATTATTTTTGTACATTGCTATAAGAATGAGGTCTCATTCTAGTGTATAAGTACAAAGAATGATCTATGTTGATTGTTCCATAAAGTGGTATGAGTTCGGTACATAAGGGACGGACAACATCTAAGCCAAAAAAAATCCAAGAAAGGATAGAGTCTTCACGTGCATTCATTCAACTAATTTAGCATTGAATGCGTTTTACAGGTGTCAATGGACTATATCAATTGTTATCCATATCCAACTTACAGCCTTTTTAACGTAAAACCGTCATCCAAAGTGCTCATGCATTCCTAATGTTTCAAGTACAAGGTGTGTTTTTTGTTCTTTTTAAGTTAATTATAAAGCTTGTAAAAAAGGCCATTACTCCTTTAAGATACAAGCAAATTTTGTTAGTAATTATATGTATGGTTTTTATATAGCCCGAATTTTTTAAGACCTTAAATAGATATTTACATACATATCATTCTGATCGGAAGGCCACCACCCCTTCCAATCCAAGTGTTTTATTCCCAATTTCATTCCTAAGTCATTTTGCACCTATTCCTCAGCCCTACAACACTATATATTGCATAGCAAGGTTGTTATGCACTTTCTTAATGCAGTAAAATCAGTCCAGGAACTCATTCATACCAAGCAAGCAAGTGCACGTGATATCACTCTTACTGCTTGCATCCCTCTCTCCCCTTTCTTTTATATAAAACAATCAAGCAAAACTTAGTAGCCTTATCCTCTGTATCAAACAAGACCTTATACAACATAAATTTGTCTTGTGTTTGGCTTAGGCATCTACACAGCTAAGCATATCAAGGCAAAAGAAATCAATATGACTAAATTGTGAATGAGATACCAATCCTTCCTGTTTTTTAGAAAAAAAATCACAAAAAGTTGAAGTTGTATCAGAAAAGCAACAAATGTTATGAATATATGCATTATATGTTAAAAAACCTACTTTCACAGTTTGTTCAGCCACGAAACCCGCCAATAGGTGTTTCAAGACCAAACCGCAAGCATTATCAAAAACTCCACCATAGTATGTAGTACAACCCCAATCAAAGTATGTAGTTCAACACCCAGTCGATAGTAAACGTGTGCACCAGGGTCAAAAGCGACACCATTATTATGCCAGTAGTCCAATAGTAACCAAATATCAAATGAAACTAAATCTCATCGGGCTAGGTACCTTCTTATACAATGTTGCCAATACACCCTCAACAAAAAATCTGCGCTAAACTCCATTGTATAGCCCAAAGAAACAAGGGATATATCATATTTACCACCCCCTCTCTCTTTTTACCCAGTGTATCAGACCAGCTAGCATCAATAAGTGTCAAAACGTTTGTGCTAAACTCCATTGTATAGCTCAAAGACACAAGGGGTATATCAAATTTACCACCCCTCCCCCTCGTTTTACCCAGTGTATCAGACCAGCTAGTACGAGTAAGTAGATGAATGCCCCTTGTTAGGTGCATCTTACCCCAAAGTGACACCAACATCGCAAACCAAAGTCTGTAGTTTCAAACAGTGAGTCATCAAGAAATGTGAGCCAAAGTTTGGTCTCAAAAGCTTTACTAAGCTCACATGTGAAGTGCATGGAATCCAACCAAGTGCCAGGCATCAAAAGATGGCCGCAATACCGGGTTTAGAGCAGTTTTTACAAAGTATATGCCAACCATGGCCACAATGATGAAATACCTACAACAATGAAGACATAAACCATAAGACTGTGTGTCACCCCAAAAAATCAATTCTTAATTATGCAGAGCACAAGACTAACCCCTAAACTCAGAGCATAAACAAAATAGGGTGCCGTAACCTGTAGCCAGCAGATAACAATTCCAACAAAGTGCAGTCTGCCATAAATGTGCCAAAGTACATATTATTGATGAAATTAAACAGGGAACTCATAGACCTGCGACAATTGCTCCACAAGCTCCATGTCCACTTAGTAAGCGGAAACCACCACACTCCTCTCTTTCACATACACACACTAAACACAATCAAGGCTAAGTGAGGGGCAAAAAGCACCCTCACCTCTTTACATAGAAGTTCAGGCGGGGTTGCGGCATCGTGAGGGGCTCCAGGCAGTGACACCCACCACAATCTATGTTAGATTCTTCATCTCCAGATGCTTTACACTCTACCTACAGGCTTCACACACGTCATGTGCACTGGTCCTTGGTTATGGGTTGGCCACCCATACACCTGCTAGACAGGGATCTTCAAGCACATTTAGGGTTTTGCTCAGCACTTTGCCTGGTCGGACAAATTCTCGTCCTTTTTTATTTTTTCCTCATTTATGGGTTTTGTGCATGGTCGTTGGGGCTTCTGGTCTACCCTACCTACTCCCTATTCTCCATTCATCTTGCTCATCTTGTATACATCAGTTTTGCCATCTAGAGTTATTCGGGCTTGCCGGTCTTTTCCATATGTCTCTTGTGTGTCCATCACCATTGTCTCTCTCTCTCTCTCTCTTTCCACCTTCCGTTGCTCACTCTGACATGGTATCAGAGCTCTAGGCTTGGATCTACCATCGCCTACACCTGGGAGGTCATCGTGGAGGATTTCATTGCGAAGTAGTGCTTCTTCTACATCATCATTTTTTTGGATCCATCGTTTTTTGCTTTAGCCCTAGGTTTTTGGTGGACGGTACCCTCTTCTACATCCTCTGCTCTCGCCCTCCCTCCCTATGCCTCATCACCACCTTCTGCACCTTCTTGCTCCAGCGTTTTCCCCCATCCTTGGACTAGTGGATTTTGCAGGAGATACTTCCTTGCATTCGCGTTTTTCAGCCAACCTGTGGATCTAGCGTTTTTGCAGGAAGGCAGCCTGCTGATCTGCGTTTTTCAACCCTAATCCCTAGCATTTTTGGGCAGGACAACAGCCAACATTCTGTTGGGGTATAAAGCCCAATGTGGTCGCCCAGGTAAGTGGGCGAGACGCCAGGTATGTACACATATTCTTTGTAAAAAACTAATAAGAACTCACTATGCTCTAAACATTACAGTAGAGAGAGTTCACCATATCTTCGTGCTCTTCTTCTCGCACTCTCTCTCGCGTCGCACTTCCGCTCTTACTCCTTCAACTGGTATCAGAGCTCAGATCGAGGCTCGGGGCAGCACTGCACGAGGCTAGAGTCACCAACTCAGATTGGAGTGAAATTCGACAGGCGACGACACGGCCCCAAATCTCGTTGTCAGAATTTCATTCTGAGGTCATCTCGGCCACCGTTCGGCTTCGACAAAGGTCTGCGCATGCCATTTTCAACTACGTGGTCTCGACGGGTGCAGATCCGACTCTGCAAATTTGGGGTTTTTGGCCTACGACTGCAGGTGCTGAGGATATCGACACTCCTAGAGTGTTGATTTGTGGCTATCTACACATCAAAGCACGGCTCACAGTTCTTGGAGACGTGTCACATACAACACGGGCGTATCTACACACAAACTGTAGGCGACATCCACTAGTTCATCAGGTAGCTTGTGTTTGCTGCTTGATATTCCAGATTTCATCCTGACATTGCAGGTACTTCCACATGGTATGTATTGTCAGAGATGATGTATGTCTGTTGAGGGTTTGCTGGCTGTGATTCACGCAGCAAACAACCGCCGCAGCGGTTACAGCATACAGTGGGAAATTTGTGGATGTATGACTTTGTGGGAAGTCTATGTACTGTCAGATTTACTGCAGCCTTTGTTGAGGGTCGAGTGAGGTTTTATTGAGCTGGGGGATTCTCGAATGTTGAGATCCTTTCGGTGATACAGGTCTTGGAGCGATCCCTCGAGCACCCTTAGATAGGCAGCTAGGATGTATTGACTGTGAGTTAGACAGTTGGGATTGCATCTTTGCTTTACTGCCGTTGAGGCATTGTCGAAGTCTATGCTTATAGGACAGTGACAGGACAGTGAGAGATAGTACAGGTGCAGGACAGGTTTACCCGCAGCTTACAGTGTCAGAGAGACATTGTTTTTTGAGCTGTTTTTTGGTCTATTTTTTAGTACACCAGAGCCATTTTACAAAGGAGACAGTGCCAAAATTTATGCAGAATCTGAAGCTTTCTTGGTTCATTTGACAGGTTGATATTGGTTCAGAGGTCAGTTTACAGGGGAAACTCTGCCGAATTTTTCCCAGGAAAGTAAACCACTGTGAAGCGTAGCTATGGCTGGATCACAGGACACTGCTCTTTACAATATCAAGAAGCTGGATGGAACCAATTTCCCATTGTGGAAGAAGCAGATTTGGCACGTGTTGGTACAAAAGAAGCAGATAAAACCTATAAAGCTCAAAGGGATAAAACCAGAAGATATGGACGAAGATGAATGGAGCGAAATGGATGAATTGGCACTTTCTACCATTATGTTGACTTTGGCAGAAAGCATTTACTTCAATGTAGCAGACGAGATGTCGGCTTATCAAGCATGGTTAAAGCTGAGTGATCTTTATGAGAAGCAGAGTGCAGCTTCACAGGTATACTGGCTTAAGAAGTGTGTTGACTTGAAGATGAAAGAAGGGACACCTATGTCCAATCATCTGAATGAATTCAACACAATCTATAGTCAGTTGTCAGCTCAAGGTGTCAAGTTTGATGAACCTGTTAGAGCTATGTTCCTGTTGATCACATTGCCGAAAAGTTGGGACACTTTTCGCATAGCTTTGAGTAATTATGCACCTCCAGATGGTTTGAACATAGCAGGTGTAGAAGGGAGTCTGCTTGCTGAAGAAACCAATAGAAAGACAATGGACAAAGGCAAAGAAACAGCCTTAGTTGTCAGGGGAAGGACCAAAGAAAAGTACAAAGGTGGAAAGAGGAATCAGTCTCGTAGCAAGTCCCGTAGTGCTAAAGGCAAGAGTGACATAGAATGCTACCATTGTGGCAAGAAGGGTCACATGAAAAGAGACTGCAAAGAATGGAAAGCAGAAAAAGGCAAAGAGAAAGCTGAAGACCATGGTGAGAAGAACAAGTCCTCAGTGAAGATTCAAGAAATAAATGTGACAAATGGGTTTTGGGCTGAAGGTGTATCAATAGCTGTTCATCTTGTAAATAGATCTCCTAGCAAGGTTTTGCAGAAGGATTCAGTGCCAGAGATGGTATGGTCAGGCAACATGCCCTCATACAAGCATCTCAGAGTCTTTGGCTGTGAGGCATATACTCACGTTCCAAAGGAATTTAGGAACAAACTTGAGCCAAAGAGTAGAAAGTGCATCTTTCTAGGCTATGGTAATTCTGGTGAGATGGGGTACAGACTTTGGGATCCCGAATCCAGAAAGGTTGTCCGCAGCAATGATGTTCACTTTAATGAATCCAAATATCATTCTAAACCAGAGAGGGTTGAGGAGATTAGAAGAGTTGTCTTCCAAGAAGATGGACCTGCACGTGCAAGACAAAATGTGAGGGCTCAAGAGCAGCAAGGACAGGATAGAGTGGAACCACAGGTTGTGGCTGAGCCTGAGCCACCTATTGTGCATAGATCTGGACGTGTCACACGACCTCCTGATAGGTTTGTTCCATCTATGAACTATGTCATGTTGACTGATTGCAATGAGCCTTCAGGTTACAAGGAAGCAGTGCAAATGAAGGACTCCGGGAATTGGCAATTGGCCATGCAGTCAGAGATGACAGCTCTGCATAAAAACAAGACATGGAAGCTAGTTAAATTACCACAGGGCAAAAAGGCTCTACCTTGTAAATGGGTTTACAGGTATAAGATCACCGCTCATGATAGTCAACCAAAGTACAAAGCAAGGCTTGTTGCCAAGGGCTTTAAGCAAGAACAAGGCATTGACTTTGATGAAGTCTTCTCTCCGGTGGTCAAGATGACTACATTGAGATGCTTTCTTGCATTGGTTGCCATATTAGATTTGGTGTTGCACCAAATGGATGTCAAGACAACGTTCTTGCATGGTGATTTAGATGTGGAAATTTACATGCAGCAGCCAGAAGGGTTTGTTGAGAAAGGCAAGGAAGATTGGGTATGCCTGTTGTTAAAGAGTCTTTATGGCTTAAAACAATCACCGAGGGCATGGTACCATAAATTCCACAAGTTTATGCTTTCTCAAGGCTACAAACATAGTCAGTTCGATCATTGTCTATATACAAAGAAGGCTAAGGATGGTAGTTGGCTGATCCTTATTTTGTATGCGGATGACATGTTGATTGCTGGCAAGCACTTGGAAGAAATTTCAGCTTTGAAGTCAAAGATGGCAAAATCGTTTGACATGAAAGACATGGGTGAGGCAAGTCATATACTTGGTATGCGCATTGAGAGAGACAGATCAAAGAAGTTGATTTGGTTATCTCAAACAGAGTATATTGACAAGGTTTTGCAACGTTTCAATATGGAGAAGGGAAAGGCATTGAGTGTTCCATTGCCACCATATGTGAAACTTAGCAAACAAGATTGTCCTGTGTCTGAGGAAGAACAGGTTGAAATGGATAAGATTCCATATGCGTCTGCAGTGGGTAGTTTGATGTATGCAATGATGGCTACTCGCCCAGACATTGCATTTGCAGTGGGATTAGTAAGTCGATACATGTCAAACCCAGGTAAGAAACATTGGGAGGCAGTGAAAGGAATATTGAGATACCTGGAAGCTACAAAGAGTATGCGTATATGCTATGGGAGTCAGGAGCTAAGTGTAAAGGTTTTTACAGACTCAGATTATGCAGGTGACTTAGACAACCGAAGGTCTACGTCAGGGTATGTCTTTACATTGGTTGGTCGAGCAGTATCATGGCGTTCTAGATTACAAGATTGTGTTACTCAGTCTACTACAGAGGCTGAATATGTTGCACCATCAGAGGCATGCAAAGAATCAATTTGGCTTAATCGACTAGTAACAGATTTGGGAATCAAAGAAGAGATGCATGTGTTATATTGTGATAGTCAAAGTGCTATACAATTGGCTCGCAATCCAGTTTATCACTCAAAGACAAAGCATGTGGATGTGAAGTATCATATCATCAGGGAAATGCTCGAGGATAAGCAACTTCAACTTGTCAAAGTTCACACCACAGAAAATCCTGCTGATCTACTTACAAAAGGACTTCCCTCAGAGAGCTTTGCGCATTTTCACAAGCAGTTAGGTGTAGGGTAGTACATCACTTCTCTACATCTCTTGTATATTAGCTTGTATAGTAGCTTCTCTCACACTTAAAGTACCACATTGGACTTTAAGTGGGAGGTTGTTGGGGTATAAAGCCCAATGTGGTCGCCCAGGTAAGTGGGCGGGCCGCCAGGTATGTACACATATTCTTTTGTAAAAACCTAATAAGAACTCACTATGCTCTACACATTACAGTAGAGAGAGTTCACCATATCGTCGTGATCTTCTTCTCGCACTCTCTCTCGCGTCGCACTTCCGCTCTTACTCCTTCACATTCCTAGCCTTTTCTGTGGCAGCCAAGACACCATTCGACTAGCGTTTTTTACCCTCTGCTCCAACCTTTTCTTCTTACCAATCTTGGACAACCGGAGCCCCGGTCCTTGCCCCTTGGTCTTCTCGGTTGGAAGTTGAACAGTTGTGAATAATTGTTGGCGATCTCCCGACCTCTCCATTGCTGATTTTCAGCATGTTTTGGTGCATTTACAGCCCTCACCTTACCTTCTCGGCATCCACTGTTCATCACCTAGCATTTTTGCTCAAACCCCTACGTTCTCACGGTGTTTTGAGCTCCCTTTTGCTGTAATTTTAGGTTTGGATAGCACCTCGACTTTGCTTCATCAGCATCCCTTTGGGTTTCCCTTGCCTCTCCCATCACGTACCCCCTACTTCACAGTCTTCTAGCGTTCTATCCGGCGTGGTTTGCTGATGCTATCTTCACCTTTGCTTCTGATTTTACACACAAGACTTCTCTACTAATTTTTTGTCTGTACCTATGGCGACACTCCGAGTGTTACCATATACATGTGGTAGTGATGTGTGTGAACACACTAGGACCGCCGGGGCATTTTTTCCCTCTTTAGGAGGTTTTTTCCCCCGTGCATTATATATACGCCCATCACTCTAGGGCTATCTATCTTTTCCATTGCACACTAAGTAACACACTCTATTGTGTGCCTTGAGCTTCCTTCGTCTTCTCCAAGCTGTGTGTGTTTCTCTGCAACCCTAATTCCAACAATTGGTATCAGAGCAGGTCACGTCCTCCCGGCTGAGTCGCCAGCTGCTCCAGTACACGCCTGCTCACTTTCTCCTATTTCAGTGAGCTTTGGCAAGCGTTCACAAGTCGACAAATATTTTGGGTAAGCTCGTAGACCTTAGTCTGCTCAGATTTTGGATTTGGGCTCATTTCGGCCTCTATTTCCACTACAGTTAGTACTGCACAGGCTATTTCATCATTTTGTGCAGAATTTCTGTCAATGCCGTTTTCTGCATAACAGGTGCCTTATAGTCTTCTACGGTTTGTGCTATATAGCAAAGGTTGTTCCCACTTCATTTCTCCTATTTTCGAGCAGTTTTCACATCAGGTGCAACATTTACCATGGCTGACAACAACAACACAGATGTGTTCAAGATGTTTGCTGCTGAGGAAAGGTTGGATGGGGATAACTACCCTATGTGGGCTTATATGATGCAACATGTTCTAATGTCAAAGGGTGTCTGGAACATGTTGCAGGGCATTGATGTACGTCCTGGTTCTGAGGATGTAGGCGATGTTGAGGATGTTGCAGGTCTTGCTGCAAGGATTGCAGCTGTTAATTTGCCTACGGCAGAACAAGCTCGTTGGGATGTTGAGGATGCGCAGGCTCATGCATTGATTGCATTGTCTGTGAAGGGCACCATTGTTCCTCACATCCGTTCAGCAAAATCTGCAAAACAGGCTTGGGATATTCTAGCAAGTCTTTATGCAAGCCAGAATGAGGCTAAAATTGCTTTGCTGCGTAAAGAGCTGGAGTCAAAGATTATGCATGAAAAAGATGATATGGACACTTTCCTTGCTAGTGTCAAGGATATCAATGAGAAACTTATTTCTGTAGGTGACGTTATTTCAGACAGTTCCCTTGGGCAGACTGTTCTTGATGCCTTACCAGATTCTTACCAGACTTTTGCTAGTACTTGGAGAATTATGACCCAAGGAAATCCAAAAATTGTCAAGTTTGATGCATTATGCACATTGCTATTGCAAGAGTCACTTTCCAGAAAAAACAGGACTAGACAGCGTGCAGTTGAACAGGCTTTTATTGCTTCTCAAAGAAAGGGTGGTAACAGCAATGCAGCCACTTCTTATGGTTCTGCTACGAGTGGCAAAAATTCCGTTCCTAATGCTTCTGCTGGCAGCAAAAAGAAGATGTTTGCAAAAAGAAGAGGCGTTGCCATTATTGTAAAGCCAATGATCACTTGATCAAGTCGTGTCCTAAGTTGAAGGCCAAAGAGGCTAAGAAGAAAGAGGGTGGTTCCACTGCAAATGCTGGTTCCACTACAAATGCAGCCATTGTTGAGTCTTCTGTGAAAGGAGACTGTGTTGTTGATGTTGATGCAAAATGGGCTTTTAGCGCAGAGTGCACTTACAATCCTGTTGTCCATGATGCATGCTTGTCAGTTGCTGCAGATTCACATGTGTGGTATTTCGACAGTGGTGCTACAAAGCACATTACCTCACATCGTGAATTGTTTACCTCTCTCGAGTCTGTCCCTCATGGGAATTCAGTCACTTGTGCCAACAACGCCTCTTATCCAGTTCAGGGAGTTGGAAAGATTGTGCTCACTGCTGCTAATGGCAGCTCCTTCACACTTGTTGATGCACTTTATGTACCTGGGATCAAGAAGAATCTCTTGTCTGTATCCGCACTTTCTAGACTTGGACTTGTAGTCAAATTTGTGGATGATAGATGTACAGTTCATGATCTCAGTTTTGGTGATGAAATTGTTGCATATGGGCTTTTGTGTTGTGGGCTGTATAAGCTCACTTTGTATGACAAGTGTGGACAAAATTTTGCAAATGCTGTTGCAGATTCAAGGGCTTTTTCAGATGCAAAACTTTGGCATGCACGTTTTGGTCATCTAAATTTTGCCAGTTTGCTGCATTTGCAGAAATCTGACATGGTTGCTTCTTTGCCGCCTCTTGAAGCACCTATCAAACATGTTTGTGAAGGCTGTATTTTGGGTAAGATGTAGCATTCTATGTTTCCAAAGGATGGTTCAGTTTGGGCCACATGCAGGTTGCAGCTTGTGCATAGTGATGTTTGTGGGCCCATGCAAACTCCGTCCTTGGGCAATTACCTGTACTTCGTGACTTTCGTTGATGATTACTCCAGGCATGCATGGGTATTTCCACTTAAAGCGAAGTCCGAAGTTTTTATGTGCTTCAAACAATTTCTGGCTATGGCTGAAAATGTCTCGAAATGTACTATGGGCACCCTCCGTTCCGATCGAGGGGGGGAGTATATGTCTCATGAATTTAATGCATTTTTGGCTAGTTGTGGGATAAAACACCAATGTACAGTGCCTTATACACCTCAGCAAAATGGTGTTGCTGAGAGGAAAAACAGGTCACTGACGGAAATGGCACGATGTATGGTCAAAAGTCAAGGTTTGCCGCATTCTTTTTGGCTTGAGGCCATCATGTGTGCCAGTTATGTACTTAACATGTGTCCTATGAAAGATTTGCAGTCTATTCCTCCATATGAAGCATGGCATGATAGAAAGCCTTCTATTGAGCACATGCGTGTTTTTGGTTGTTTGGCATATGCTTTGGTGCCACAAGTGCAACGCAGAAAATTGGATGATAAGGTTGTCAAATGTATTTTTGTTGGTTATAGTGCTGAAAGCAAAGGTTACAGGTTGTATCATCCGCAAACAAAACATATTCTGGTTTCTCGGGATGCAGTGTTTGCGGAAGATTCTGTTCAGCCCTTGTTGTCATGTACTAGAGACAGTAATGTAAGCTCAGAGGACATTTATGACACTTTGTTGCCTCTTTTTAGTGGTGGAAATACGAATGTAAGTTCCAATGAGGCGAATGTACAGCCTATGGGGGTTTCTGAAAATGTTTTAGATCAGCCTATTACTGATGCAGATGTACATGATGTACTTGATGAGGAAAGGTCTGAAAATGAGCAGGCTAGAGGTATGCCAAAATGGCTAGTGCACACTTTGTGTGATAGTAAATTGGATGCACCTTTGTCTAGTCGTACTCGTTCAGGCTCTTGCCATGCATCTTATTCATCAGATTGTTATGCTTTGGCTGTGTCTAGTTTACATGACGTTGAGGAGCCTCTGTCTTTTGATGAAGCACAGAATTCAAAAAATTGGATGGCTGCCATGCAATCAAAATATGATGCACTTATAGAAAATGACACATGGACTTTATGTGATTTGCCTCCTGGCAAAAAGGCCATTGGTACGAAGTGGGTTTACAAGTTGAAACGCAAGCCGGATGGTGAGATCGATTGCCATAAGGCTCGACTTGTTGCAAAAGGTTATGCACAGTAGATTATGAAGAGACTTTTGCTCCCACTTGTCGTATGACTACTGTACGTTTTCTATGTGCATTGGCAGCTCATTTTGGTTGGGATGTACATCAATCAGACATTGTTAGTGCTTTCTTGAATGGTGACATATTTGAGGAAGTTTATGTAACGCAGCCTCGCGGTTTTGTCATAAATGGACAAGAGGACAAAGTGTGCAAATGTAACAAGGCTTTGTATGGGTTGAAGCAATCTCCTCGTGCTTGGTATGAGAAAGCTGACACTCATTTGGTCAAACAAGGTTTTCGTAACAGTCCAACAGAAAGCACATTGTATGTAAAGTGTGAGGGTGATGTACTTCTCATTGTGGTTCTTTATGTTGATGATTTGCTGATCACTAGACCAAATGAGAGACATATTGCTGAATTTAAGGCTGATTTGAATGCTACTTTCAAGATGAAAGATTTGGGGCTGTTGCATCATTACTTGGGTATACAGTTTAAGCAGTATGATGGTGGTATTGCCTTGTGTCAGAAAAGTTACATAGAGACATTGCTATGTAAGTTTGGACTTGAGGATTGCAAACCTATTGCCACTCCCATGGAAACAGGTTTGAAGTTGAGTCTACATGATGCTGGCGATCCTGCTGATGTCAGTCTTTATCAAACTGTTGTTGGCTGCCTCATTTATGTATGCAACATGAGGCCAGATATTCAGTTTGCAATCTCACAGGTCAGCAGATTTATGCATAGCCCAGGGTCTAAGCATTGGCAGGCTGTCAAGAGGATTTTCCGCTACCTTAGTGGCACTTTACATCTTGGCTTGTTTGATCCCAAGGGGGGATCATTGCCACCAGACTTACATGCTTTTTCGGACTCAGATTGGGCTGGTTGTTTTGACACGAGAGTGTCCGCAAGTGGTTTTTGTTTCATGCTTGGTAGTTCATGTATATCATGGTTGAGCAAGAAGCAACCTATTGTGGCCACTTCGAGTTGTGAGGCTGAGTACAGGGCAGTCTTCATAGCTACGGTTGAGTGTGTATGGCTCAGACGCGTTATGGCTGATTTGGGTGTTGGACAGGACACTGCCAACACTATCTACACTGACAGTCAGAGCACGTTGGCAGTTGCGAGGAACCCAATTTTTCATGCTCGCACAAAGCTCATTGAGGTGCATTACCACTATGTCAGGGAGATGCTCTCAGCTGGCTTATGTGCCAACACAGGACAACCTTGCAGATCTTTTCACAAAGGCATTGTCTTGTGAGAATCTTGAAGCTTTCCGCAAAGCTTTGGGCTTACTCCCCTTTGTGGACTGATCATGTCCTCAGGGCATGGCACTTCCCTTTACTCATGTGCCAGCTCTCGTTCACTGCATCAATCCAGGGGGGATTTGTTACCATATACATGTGGTAGTGATGTGTGTGAACACACTAGGATTGCCGGGGCATTTTTTCCCTCTTTAGGAGGTTTTTTCCCCCGTGCATTATATATACGCCCATCACTCTAGGGCTATCTATCTTTTCCATTGCACACTAATTAACACACTCTATTGTGTGCCTTGAGCTTCCTTTGTCTTCTCCAAGCTGTGTGTGTTTCTCTGCAACCCTAATTCCAACACCCAGCCATGCCCTGGAGATGTTGTTGATGCAGAAGGAGCTTTGATAGCGGAAGGAGGCAACAAGAAAGGTAAAGGTAAGAGGAAGAAGAAAAACAAGGACATTGAATGTTACCACTGCCACAAGAAAGGGCACAAAAATCAAAATGCAAAAAGAAGAAGTGAGACAAGGCCAACAGGGAGAAACAGACAATCTCGACTATAGTTGTAGCCTCTCACGAGACGACGAGGACCGCTCTAATCACGACAATGGACCACACTCTTGCTACATTGCAGACACATACTTCGGTTGTTGACAATGGAGCCACCACTCACATGACTCCCCAACAGTCTTGGTTTAGCTCTCTCAGGGAGACTCACGGGCAGCAGACCATCACTATGGGTGACAACCATGAGATTCTAGTGTCTGGCACAGACCAGATTACCCTTTATCATTCTACCTTAGACTCGAACTTCAGTTCAGTGGAAGCACCTTACATTCTAGACATGGCCTTCAACTCCTCTCTGTGTCGAGTTTGGACTCTCAGGGAGATGACATACACTTTGGGAGTGGCATAGTCACCATTTATGATTCTACGATAGGTACTATCCTTGTATGCGATGAGCGTGATAGTTCTCTATACCGCCTCACTTCTCTTCTGTCTCAGACCACGGAGTCTTCTTCTCTATGGCATGCACGATTTGGACATCTATGCTATCAGCAGCTTCAGCAGGCTGCTAGGAACTCTATGGTGGAGAGTTTACCGGTGATACATTCCTCATCAGGCGTATGCAAGGCTTGCCAGATGGGCAAGCAACACAGGGTTGCATTTTCGAAGCAGGCATCCAACAAAGCTTCGGCACCACTTGCACTGGTTCACATTGATCTAGTGGCCCGATGAGCACTCCTTCATTTTCTGGCTCACAGTTTTTGCTTGTGCTTATGTATGATTTCAACATGTACACTTAGGCTTCATTCTTAAAGCTCAAGTAGGAGATTTTCAGTTTCATTCAAAATTGGAAGACGATGAAGGACTTGCACATCAAATGTATTCGCTCAGACAAAGGGGGTGAGTTTACCTTGAAGGACTTTGCACAGTAGTGCAAGTCAGAGGGCATCCAACGTCAGCTGACTACTCCTTACACTCCTTCCAAAATGGAGTTGTTGAGTGAAAGAATCGGACTATCATGGAGATGGATTGAGCATGCTTTCGCATGCTTCTTTGCCCCGGGTTTACTAGGCAGAGGTGTGCAACACGGTGGTTTACATCTAGCATGGTTATCTTACCCATGCTTTGCAGGACATGAGTCCCTATCAGTCTTACTACGAGTGCAAGCCCTCGGTCTCACACTTTTGATTTTTTGGGTGTTCGGCCTTTGTCAATGTGCCAAAGAAGAAGCGACAGAAGTTAGACTTCGAGGCAAAGAAGCTCATCTTCCTAAGCTATCCACGAGAGTTTGATGGATATCGGCTTTATGATCCTGATGCCAAGACCACCACAGTTAGCCGTGATGTGACTTTCATGGAGCTTTTCAGCACACCTATAGAGGGGGCATCATCCAAGCCTATACCTTCCCTACCTCCTCCTCGTCCACCTCCTACACCTGATCCTACCCCTATCCATGTTCCTGTTCCTGTTCCTGTTCCTATACCCTCTACACCACAACCAGTTACCTCACACGATCGTGCCATGTTAGATTCCGATTCTGATGTGGATTATGGTTCTCCTTTGGTGGAGGTGGTCCCACCTCACAAGGAGAATGTACCTGGTTGGCTCTACTCTATGGTTTCTTCCTCTGGAGTCACAAAGTTACCAGCGCCACTAGACCTTGGATAGCCTCGAAGTTCTGCATGCCTTTAGGATAGGAAAGTTTATGACGATGTAGAGTTCGTGAACTTTGCACTCATGTCTCAGATTCAGGCTTCACAAGTTGAGCCTTCCTTGATGGAGGAAGCACTCCAACATGATTGTTGGAGGCGTGCCATGCAGACAAAGATCGAGCGGAATAAAACCTGGACTTTGGTTCCCAGGCCCAACAAGCGGAAGGTGGTTTCTACAAAATGGATTTTCAAGACAAATTACAAGGCCAATGGTTCCCTCGACAAACACAAGGCAAGACTTGTTGCTCGGGGTTTCACACAGTGACCATGCGTGGACTTTGGCAAGACCTTTGCTCCCACCGCTCGCATGGAGATTTGGATAAAGAAGTTTATGTGGAGCAACCTCCGGGGTTTCGTATACCAATCAAGGAGGATTGGGTTTATTAGTTGTGGAAAGCATTTTATGGACTGAAGCGTGTTGGACGACATTGGTACCTCACACTTTGACCAGTTTCTTGTGAAGCTGGGGTTACGACATACCTCATCAGATTCCAAATGTTATGTTGTCTATGGTGGCTCTTTGGTTGCAATAGTGATTGTCTATGTGGACGATCTTATTTTCAGAGGCTCATGGACCAGCAGGATCAAGTCGATCATGAAAGCTATGGAGACAAGTCTCGAGATGATTGATCTTGGGCTTCTTTACTATTTTCTTGGATTCGAGATTTTTCAAACACTAGACGACATCTTCTTTTCTCAGCGGAAGTATGTGAAGGCCATCCTAGAGAGATTCTAGATGAGAAGATGTAGACCAATTGGAACTCCTCTTGAGCCCCGAGAGAACATATTGCTTCACGATCCATCCCCACAGATTGACTTGGAGCAGTACAGGAATGTTGTTGGCTGCCTCGTATGGCTTACATATTCCCGACCAGACATCTGTTACATAGTTTTTGTCCTCAGTTCCTTCAATACCCGACCTCGTCAACGACATTGGCAGTGTGCCCAACCTACTTTGTGGTACATCAGTGGCATCTTGGACTCTTAGGGTCTTGTAGTCATTCAGATTGAGATTGTGTATTGAGAGCATCATTTGTAGAGCACTTGTGTTCTCCCTCTCTCTCTCTCTCTCTCTCTCTCTCTCTCTCTCTCTCTCTCTCTCTCTCTCTCTCTCTCTCTCTCTCTCTCTCTCTCCAATGTTTTTGGCGCGCGTGGCTCACACCCTCTGCGTTGCTCACTCTCACAGTAGGGAGTGAGGAAGATGAAGAGAAGAAGATGTATCTCTACGAAAAAGAAGTAGTCTCCTCACATATAATCACTCTTAGAGCATAGCTTAGCATAGTGATAATGAAGATGGTGAGATTGATAAGCATTGCTTTGAGCATAACTCTTGGTTGGATTTGCATTCCATAGCCAAGGGGTGTTGGTGTACGCTCTCTACTTCTCAAGATTGGAGAAGGAGATGACTTGTGTGCACAACACACAATGGGGGAGTGTGTGTGTGGCTTGTGGAGTATATGGGGGGGGGGGGGGGGGGGGGGGGGGGAGAGAGAGAGAGAGAGAGAGAGAGAGAGAGAGAGAGAGAGAGAGAGGATTCAATTTTTCTACTTTACTCTTGCTACAAGCCTATTAGCTCAAGTCTTGGGCTAGCCAATGAATGGTTCTAGTCGTAAAGAGCTTGAGCGTAGAGTCCGTCTCTAGAGCTTCCATCATAGAGAGAGAGAGAGAGAGAGATCTTACTTTTCCAACTTGGGCACTTAAAAAAGTGTATGAGAGGAGCAAGAAGAGCCAAAAATCCCCACAGCCCCTCGTTATATGCTTTGTGCAAGTGTGCAACTAGACTTCAATTAGAATGCTTAACACTTGGCCAATGAGGTGGAAACACCTCATATTGCAACTCATGCGTGCCACACACTCGTCCACTCTTGCCTTGCATGATAGAATTCATCCCCTCCCTTCCCCCTTGTTGGGTCTCTTCTTGGCAAGTGGAGACAAAAGACACTTTTTGAGTTCACTCAATGCAAGTATGTGCTACTTTGGACATGTGGCCTAGTCAAGCTTAGTAAACAAAGACTATAGTCAACTTACTAAATGAGGAAGGTATGATCTAATCTTAGTCTTTAGCTTTTCCCTTTAATTTAATAAAAACCATAAACTTACCTTTTTATTAATTAGCTCGGGTTCAAGACCTTTGCACAAACCTTGGAGGCTTATGAAGCTGACCCGGGGTTACAACCTTCCTGCTAATTTGGGACTTGCTAAATTAGGATAAACTTTTGTAAAAATTTTAAAAAAAACTCACTCTAAGACAATTTGTGGCAATTTAGAATTTCATCCTAAGGCTCCCCAGACTTCATACTTGGAGTCTAAAGATCATTCTCAGACATCCCATCTCTTTCTACCTTAATGATCTCTCTTCTCCATAGTTGTCTTGTATACATATATGGTGTTGTAGGTGTTCTCTAGTGTCAAAGATCTTTTCGGAGTCAGCCACATTGGAGTCGAGGTGTTTAGTGGATCAAAGTTTAATCTACGTCTTCATTACATCTTTCGTTCCCTATTTTGATATGAAAATGGAGAAGATAAGGAGCAGCTCAAGAACAGATGGCATAGGAAATAGTATTATTGAGTGTGCCAATATAAAGATAAAGCTTTCCCAAAAGTGATGGGTGTATATACAAGTCGAGGAAAAACAAGTGAAAGGGTCACGGTGGCTTTCTAAAACAATAAGAAAGTGATAAAATCATTAGGTTGAGTTTAACTGGAATCAGTGTTTGGGAAAGGATTGCCTCAGCTTAACCTTGATTCGGTTGAAAATTGAAACTAGCCAGTTGCAAACCATGGTAAAGGGAAGAAAAATCGATGAGATAAGTGAGAGAATAGTTCAAAAATCCCAAGAAAATAGTTAAAAATCTTTCAAAATTGAAAATTTCTACTAGTAGTGCTAGTTTGCATCTTTATATGCAGAAGACTTGGCCGCTTAGGAGAAAAGGCTTTCCCAAACATTGTCGGCTGCTAAATAAAAGAGACTTTCCCGAACACTGACGGGAACTAAGCTATAGAATGCAAGAAAAGTAAAGCCATGTGAGGCTGTGAAATGAAAGGTGAAATTAAAATAACTCATTAATATGTGTGTGTGTGTGTGTGTGTGTGTGTGTAGGTTACAAAAGACCACGGCTCTTCAAAAGGGTAACAAATGGAGAAAAGAATACCACTTCTTGGTTAATGAGAAGAAAAAGCTAGAAATTGATCAAGATACATAGGCATGCCATTATCAAACCATAGAGAGATTATTCTTGCAAAAGCATTTAGGGTAAGGGGTTCCTCTATACCTGTTTGCATCACAGTCAACAAAAGAAAATTTCATTAGTCAATGGAAGACATGTGTCACAAAAGAAGCCCACATGTTATAGATGTCAACCAAAAATACAATGCAAAGGAAATTCCTTATAGTAGGAAGCTGGCACCTGGGTATTGCTCTCCATAGCTATTGGATTGTGTCGAATGTAGGAAAAGGGGCCCAATAATTGCTTTGTGATGCCAAGTGTGTTGTTGTCATACACGAGCACTTGTATGTAGTATGTCTTTGCTTGCACCAAGTCCATAAAGGACACCTCTTTTAAAGCCATGGCTATGCATGCAAAGGGTAGTGGTGGAGTGGAGCCACGCCTCAACCAAGCAAGAAAAAATGTCTTTCTGTGGGGGCTACCTCCTGTAAGTGAAACCATATAAGCGCAGGGCATATCTGCCAAGTGGTGGGAAAAATTTCTCATCGCGCCAATAAATGATGGCCCCTCCACACATTTTTAGACATGCATGAGATGATAACTCTATAAGCCTTTTAGGCTTTTCCAATTTTTGTTAATAAGGAATTTTTTAAGAGGAGCATTGTATGGACCAAGAGAGTCCTAAAAAAATTGGTGCATCGGCCCATGTGGTAAAAAAACAATTATTTATGGGCACTATATGTGTATCCCTCCTTCCAATCCCACACTAGGGACAGAGATGGGGCACTAGGCCCCCTCTCATGGGGGTCGTAGTGCCCATCATCAAGAGACACTAGGTGTAAGAGTGCCTTAGGATCACGAGTAAAATTGGAGGAACAATATCCCTATGGGGCCTGCGTTATCAATCTCCATAATTTTGCTTTTTCAAATCCATTTCTACAAAAAACAGCTACTAGCTGGTGAATGTCTATATAGGCTTTTAGGGTATCCGAGTTGAAAAATAAAATAGGTTTTAGTTGTGATAGGATGACTTTATGTGCCCAGTTGCTAGGTCTATTGCTAGCTCTGTGGATGTATTTTATATAGGAGGAATTTGAAGGAGTGTATGATTTTTAGCTAGAGCTTTGTGGATTTTTCCATCAATTTTGGAGAGGGAAAGATTTAGGAACATGGTTTCTAAAGCTTTCTTTCCTTCAATGGTGAGCTTTGGTGGGTAGATACCTTCCTTAGGTATGAACCATTCTGAATTTTGACAATCTATCAAAGGATATCATCAAAATACCTAAAAGGGTTGGCTAGCTCAATTAACTTTACCCTAGAGGTAGGAGACAACATCATTTTTTCATAGTAATCGTACTCACATGCATGTAAATAAAGATTACACCAGATGGGTGAACATGCAAGCCCCATGGAATTCCATTAGTCTGCTGGTAGAATTTTTGGTAGCATTGAATGTGCATATGGTTAATCAACCAAGTATTGATATTAAATACATCATCAAAAGAGAAGGAGAGTCCATTCCTATATTTGGTTATTGACCAAGCCCCTTCTTGACAAAAAGTTGGGAAGTTCTAGAAAGAAATGAAGGGGGTGTTAGCAACTTGGAAAGCACAAGTAACGAGATTATTGATAAGAGGGATAGTCTCATATCTCCATTATCGGGGATGTTCTCATAACATTTCTTAATGTTTGCTGAGTAGAAAGAGCTAGCACCTTTTGGTAGGTTAATTACACAATCATAAATGCATTCAATAATCCACCATGACTATATTTTTAGATTATGGCAGAGAAGAGCTTTTTGGTTCAGAATTTTTGCTCTTTGTTTTAGCTTTGGGAGGCAAGATTTCAATAAGCATGCCATAAGTAAAGAGGCTTTTGAGTAAATACTAGAAGCTGTTGAAGATGATGAAACAGGAAACAGAAGGAAGACAGCAACTCAGAGTAGGAAGAAGATGGAGAAGGAGAAGACACAGAGCTTGTGTACGAGATCTCTGTAGTCTCTCTCTCTGTATTGGAATAATAGAGTATGTACAAACTCAGAGCTACAAAGCTTATATGAAACCCTAAGAGATAAAGTGTCCTTTCACACCGGATGTCCAGGGGGAAAAACCCAGTGGGAGAAAAGTGCCCCTGGTGAAGCGCGTATACACACTAACACTACTACATGTCTACAAATCCCCCCTGTAGTGATAGTGTGAATCCGTACAAGGTAGCAAATCATCATGTGTATGAGAGTAAGCCCAAAGCTTTTCGGAAAGCTTCAAAATTTTCTCCTGATAACGCCTTCGTAAATAGATCTGCAATGTTATCCTGTGTAGGACAGTAAGTTAGTGTGATCTCCCCTGCATGTAGCCTTTCCCTGACATAGTGGTAGTGAACATCTATGTGCTTTGTTCTTGCATGAAATACTGGATTCCTTGCAATTGCCATAGCACTCTGACTGTCAATGAAAATGGTAGTGGGTGCCTGTTGACACTCATAAAGATCTGCCAATAACCTGCGTATCCATACACAATCAACTGTTGCTGTGAAAGCTGCCCTGTACTCAGCTTCACAAGTTGATGTAGCCACTGTGGGTTGCTTCTTGCTTAGCCAAGATATACATGCATTTCCCAAGAAAAAACAATTGCCACTTGTGGAATGTCGTGTGTCAAAATCACCAGCCCAATCTGAATCGCTGTAATCAAGAAGCTGCATAGAACTGTGCTTTCCTTACATATCCCCCCTTGGAAAGAACATGGCAAGATTAGGGGTACCTGAAAGGTAACGAAATATGCGCTTCACAGCCTGCCAATGATGCATACCTGGGCTGTGCATAAATCTGCTTGCTTGTGAAACCCCAAATTGAATGTCTGGACGAGTGTTGCCTGCCAAATATATCAAGCAACCAACCGCTGCTGCATAAGTATGTACATCAAAAGTTTCTCCAGCATCATGCATGCTCAACTTTGATCGAGTTTCTACGGGTGTAGAGATTGGCTTACAATTTTGCATACCAAACTTGTCCAAAATTTTATGCAAATATTTTGCCTGCAACATGTATATGCCATCCTCTGATTGCACAAACTGAATACCCAAGTAATAATGTAGCAAACCAAGATCAGACATCTCAAAGGTTTTTCTCAAAGCATCTTTAAACGCTTGAATTTCATCTGTAGTATTCCCTGTAAGAAGCATATCATCCACATAAAGTGTTAGCATAATGAGAACTCCATCTCTCTATTTGACATACAAAGTACTTTCTGTTGGACTATTTTGAAATCCCTAGCCAATCAAATAAGTATGTATCTTCTCATACCATGCTCTTGGAGCCTGTTTGAGACCATACAAAGATTTATGCAATCTACATACCTTTTGCTCTTGACCTTTTACAACAAAACCACTTGGTTGAATTACATAAACTTCTTCCTGCAAATCACCATTCAAAAAAGCAATTTTGATATCCAAGTGATGCACTTTCCAACCATGATGAGCAGCAATTGCAACTAGTGATCTAACTGTGGACGCACGAGAAGTAGGAGCAAAGGTTTCATCATAATCTATGCCTTTCTGTTGCGCATAGCCTTTTGCCACAAGCCTTGCTTTGTACCTGTCAACAGTACCATCTTGTTTCCTTTTTACCTTAAAACCCCACTTTGTACCAATAGGCTTTTTACCTGTAGGCAAGTCCACTAGATCCCATGTATGATTCTTATGAATAGAATCAATTTCTTGCTGCATAGCATCTTTCCACTGAACACACTCTAAAGCTTGTTCAAATGAATCAGGCTCATCTGCATCACAAAGAGTGCTAAAGCAAGCCAAATCTACTTGCTCTCTGCCAAAAGTAGTACCAACACGTGTTTTTCGTGGCAACGGTGCATCCAACTTGCTATCCTGCAAAGTTTTCTGAACCCATTTAGGCAAGGTTCTTTCTTCCCTGAGAACTTCTTGCTCTTCACGCACAATTTCCTCTACAGCATGAGGTGTCACATGCTGATCAAAAGATTGATCAAGATTATCAACCTGTTGTGATTCTTGATTCTCCACAAAAGAAGGAAGCAAACCTTCAAATACATCATGTGTCTGCATATGAGGTACATCAAAAGAAACCATAGGTTGAGCAGTAGTTTTTGCAAAAATTACATCACGACTTTCAAAAATCTTGTTTGTAGCAGGATTGTAAAGTCTATAACCTTTACTTCCACTACTGTACCCCACAAATATACATTTGATTGCCTTATCATCAAGCTTCCCACGTAACTGCTGAGGGATGTGAGCATAAGCAAGACAACCAAAAACACGAAGATAACTGACTGAAGGTTTTCTGTCATACCAAGCTTCATATGCAGTAATGGTCTTCAAGGCACGAGTAGGACACCTATTCAAAACATGTGCTGCACAAGCAACTGCCTCCATCCATAGCTTATGAGGCAAACTCTTAGCCTTGAGCATACATCTAGCCGTCTCCATTAAAGACCTGTTCTTCCTTTCTGCAACACCATTCTGTTGTGGTGTGTATGGCATAGTGCATTGGTGTTTAATGCCTTTCTTTCCCAAAAAATCCTTAAATGCACCTGACATGTATTCACCTCCTCGATCGGTACGAAGAGTCTGTACTTTGCAACCTGTTTCATTTTCAACCATGGCGACATAATGTTGAAAAACTGCAAACACATCTGACTTGGCTTTGAGTGGATACACCCAACAAAACCTGGAAAAGTCATCAATGAAGGTCACAAAATAAAGGCTGTTTCCTATAGATGGGGTCCTCATAGGACCACATACATCACTGTGTACAAGCTGCAACTTTCGTGTCGCTCTAACTGAACCATCCTGCGAAAATGCAAATCTGTGCATCTTTCCAAGAACGCAACCTTCACATACATGTTTTGGTGGCATCTCCAATAAAGACAAATCATGCACCATATTATGACGTTGTAAAGTCATCAAACTACCATAACTAACATGCCCAAATCTAGCATGCCACAACTCAGCATCCTGCATGGCCTGAGTCTTTGTTTCTGCAATACATACCTGAATCTGCTTTTCATAACGATCTAGCACAAATAGTCCATTGTCCAGCGTACCTGTAGTGATAAGAGAATAACCATTCTCTCGATCTCGTACAACACATCTGTCATCCTCAAAAATGACCCGAAGACCATTTTTTGCAAGAGAGGATACAGACAACAAATTCTTCTTGATCCCTGGAACATATAAGACATCTGGCAAGCATAAATCTGAACCATCTGAAATGGTAATCAAAATCTTACCAACTCCTTTGATTGGATAAGAAGCATTATTTGCACATGTCACCTTCTTTCTTGCTGGAGCTGCATCCAATGAACAAAACAAATCCTTCCTTGAAGTAATATGCCTGGATGCACCACTATCAAAGTACCAAATCATTTGTGTCTTGTCAACACTGTAAGCAGAAAAATCTGAACATACTACAAAAGCATAAGAATCCTGCACAAAGTTTGCAGACTCTTCTTTAGCTGTAGAAGAATCACCAGAAGCTGAAACAACCAAACTTGACTCTTTCTTCTTTTCTTTAGCAATTCGCTTTTTACACTCACTAATGTAGTGACCAAGTTTCTTGCAGTAGTGACATTTACCTTTCTTCTTGGACTTGTCGGAATCACCTTTAGACTTCTCTGAAGATTGTCCTGCACTAGACTTGGAGTGATGAGCACTCTCTTTACCCTTGTTTTTGTTCTGTACAACAAGAGCATGATCCATACCATCCACCTGTAAAGACTTGTTCTTACGTGATTGATCCTCCTGCAATAGCAAAGCCACTAACTCTTCAAAATGAAGAGGGTCAGGATTAGCTCGCAAAGACAGAGTCAAAGAAGTCTGAAAAGTCAAATAAGATGGTGGTAGTGAATTGAGTGTTTTGGAAACCAAGTCCTTCTCTGGAATCACTTCATCAATGCTAAGCAATTGCTCTTTAAGATCCCTGATTTTTGTAAGATGCTCGACCATATTGTCACCTTCGTCCATCTGTATTTTGTCAAGTTGTTTCTTCAAAAACTCTATTCTGGCAGCGTTTCTTCCTCCAAACATAGCTTGCAGAGTGTTCCAAGCATCCTCAGAAGTTCTGCAAGATCTGATATGTGGTGTGATTTTCCTCTTTATGGTTAAGGCAATCACAGCCATAGCCTGTGCATCTTTAGTATCCCATCTCTTTTGCTCTGGAGTGACTTGTGAGGGTCCAGCACCAACAGCTGCACCACAACCAGGCGTGGCAGGTGCAATGCTACCTGGACGAACTTCATCTCCAGATACATAATCCCACAATCCTTTACCAACCAAAACATTTTTGGCCATATGTTAACCCTCGTGGCTCACGGACACCCTATCGCCTACGACGGACACTGTAACCGTATTATTTATTTAAGTAGAGTCAGGCACCGGGCTTGTCGGTCCAATAGGGAAAGGTAGAGTGATCGCCGATGAGAGGCGCACTCTAACACGAACATGCTAGGGTTAGTTGGCTAAGCATGGGCGCCCAAGTGTGAATGGGGTGAGCTCACATAAAAGCCAATTAGACCTAAAATTGGGGGATTCTCTCATTGTGCAATAGAAGCTGCTCTTGCTCCATCTCCACCTTCTCCTTCACCATCTCCTTGTGTGTGTGCATGTGAGAGAGAGAGAGAGAGAGAGAGAGAGAGAGAGAGAGTGTGAGAGTGTGTGTGCGATCGAGCGTTGCGGCGGCACGACGGCGGCGAGGCGGTTGAGCGCGGCGTAGCGGCGTCTCCCTCTTCTTCGTGGCGAGGAATCCTCTACGGCAGGAGCATAAGGCGGTGAGTGACACACCATTGCCCTCTTTGAGCTTACTAGTTAAACTAGTTGTGTGCTTGGAGCCGTCTGCGGCTCGTACACGGTGTATCGGCAAGTCCCTTGCTTCGACAGTGCGGCAAGGAGCGCACATTTTTGGCGCCGCTGCCGGGGAATAGCCCTGCACTAAGCCCAAGAGGCACTTTGTGCTTCTTGTATGAGTGGTTTGCAGTAGGAAAGAAGAGGGAGAGGAAGTTAGCATTTTCTGTTTTTCTGCTACGTACATTTAGTATTAGTTAGACAGTTAGCAAAATTCTGTTTTTCTGTTTGCACACAGTTAGCATTAGTCACACAGTTAGCATTTCTTGCGTTTTTTGCGTTTTCTGTGTTTTCACTGCACAGTTCTGTCAAGTTTCAATTTCTGCATTTTCTTTGTTTTCTGTGTTTTCTGGTTTGTGCACAGTTAGGCGCACAGTTAGGCGCACAGTTAGTTAATTAAGTAGGTTAGTAATTAGGTGAACCACCGATTAGCAGGTTAGTAAGTAGGTGGGACAGTAAATAGGTAGGTGAGGTCAACGCGCACCAAAACGCGTACCAAATAATATCTCAAAAAATAAATAAATAAATAAAATAAATATATATATATATATATAAGAAAAAAATTGTTTTTTTTAAAAAAAATATATATATATAAATTTAAAAAAATTGTGAAAAAAAAAATCCAAAAAATAAAAACGCGAGTGAGTGGGAGGTTAAATTTTCGAAAATAAAAAACGTGAGTTATAAAAACGTACGGGTTGGTCTGTATAAAAGATAGATCGGGATCATTTCCCCAAGCCCAGGCCTCAGTCCTCAATCTTATGATATATACTAAACTCACTCTTATATATATACCCTACTCCCTCAAGAGAGAATGAGAGCATGTGGGACAAGTCCTCCACTCTCCTCCCTTCTCTTCCCACTTGCACCCTTAGACTTTCTAGTTTGGGCCTAGTTCCCTACTGGAAATTGACAGTTTTAGGGATTCCGAGGGCATAGAGTGACCAAACGGAGGGCTGTAAAGCACGGCACGACCCTCTGACCGATACGCTCGTTTCGAGCTATCACACGGCCCATTCCACGACACGCTCTAAAAAATCTAGCAAAAAAACAAACAAAAAACACGCTAAAAACTAGTCACAAAGCCTCCTAGAGCAGCTTTTTGACACCTTAGGGTATCAAAAGCACATGCACTTACGCTCTGGGCGGGTGCTAGAACACGAGCATATTGAGGGTGCCTCTGTTCATACGGACACCCATTACCCATCCACGATAGGCTCTAGACCCTCAGCGGGGACACAAGGTAGCACCACCCAAGACCCTAAAATAGCCGCTAGTGATTCCTCCTCCGACTCAGAAATCATGGAAGCATACCCTACCCAAAACACTGAGAGAGAAGGCCATGCACCTCCTGAAGCTCCACAGCCTAGTACTAGTATGTTTAGCCGTTTCATGGAAACATTAGGTAGAGCTACTCGCTCGGAACCTGATGCAAATGAAGCACACGAAGGGGGTGGGGAAGTGGACTCTCCTTTCACATCGCACGTGGACCCCACACCCCCAAAGAGTGTCCATGTGGATATCCTGCCAACTTCTTACCAAGAAGGCCATGTTGAGCTGCCTCCTTCAGAAGTTCCCTCTAGAGTACCGTTGGTGACAAGTAAAACCACGGGGAGCAACATTGCTTCTACCTCACAAGAAACCGTTAACACGTCGACTCTAGAAGGATTGTTCATTAATGATCATTGGACATACGACCTCCACACTGAGGTGTTGACGGATCTACACTCTGGCCACGCCTACCATGTAGGATGGATAGAGATTGTACAATCCACCTCTAGTGCCACGAGCATCGAAGATCAACAGAAAATGATCTGTAATGTTATCCATGGCATTATTCAATCAGAAAGGCAAAACCGAGGGGTAAATATACTCTCAACTGGCCCCATGATATTTCTGGATACGAGCAAGGCTCAACAGCCTACTCTATCACAAATGGAGACTCCTCTAATGAGCCCCATGGACCCATCTTACGTCATTTCACCTGGGGTCTCTATGCAATCTGAGCCTCCGAGCGACAACTTTAGCTTCCCTAACTTGGCTCAACCCTCTATTAAGGAAAACACAATGCTCACTCCAGGGATAAGCCTGACAGAGAATGTACCGATGACATCTACGGTTAGCGCAGTGCCACTACCTAGTGTCGTAGTACCTAATATGGGGCCTCGACCGTATGTGCCTCTAGCCCCTTATGCACACATGGCCCCCACACCTCCAATTGTACCACTTGTTTATGCTCCTCGAGTGCCGCTCCCTAGCCCTTATCCGAGTGGACCTATGCCCGGTTATGTTCCATATCCTGCATCATCCACACATATGCCAAGACCGGTACCCGTCCCTCTCCCACATATGATTCCAAGAGTACCTCCACCGGCCCTGCCTCCTCACATAGGTGACTTGGCAGCGTTTGCTCAAACCATAGGTCGATCTATCGCGGAAAATATGCATCATGCATCTGATAGAGAGCCTAGAAGTAAGGCAGTACAAATTGCCAAACTCACGCAAAAATTCAATGGGGACGAAGATGCTAGAAAACACATTGAAGTGTTTTAACAAGTATGTGATTCCTTAGGGAAACGCAACGAACTACATAAGTGCAATGCCTTAAGCTTGACATTAAGTGGGAAGGCTGGAGATTGGTATAGAACCCTAAGGGTGGACGAGAAAACAATCTACCCTACCCTTCGAAGGTTGTTTCTAAAGGAGTACATACGAGAAGGTGTGCTTTGGGGTGTAGCATCTCAGCTACAGAAGGCCGAACGTAAGGAAGGAGAGTTAGTAAGGGACTTCATTAGTCGTCTAAAGCACTTAAACTCTCGCTGCACTGTAAATGAGCGCTTCAACAATAACCAACTGCTTGATCGATTCATTCGAGGGTTGAGGAATGAAGGAATCTATAATGGACTAGTGATTAGAGGTATCACAACCTGGGAAGATGTCACTGCCAATGCAATCCAATTAGAGGACAACTTGATGATAGCAGGTATGAGGGTGTCTACTGACACGAGATCCACTAGCTCACAAACCATTGAGTATGAACCCATGACTGCAAAGCCCATTGCCAATGAGCCAAAGGTATTTGAGACATTCTTGACAGACCTCACCAAGGCAATCCAAGAGTCTCTTAAGGATAATCGACCCCCTCAAAATAGTCACATGTATCCAAGAAGGGAGCAACAATGGTGTTCCATTTGCTTAGGTCCACATAGCACTAGTGAGTGCCCTACGTTTAGAGTAAAATTTAATGGAACTTGCAACGCATGTGGTAGGTATGGTCACCAAGCTAAGGATTGTTTAATGATCAAACGTATGATGGCAAATAGACCACCTGTAGCCTGGACGGATGCACCTCGAGCTCCTGTATTGATGCCTGCTCCACCTGTTGAGCAACTACCGCAACACATGGTCCCTAGATCTCAAAATGTTGTACAAGCTACACCGCTACCACCTCCTGTGCTAGGACCACAGCCCCCGCATCCAAGAGTCGCCCCTATGAACCAAGTGGGTTGCGAGCCATCAAATGCTTATGTAGATGGCTGTGAGGAGGAAATAGACACTAGTATTGCTTACGGACTTGATACATTGGAAGAGTGTCCTATATACTACATGGAAGATTGTTGGGGGCAAGTCAAGCCGGTTTATCAAGCTGCTGCTCTCGCATCCAGAGGTCAAAATATCAATACCCAGGCTAGGAGGCCACCTCTTCAATGCTACGAGTGTGGTGGACCACATCGGGCAGCGGAGTGCCCTATTAGGCTGCAAAAGAATGCTGCACAGATGCAAATGAATCGAGGGAGCACGTCTGCAATGCCAATACTCACATGTAATCGTTGTGGCATAGATCACTTGATTGCCCAATGCCCCTATAACCCAAATGCGCCTAAAATCACACCCCTAAATTTGGTCGAAATTGCTAGTGTGACATCACCAATACCACCCGTCGCACCCGCTTATGCGATTACACGGTCCATGCTTCAAGGGCCAGGCCATATCCTCGAAGAGAGAGATACCGCGTCAGTTATCCAAGCAAAGAAAAAGAAGACACGAAGGAAGAGGTCGCAGAATACGGGAAATTCAAAGCCAAGTTCCAAAACAAACATAGGAACAGGAGATGACCCCGTGTATATGAATGACCTCGAGGATGATTCAGATTCAATCGAGACAATGGAGACTAGAACCAATACCACAAAGGGAAAGACCGACAAAGAAAACCGTAACATGGAACCAAATGAAAACCGAATAAGAGAAAACCATAAAGAGCCTCTGAAAACACCACAAGTGTTTCCAAATCCAATCCAAGACCCCCAAGATAAACCGCAGGGGCAAAAAGGGAAGAATCGTAAAAAGAAGATTGGGACGTATCCAAACCCAATAGACGAGATTGAGCAGGTGAAACATCTAAGAGGTTTAGTGGAGGAGACTCAAGGGAAACTAGAACCAGAACCCATGCATGTCAAAATTCATGACACAGTGTTTCCCACGCAAGTTCATCCAGCCCACATGAACCATAGACCGTTAGCCATATCTAGTATCATCCAAGAAGGGAGTGAGGACGGGACATCAAAAAGTGAGCATACACGTTTCTTGTTGGAAAGGATGTTTAACGAAGGAATACCTGATCCCATTGAGGAATATGAGATTCCATCCTCACCAGTTCCTAGTCAAGGACCTACACCCTGCAAAATGCCAATGAATGTTGCCAAACTAGTGGACTTCATGTCTTCTGAGGTCCGAACCACGATCATAGCACAGCTGTATGGAGATCTTGAGTTATTCCTTGCACTTCGAGCGTTCCTTAACGGAGAGCTACGAACGGGATTACCACAGTTTGCGCAACCAAATAGGCCTGACTCGATTATGATTGATGAGGAAAATCATGTGCAATCACTTGACTTAGATGGACACGAGTCCGTGATCGAGGTACCCATTAACGAATTAGGGCAGTATTTTGAAGGCGACGAGTCTAATGCGACCCTACCCATCACTACCAAGGGATTAACTATAAAGGGAATTCTTGATGGTGGTGCGGGAGTTAGCATCGTTACAAAAGATTGTTGGGAATCCATGGGAAAACCCCGCCTCAGTGTTACTAACATTGTGGTAAAGATGGCAAATGGTACCATAGCCAAACCTATGGGGATGCTCAAGGATCTTAAGATCAAAGTTCTAGGACACAAGGTACGACATACGTTCATTGTAATGGATTTCTCTAAACACCTTATGTCATATGAAATGATTTTAGGACGACCATTCATGAGGGAAGCACAAATGGTTCATGATTGGTCTAAAAATCATGTCGATTTGCAATTCCAAGACTCTGTCCTTAGAGTGGATTTGGTGACTGGTAAGGTACACCCCTTAGGGAGTAAAACCATTATTGATCATCGCTCTGACACCACAGTTCACTCGGCCCCACTACAATATTGTTACACTTGTAAGAGGGATACAGACATTGGCCAAGATTCTCCTTACATGGATGTGTTACCGGGTATGACAGAATCAGACAACGTAGACTGGGTACACCTAGCTGCAACCATAGATACCTGGGGAAATAGAGGAACCACTTGGGTCACACCAGAGGGGGAAGAGGTACCACAAATTGCACCTCTGAACATGATAAGTGCCATACATGCATCTTCTAAGGGCAAGGCAATTGTGGACCAATGTGACAGTGACACCGATAGCTCAATAGAAGACTTTGACCAACACGACTTGGACACTGACTCCCAGAGTGAAACGGATTCTGAATCTCATGAATTAGAGAGTGGAGCAAGTTTAGAGTCAAAACATTCGGAAGGACCGAGCACATCAACCGATGATAGCTCCCCCGAGAGTGAAGAGGACACCAACGAGGACTCCTTTAGTGAGCCAGATCTAAATGCAAATCAAAAGCAGGTCTCAAATAAGAAAAAGAAAAACCTTAAGAGGCGTCGATATCGAGCCAATGTACGTGCTAGGATAAAAAAGAAGAGATCCTCAGCAGAATGGCTCAGTTATATAGGGGCATGTGATGCTCATCGAAAATTGGTAGACAATTGGGGTGAATATCTCCAAAATGTTATGTGGTGTAGACCACGACCCCATGACATAGCCCAATTAGAGATCATAGACAAGCCAAAGTTGAGCCGCACTGCAAGGAGGCGTCAAAACCAAGAGTTAGCTCGACAACACAAGAAAGCAGAAATGGAAGCACAAACCAAAGCACAACCAGAATCCACAGACTTGCATCCTGCACCAGAACATTTCAAATCTTACACCACAGGGGAAGCAAAGATTGTGTACACAAAAGCCCAAAGAATACCTATCGATGGGAATAATGGAATCTATGATGGTCCGGCAATAGTTAAGGAAATAGAATTAGCTGACCCCGGTGAAGAATCAAAACCTGTTTTTATTGCCCAAGACCTCACAGAAGTTGAAGAGGCGGTCCTCAAAGAGCTTCTCAAGGAATTCAAGGACGTATTCGCTTGGACATACCATGATATGAAAGGTGTTCCACCTTCTGTGGTCCAACATACAATCCCTATGATTAGCACTGCGAAGCCCGTACAACAAAGACCCTACCCGATGAATCCTAAGTACGCAAAGATCATTCAAGAAGAACTAGAAAAGCTTATCAAATGTGGGTTCATATATCCTATTGAACACTCTGAATGGGTGTCTCCAATAGTTATCGTGCCAAAAAAGAATGGGAAACTCAGGGTGTGCGTGGACCTCAAAAAAGTTAATGCAGCTACTAGAAGAGACCATTACCCCCTACCATATTCCAAACATGTACTCGAAAGAGTTGCAGGCAAGGAAGCTTATAGCTTTCTAGATGGGTACTCAGGCTACAACCAAATCACGATAGCGCTAAAGGACCAAGCTAAAACTGCCTTCATCACAGAATTTGGCGTGTTTGCATTTCGTGTGATGGCTTTTGGCTTAACAAATGCCCCTGCTACATTCCAACGATTAATAAACACTGCTTTTAAAGAATATTTGAGAGAGTTTTGTGAAGCTTTCTTAGACGACCTTTGTGTTTACTCTTCTTGGAAGAACATCTATCATGTTTGCGGAAGGTGTTTGAAAAGTGTAGGTTATATCGTATCTCATTGAACCCGTTCAAATGCCAATTTTGGGTCAAGCATGGAGTTATTTTAGGGCATATAGTATCCAAGAATGGTATCTCAACCGATGAGAGCAAAATTAAAGTGATTCTAGAGTTACCACCACCAACCAATTACAAGGGAGTTCAAAGGTTCATGGGACACGTGGGTTATTATCGACGGTTTATTTTATTTTTCGTTGAGATAGCACGTCCTTTGTACAAGCTTCTCATTGAATTTAAATGGACTGAAGAGTGTGACCAGGCCTATGAACAATTGAAGAAAACACTAGCAAGTGCTCCGATTTTAAGGACACTTAACTGGGATGTCATTTTCCATGTGTATATTGATGCATCAAACTTTGCTATTGGGTGTGTTCTCACTCAACCAGGAGAACATAAATTGGACTATCCCATTAGCTTTGCAAGCCGTCAATTGAACGATGCTGAAAGGAACTACACCACTACAGAGCGAGAAGGTTTGGCAATGGTTTATGCAGTAAAGAAATTTCGCTACTACCTTCTGGCAAACAAGTTTGTATTTTATGTGGACCATCAAGCGTTGTTGTATCTAGTAAACAAGCCATGCTCCACAGGAAGAATCACACGATGGTTGTTAATTCTTCTGGAGTTTGATTTCACGATTGTAGTGAGACCCGGTAAAAGGCACGTCATGGCTGATCATTTGTCTCGCATACCCAATGGTGAAGCCCCTACAGGAGTTGATGATGAATTACCCAATACTTCCCTATTCATAGTTGAGACTATGCCTGAATGGAGTGAGAACATTGTTAACTTTTTAGTTAATGGTTTTCCACCCAAGGAACTTCGTAAGGATATCGCTCGAAGGCTAGTAAAAGAATGTGAACCCTATTGTTTGATTGCCGGAACTCTGTATAGATTAGGCAAGGATGATATTCTTAGGCGTTGTGCCCGCGAGGATGAATATTTGTATATCTTGCAAGAAGCACATATGGGCATAGCAGGAGGACATTTTTCAGCAGACCTGATTGCTAGAAAGGTGCTGCAATCAGGCTATTGGTGGCCAACTTTATTTAAGGATGCATCACTTTTTACAAAAGGGTGTGATGAGTGCCAACGTTACAAGACCACACAGCGCAAAGACAGAATGCCCTTACATCCTATTAAAGTAACCCAACCATTTGAAAAATGGGGCTTAGACTTTGTAGGTCCAATTAGTCCCGCAGCTCGCAACACTCAATCTCGATATATTCTAGTTGCTACGGACTATGTAACAAAGTGGGCTGAAGCTAAGGCTTCACAAAAATCTGACGCGAGGACAACAGCTAAGTTTCTTTTTGAGAACATTATCACAAGATTTGGTTGCCCTTTTGAAATTGTTAGTGATAATGGTACCCATTTTATAAATGAGGTAATAAGAGAGCTTACCACGACCTTTATGATATCCCACCATAAGTCTACACCTTATTACCCGCAAGCTAATGGACAAGCCGAGAGCACCAACAAGACTCTAATCTCTATTTTAACCAAGACGGTAGAAGCTAATCGCACTGATTGGGATTTGAAGTTGACATCTGCTCTATGGGCTTATCGTACTGCTTATAAAGTGGCTATTAATTGTACGCCATTCAAAATGGTATACGGCCAAGAAGCGGTTATGCCTTGGGAGTTTGTCATTCCTAGTCTTAGGGTAGCTTCGCAAGAAGGATGGAATAGTAACCCCTTAACCGAGCATTTGTATATCTTAGAAAAACTAGACGAAGAGAGACAGTTGGCTGTGCAAAATGCTCTGGTGGAAAAGGATAGGAGAAAGAAGTGGTTTGATCGCCATGTGAAGGACAAGGACATCAAAGTTGGTGATAAAGTCCTTATGTATGGAGTACGTAAAGAGAAGAAAAAGTTGAAATATGTTGGTAAAGGACCATATAGAGTATGTGAAATTACCCCACAAGGTACCCTTCGTGTGGAAACTCTTGATGGAGTTGAAACCATTGGATTCCTCAATGGGAGTAAATTCAAAAGATATTATGATCCTTTAAGCCAAGAAGAACTACGGGCCATTCATCAAAAGAAGGCCGCCAAAGCACAAACCGAGTTAAACAAGATACAAGCTCAAGCTGAGGCTAAGGAGCGACAACAACGTATAAGACAAAAACGAGAGGCTAACCTTGGAGTCACAAATGCATTCCACGTGGAAATCGAAGAGGATGGGTTGGACTTTGACACACCTCTACGATACCCTATTGAGTTAAATAGTGCCTATGGAAAAGTGTTATATAACGCCTTATTGGACACGGGTGCTAAATATAATCTGCTATCCTATGGGGTGTGGTGTCAGTTAGGGAAGCCACCTCTATCTGAGAGTATTATCCAAGTCAAGGGTGTCAATAAGAAAAAAACTACGGTTTTTGGAATCTGGCACACTTCTGTCAGTTATGACAATGGGATTGTAGCTCAAGACTTTTTGGTCATGCCTACTGGAACTATGGAGGGTAATATAAACCTAGGCCGCACGTGGATGATAGCCACCAAATGCACTATTGATTGGGGGACTGGGGGTGTTACAACGCAAAAACCAACTCTTAGCCCTACCACTCAAGCCATAGTCCCTGAGATATTGCCTAAGGAAATAAAACCCAAGACATTGCATGTCCAGGAGGTTGAACCATACGTCCCCATAGCCCAACTCTCTAGAGCTTCAACCGATGTAGTTGAAAGAAAGCTTGAGACACACAAGAACCATCCTAATATAACACAGAAAACATACAAGTGGGTCCCTAAAGCCTCTGTAGTGAGCATGGTTGATGCAAAAAAACGGAAACCTAGTAAGAACCGTCCCACTCACTCCAAGAAATGTAAAGAAACGTTGCGTTGGATTCCTAAACGACTATTGGAAGCCCAAGGATACTATGAAGGGAATGATCAAATATGGGTGCCCAAACGTAAAGTGTACTCTTACCTGTCACTTGGCCCATGTAAACCCAATCCTGTGGCTCCAAAACAAATTGAAAATCGCGGAAAAGAAAAAATCATGGAATGTTACACACCCGATCTAGAGCTAGTTTGGGTACCAAAGAAAGAACGATTTGTTCCACCTAGCTCAGGAACAGGGAAATCAAATGAAGCTTCTTGCTCTTCATGTAGTTCCTCTACGCAAATAGAAGCTTCGACACAACCTCCACCTACCACTGTACATATCCATACAAGCACGAAAGAGTTTGCACCTCCCGGGGTAAGTTCACCACCTACAACAACGTTGCAAATAAAATCATGGGAGAGTACCTTACCACCCTTGCAACTAGATGAAACGCATAGGGCGGTCGAAAACTATTGGTTAAAACCTTCACCCATAACAACTTGGAACAATTGGTTTCAAAAGGTGACGACCTCATTCCAAAAGGTATGATCTACCCAAGGAAGGGGGGAGTGTTTGCTAACATCAATCATTCACTCGCTCCCCTCTCAACCTTCCTCCTTGACCTCTCAATTCCAATCTTAGGGAATGTATATATATATAGCCTTATACTCACAAAAAACAAAAATAGTAAAGAGCAAGAGCGACTAGCAACGAGAGAGCACCCTATCAGATCTTACATATAAGTCCAAATTCACCGTGTCAATTCAAGCAACACACAAAAACAACTCTTATGTTTTAAAGGCCTAACCAAATCTATCTGTCTTGTCAGAAATGGCTACTTCACCAGAGGCATGCACTTCTATTTTCGATGAAAGGTACCCTTTGTCTTTTCCTCAAGTGTTCTACGTATGCTACCCTATACTTTCTTGCGAATGGGATTTGATAGAGAGCCTTGCATGTGAGAGAAATTTTGAGGAGTTAGAATGGCTGATACGTCTATGGCTAACTAGTGATCCATACCCAGTAGCAAATGTGTCTCCAATGACACATGCTTATTCTTTTGCACAAGATGAGTATCCACGCATCGCGAGGTTCTTGATTAGCATGCTTGCACAAGAGGATGATGAAGAGGAACTAATAGAGACCGAGGAAGACTATGGCCTCACGGACAACGATTTTATTTATCTAGATGATGAGGATAGAGGCCTAGCCTTAGGGTGGCCACCCGGTTTATATAATATCCTCTTTCCTTGATTCTAAAAGGGGTGACAGATAGGTAGGTTAGGGGTCTAGATTGTGTTTTGAGTTTGTTTTTTAGGAGTTTTAATTTTTCACACTGACACGCCTCCTAGAGGTATAGTGCCTGTTTTTGGATGTGTTAGGTAGGACTTATATGGATCTCCATCCACATGCCTGAGGACATCTGCTTCAACGAAATGAGCCACTCCATACCTCCATGTGTACTACTTTCCATGATTCATGTTGGTGGATATGTGTAATTGCTAATAATGATTTTTCATTCTTTGTTTAAATGCAATAGTTATGATGTTATCTGCCATTATAGATGTATAAATTTGTCTTTGCTTAAGTTGATTGAACTCCAGTTTAATCTTATGGATGAGCCTGGAGATTAGGAGACCGTGACTTTAGGTTAACTCATTTACTTGACCACTAGGCCTAGCTAATAAAATTATCCGAGTATTTGAGACCTTAGGAATGTTTTAGGCAGAGAAAGGCTTGCTCACTCAAACAACAAAAAACACTAGTGCGAATACCAAGGAAATGGAAGCAAAAAAAAAAAAAAAAAACATAAGTGCCACAAATGAAAAATCTTACGCTGGAAGAGAAATCCTGGCTTGAATTGGTACTTCACTCACATGTATTGTCTATGGTACTAGAGCCCTAGAGGTTCCCAGTGTGGGCGCTTTTCCTTGAGAAGCAAAAAACCCCGGACATACCAAAAAAGCACACACGTCACATGATTGTGACCTAAAGTAAAAAAGTATTAAAAAAAAAAAATAAAAAAAATTAAAAGACTTCCATTGAGCTTACACTTAACATTTCAAGCTTTTGTTTGCAGTTGTGAGAGTGAGTTGGCTAATCAAAGCTGGAAAGCATAATTAGGGAATCTTGCATTTAGATAATCTTCTTAGCTTAGCTAGTACTAGAGTAGTTGTTTTAACCTTAGTCATAGCTAACTAATTGATAGATTCACCCATAAGCTCAAAACTCTTGATTAATTAATTTACTCAAAGTGCAATTTATTTGTCCTTAATGGCAGTCTAACATTTCATAAATCTTGCATTTACTCATTTCCACATGTACTTTACATTCCCCTCATGATTTATGGCCATATAATTCCGCTTGCTAAAACAGTGACTTTGCCTTGCAGATTCAAATCTAGATGCTCTACAACATGGACATACCAAGCTTCAACTCAATAGCTTCCGAGGACAGAATCTACATCAGGAAGGGGGGCAATGTTAACCCTCGTGGCTCACGGACACCCTATCACCTACGACGGACACTGTAACCGTATTATTTATTTAAGTAGAGTCAGGCATCGGGCTTGTCGGTCCAATAGGGAAAGGTAGAGTGATCGCCGATGAGAGGCGCACTCTAACACGAACATGCTAGGGTTAGTTGGCTAAGCATGGGCGCCCAAGTGTGAATGGGGTGAGCTCACATAAAAGCCAATTAGACCTGAAATTGGGGGATTCTCTCATTGTGCAATAGAAGCTGCTCTTGCTCCATCTCCACCTTCTCCTTCACCATCTCCTTGTGTGTGTGCGTGAGAGAGAGAGAGAGAGAGAGAGAGAGAGAGAGAGAGAGAGAGAGAGTGTGAGAGTGTGTGTGCGATCGAGCGTTGCGGCGGCACGACGGCGGCGAGGCGGTTGAGCGCGGCGTAGCGGCGTCTCCCTCTTCTTCGCGGCGAGGAATCCTCTACGGCAGGAGCATAAGGCGGTGAGTGACACACCATTGCCCTCTTTGAGCTTACTAGTTAAACTAGTTGTGTGCTTGGAGTCGTCTGCGGCTCGTACACGGTGTATCGGCAAGTCCCTTGCTTCGACGGTGCGGCAAGGAGCGCACACCATAAAAGACCAAAGAGAATAGTTGGTACCATCCAATTTGTCTTCGGATGTAAACGCACCAAAAATCTCTTTCTTCGTAGATTGAGCCATACTGTAGATACACACAAGAGAGCAAAAGAACCTCCAAGAGATTCACAAATCTCCTCTCCAATCCAAGCAAAACTCTACACAAAATCTCAGCACAAAGCTAAGACAAGCTGCTTCCCAAAAGAACTGTTTACCTGAAGAAAATCTGTCAAAAAGCACACCCTCTTGATCTAAACGCCTCCGAAAAGTAACTTCTGCTACGCTGCTCAGAACAAAATTCTGAGGGCTCGAACGGCTTCGAAAGGGGGGTAAAACTGTAGGTCACCTGATCAGAATACTCCCGGAACGTCGAGGATGCTCCCACGAGCAAATTTTCCGAAAACTGCCTGAAAACTGCGATTGCGCGCGCGGACGCGAAAACGCAAGTAGAGGCTCTGGAAATCACCTCGCTCTGATACCAATTGTTGAAGATGATGAAACAGGAAACGGAAGGAAGACAGCAACTCAGAGTAGGAAGAAGATGGAGAAAGAGAAGACACAGAGCTTGTGTGCGAGATCTCTGTAGTCTCTCTCTCTGTATTGGAATAATAGAGTATGTACAAACTCAGAGCTACAAAGCTTATATGAAACCCTAAGAGATAAGGTGTCCTTTCACACCGGATGTCCAGGGGGAAAAACCCAGTGGGAGAAAAGTGCCCCTGGTGAAGCGCGTATACACACTAACACTACTACATGTCTACAGAAGCACCACAAGTTAGCCACCTAAAACTATTTTTGTGTAATTTGAAAGATGCCAGTAGGAAGGGCAGAGGTGCTAAGGAAGGTATATTCATCCTCTTAAGCATATCCCTTATAATCTCAGAAGGGTCTTTTGAGCAATGAGAGAAGTCACTACTAGTGAGTCTTTGTTGAGTTTCCTTTTGTACTAGTGCTTTAGAAATAAAAAGTGGGTTGTTCGGGGCCTTGTCAATAGATGTAATAAGGTATTAATTTTTGAGGGCAGTAAAGATAACATTCATATCCACATCAGGATCTTAACCAAATTTTTGAAGTAGCGAGCCAAGACAATAATCATAAAAAGCTAGCTTAACAGTATTGATGTCCAGCCAAAGGGGCAAGAAGACAAATTTTTCATATAAAAGTCTTAGCATAACCGAATAAAGCTCTTCAAAAGCCTCATGCAGATTAGGGGAGCAAGAAGGTATGTGATTCAACCCTTACATGAGTACTTTCTCAACCTTGGGGGGAACTAGTAGGTGTTCTACACTTGCCAAAACATGACCAAGATTAGGTACAAACCCAGGGTCAGTCGGGGTACGAAAACAAGGAGAAAGCTCAGAGGTAGAAGTGAAAACATGCTTCTGGTTATAAAGTAACAACTTTAGCAAAGGTTTAAAGCTCCAAGTGAACATACATTTCTCCCAAGATGGGGACAAAACAAAGTTCAAGCCAAAAAAGAACACCCCAAAAAAAAGTTGCAGTACAAGATATTAATAAAAAGATGATCGTTTTTCCTTTGCATGGGGGACTAAAGAGAAACGTCCATTAGTTTCTTTTGAAACCTGCAACAATAATCAAACATCAGTTATACAACAACGACTTAGCACTAGGGAGGCAGCTTCGGTTAAAAGCCTGTTGTACATGTCCATTAGAGTTGCAGATGGTGTCCAAGGTTTATAGGGAAGCTAGGGGTATGAGAGGTTGTTGGGGTCATGCAACTACCGGTAGAATGAACTGGGGATGTGGCATTCCAATTTTGATTAGGGGGAGGAGCAGAATATGCCATCTTGTTATTGCCCATAGGCCTTTCCCTACCACGATTAGGTTTCTGGAATTCACCCTGGGCCCGTTTAGGAGTCATGCCATCATGCAACAAATACTTGCCGAGGGAGATAGCCTTTCTAATGAAGGCATCTACCTCTGAGATGTTACTGCTGGGGGCATACAGCTGGCCGAACAAAGCCACCTGTTTCACTGCATCTTTGAGTTTTTCTCGGTAGAAGACATGGATTAACAGAGCTTTGATAGCCCCTTGAGCTTCAGTAGTAGCAATCCATCTTAAGAAGGTTAACATGGACTTCTTAAGGGAAGGGCCATGAAAGAATGTTGACACGTAATGTAGAATCATCCATATGGCATGGTCAAACAATAACATGTTGGCATCCTTGCAAAAATCCCCCTCTCCCACATGGTCACATCCACACTTAATGAATGGCCAATGCACATTCCAGAGTTGGGTGGTATAGTTAGAATCCCGGCCAGTAGTGTTGATTAACCCCTTCACTCCAAGAAGGCATCCCACAGAGGCATTACATCTTTGGGTTTCAAAGCTGCTCATAAAAAAAGGGCATGCCATTAAATAAGACTCGATAATAGTGGAGCAATTATTATGTAGAGTTTGCTGCATCTCAATTTTATCTGCCTCCTTGTCCCTATCATTTTGATTAGTGTAAGAAACGAGCCTTCAATTAAAGGGGCAAGTAAGGCAAAATTGCCAAGGGTCCATGGCTTGTGATTAGCATCACTCAAGTAGACCTCTAGCAACCGAGCAGGGATATACGGGTCTGTGTAGGTTTCAAAGGGCTTCTTAGCAATACCAAGTGAGGAGCTATTCATGGAGAAATTTTGTGTAGTAATAGCTACCTCGTCTTCATCAAGACCGTCAGGGATCAGCCAATTTGAAAATGTGGTAGGAGGTGATATAGACAAGGAAGGGGCCCCTTGGAGTAGATGCTTTTGCTTGATAAGGGGGTCGTTACGAAGCTTTTTGCCATGCATATCCATAAACTTCCTCATAACATGAGGGGAGTTTTCGAGCCATTCACGGTGTTCCCTGCCATCATCATCTTGGATATTCCAAAGATTAGCAGTAATAGCCATGAGCCTTGACACATCAGCAACATGGTTATCTTTAGCCAAAGCATAAATATTGAACCAAGCCGGGATATTTAATTGAGCAAGTACTAGTAAATCAATAGTGTCATCCAAAGCCACAGTTGCCTTATTTGCATCCATCAAAGTTTTATGGAAAGATGGATCTTTGATGCAAAAAAATAGGCCTTGCACAATAGAGGGAGGAGCCGTTATGCTACCATCATAACCTAGGGCTGCAAGTGCAGCATCCCATCCACCTAAACTTGCCTGTAGAAAAAGAAAATAAGCGAGCCGAGAGAGAAGGGATCAACATTTTAAAGATGATAGGTAATCAATAACAACTACTATCACCACAAGCGTGTGTGTGTGTAGGTTACAAAAGACCACGGCTCTTCAAAAGGGTAACAAATGGAGAAAAGAATACCATTTTTTGGTTAATGAGAAGAAAAAGCTAGAAATTGATCGATAGGCATGCCATTATCAAACCATAGAGAGATTATTCTTGCAAAAGCATTTAGGGTAAGGGGTTCCTCTATACCTGTTTGCATCACAGCCAACAAAAGAAAATTTCGTTAGTCAGTGGAAGACAGGTGTCACAAAAGAAGCCCACATGTTATAGATGTCAACCAAAAATACAATGCAAAGGAAATTCCTTATAGTAGGAAGCTGGTACCTGGGTATTGCTCTCCATAGCTATTGGATTGTGTTGAATGTAGGAAAAGGGGCCCAATAACCGCTTTGTTAATAAGGAATTTTTTAAGAGGAGCATTGTATGGACCAAGAGAGTTCCTAAAAAAATTGGTGCATCGGCCCATGTGGTAAAAAAACAATTATTTATGGGCATTATATGTGTGTGGGTGTAGAATTTACTAGAATTATGCAAAGTGAAGCCTCATTTTAGCATTCTTAAACTATAGAATGCAAGAAACGTCAAGACATGTCATGATGTGAAATAAAAAGATCTATTTAATATTTAAACCAAAATAACATTTAAGGTAAGTCTCAATCATCACCGAAAACATTGAAAGTATGCCCAACTCAACTCTCCTATAAGGCTTCTTTTACATAGCCAAAAACCTCCTAAAGAGGGAAAAGAGTTCTCCAATGGTCCTAAGTGTGCTCACACATATCACTATGATAATATGGTAACATTGCATATAATTCTTTATATTATCAATTTATATCTTAAGTTTTTGATTGAAAACCCTCATTTTCATATCGAGAAGACTGTTATCAACACCATTACTTTTGGATAGTTTTATGAACTTTACATAATTATTCTTGAAAACAATTTAGAGGAATAATGTAAACAACAACTCACTGTAGCCACTATTCAAGGAGTTTACATCAAAAATAAAAATTAATGTTCTATTTTGGCACACTATACGTTCCGAAATGGAGAGAGACTTTCAAACTTGTGTCATCCAATGCACACACTTTTTGGGCTTAGACTGTGACTCATTGTTTTACCTCCCTTTAAAGGTCAACAAGCGGTCCAAACATTCATAAGGGCAAGGCTTTAGAAGATATATCTTTGGGCCTCTTCTATGCTATACTTAACTATTCACTCTCATGTGCACCCTCTGTACTATTTGGTGTTTGCTTAGTCTTCTAGTCGTAATCTTCCTCTCGTTGTAAATCATAATAAATTGGTTCAATAAGAAGGAAGAAAGAAAATACTCATTTCCCTATGTGGCGCCGTGTGCAATTCTTTGATTATTGTTTCAAGTACTCCATTTGTGTTTGTAATTGCTCATTGATTATGTTTATGTGAATACAAATTGTGTTACATAGTAGGAAGAAACCAAGAGGCTAACATATATTGCTTAAATCTACATAATCCAAATTGCTAATGCCAACACCTATCTGTTAAAAATGATAATAATTTACATACAATGACATAAATCTGAATCTAGATGTCTTCCTGAACTCACAAGAAATGGATAAGTTTATATAAGGCTAGAAAATGCAATGGATTTTGGTGCTCTACTAAGAGGTAGCTTATACTTACTATATTTGGGACTTTAGAGTATCAAGCCCACAAGGTGTAGTGGTTAATTCAGCCCACTAAATATTGTGTGTTTATGTCCAGGTTCAAGGCTTGCAAGCCATACTATTTTTTCATATTGAGTGAAGACATACAAGTCACACAATGGCTTGATGCTATTTAGATGGTAAAGTGTTAAGAGGAAACTGAAAAATGATTAATTCCTACTTGTTGCTATGATAAGAAGACAATGTTATAAGTTTGAAACCTATTCTAATGTATAGTTGAATGTCATAAGCCTAACAATGATATTTTAGGGTTGATGCTCTAGTTCTGGTTGGGGTCCTCTCCTTTCTCTCGTAGGCCAACTCTCTTAGACGTTAACAGCTCTATTCTCTCTCTCTCTCTCTCTCTCTCACACACACACACACACACACACACACACACACACACACACACACACACACACACACACACACACACACACACACACACACACTATGGTACTATAGGTATTCTGGTTATAATCTAATATAAAACACCCCCCCAATACCCCCCTTCTACACCCCCCCCCCCCCCATTGATCTAGCCTGGAATTTGCTGGGACACTTCAAGTGATACTGCTCAAAATATGCCATATAAAGACCATGGGACCTGGCCCTTGAGTAATAAAGCTAAAAATGTTTCCCCTGGCGTGTTGAGTGTGATTAAAGTCTCTGTCCTCATTACGCCGAGAAGGTGGTCTCTTCTCCCTGGCTATGGATCTCCCCTTTCATGGGTATCTACGTGCCGTTTGATGCTACCTCACACTCACAAAGGAGGGCGGCTCGGCTCACTCATTACTCACGCTCAGAGGATTGACAGTCCACCCTCTATTTAAACAGGTGAGGGCACACCTCTGCCCCTCACTTAGCCAGTGATTGTTCTCTTGTGTTTTTTTCTGAGAGGATTTACTGCCTGCTTCACGAATGGAGCTATGGAGCTCACCACTCAAGTATCTCAAGTTTTTTTCTACCCTAAATTTGCCTCGCTGCCGGTTATGCAGTAAGCATTACCATGCTATTTTGTTAACACAGTAGGGAGAATGCTTTTCAATAGCATTGTGGTGGTTGTTTTACTGCTTGCGGTCGTGATTGGTTTTTACAACTGTCGATAATTGTGGTTCTTGTACACTGTGCGTATTACTCATGAACAATAGGTTATTATGGTACTCAACATGGAATGTGTTGCTAAAAATGGTTGGCATCTACTGCTTGATTTCTTTCGAGGTATAAAAAAGGTTTTTTCCTACTGTTTTTTGAAAGGAAACTGTGCGCAGCATGGCTATAAACTGCTATATCATCATGTAACTTGGGATTCTTCAAAGCCGCTGCAGGGTTTTACCGTCTGTAGACATTACCTAGTCTTGGCATAACTGGTTTTTTTCAAAAAAATGGGGTTATTATGGGCCTTTGTAGCATCTGAGGCACTGGGTACTTTTGTACTACTGTGCGTACTCACATTCTGAGTGAAGGGACATAATTTATACTTGGCAATAAAGCTAGATATAACCCACCATTTTGGGGTTGCTAATGGTTGATGGAATGGTTCTCTGTTCACTTTTTTTGAAGGTAAGTATATGGCAGTTTTGGCTTAACATTTATATGGGAAGAAACCGAGCAAGAGCTCTGAAAAGCTTGTACCTCAGATAAGGATGGATTCCTACTACTGATTTAGTCGCTGGTATTAATGGATGGCATGTTGTCTACCGCTTTTGTCACTTGGTAAAACCTTCCGTATGGAGGGAGTGTTAAACTGTTGTACCACAGTTTTCGGACCCATGTACTAGTGTATGTTGCTTTTATAGGAAGGAATATGATTCATTACATTCTATGAAGGACCTGATCGTTATGATTTGGATTATTTGTGACAATGCTTTACATCATTTGCATTCACAGTTTGTCCTTATTTTTTGGACAGGCTAGGCCTCTACCACTTGGCTAGCTATAAGTTTGTAACTTATAAGAATAGATTGCATTGGACTCCATTTGTAACATTAAAATAGTATTAGTTCTATACTTAGAAGGAAATATCTATGCTTGTTTACTGATAGAACTTCACTAATATGACAAATAAATAACTCATCAAGCTTGTTTTTTTGGGGGAATATACCACTCAGATTAGAAGGGGAAATCTGTCACTTAGATTATAAGTGATAATTAAACTTATAAACAAAAAAGTTTTACTGTGGACTTAGCTTGTTAAAGGTAATTTTTTTAAATAAAATGGACATGGATAACAAATGGTATGGTCCATTGATACCTGTAAAATACATCCAAAGCTAACTGAACTGTTGTTTTGTTTGGGTGGATGCAAGTAAAGACTCTTATCTTATCTTGGAAGGTTTTTTTACTTTGGCAAGCTACCCTACTTTGGATGGAACACTCACCGATGACTTGAGAAGTTCTTTTACTTTCTGCCTACTTAAAATGGATCTCTTTCTTACAAACATTGTACTTAAATGATTTTAATACTGAGTTGTTTTTGTACATATCTATTCCTTTTTCCATTGCTAGCTGTCTTTTGAATGTAAAACTTCAATTATGTTTTATTATCTAAAATTTGACAATTACACACACACACACAAACACACAAAATTCTTAAGCGTATAAGATTTTTCATCTATAGGGGGGCCCCCCCCACACAGAGAGAGAGAGAGGGAGAGAGAGAGAGAGAGAGAGAGACACACACACACACACACACAAAAAAGTCAAGGCTTTCGATAGTGCCATAAGATGTGATTTGTTTGTATTGAGCGTATCAAAAATTGGGATATAAGCAATTGATGAACGAGAGCGCGGGGCGCTTCGTGCGCTTTCATCAGGTGCCTTCTCCATCGCACCAGATCTCATCAGAACTTACGGCTATGGTGCCCTCCTCCTCCGCCTCGCCTCCCCTCGATCTGCCACCTCGTCTCGCGGATATCGATGGCCAGCTGCAGGATCATTTTCGAGCCCTTCAGTAGGCTCTCTGTCCCATTTTGACCTCTATTTGTTGTGCGCTTTTCCTTACTTGTGCGTGTTGTGCTTCTATGTCCTTGTTGGCAGTTTTCCTTCATCATTTCCTCCTCTGAGCTTGCTCTAAGCATTATCTGCGTTTGATCTGTTTGGGCGTCAATTTCGTGATGAGCATTTTGCTATGCTTGTGAAGTGCTGCACTTTTGTGTACATGTTGTGCTTGGCTTTATATACATTGCCCAGAAATTTTGTGTTTTGACTTCCTGTGAGCTGGGATTTGGTGGATGTGCTCGCATACCCCAACTGAGCATGCAGCCATGTCTGCTCTCTATCATATTGTGAGTTTCAACAAGTAAGTTTCTCGAGTTAAACAAGTCGAGACTACACAAGATAACGTGGCTTGTGAAAACTTTAAAACCTAGAACCGTGAGTTAATGCTCAAACTGGATACTTTGAAGACACACCTTGAGAATAGCATTAAAGGTATCGATGAGAGAGCATGGTCGCACTTATTCTAGAATGGGAGACCAAAACTCAAATCGCCCTATTCTATGCACAACTCCATCTTAATTAAGGAAGAGAGAATAGGCTCATCTTGATTTCTTAGAAGTGAAAGGGAGGGATTGGATTGGCCGGTTGCTCATCGAAATCAAGGGAAGAGAGAATAGGCTCATCTTGATTTCTTAGAAGCGAAAGAGAGGAATCAGATTGGCCGGTTGCTCATCAGGGTCTTTTGATATTGCGGGCTTCTGCTCAGGAGGCTGTTGAGCCACTTGCTCTTTTATGTGATGTTGCTTAGGGCTTTCTTCAACCACCTGCGTTTTTGACACTTCGAAACGGTTGAGTCTTTTGAATGACCTTAGCTTTTGACAAGGTTCTGTAGGCTTTGTACATGTGAAAATGATACTGGGCTAGAAGCTTGTTCAATGGGTGGAGAATAGGTAGTGGTGATAGGGATAGATATAATGAGACTTATAGTGATTGAATTGTGGGTAAGGATCTTGAACATGAGAGGAAGATGGCATGCCATTAGGTCTAAACTTAGTCTTATTTTTTCATGCGCCCCTGGTGGTATTTCTTTATTATTATCAAGAGGTTTTGCAACTATGTGCAACCACACATTGGGTCTGACGTTTACAATGGCCTATTTATAGGCACCTAGCCTTACAAAATCAACTTAAAAAACAGCCTCAAGTCAACTGCTTTTAATAGTTCCCCTCAAAAGCTAGTACAAAAGCTGCCACATAACTTCTGGTTAGTATAGTTGCCATGTCAGCCTATCGTACATTAGCCCGCGTTTTTTTGTGGGAATTGCACCGCAATGCCGGGTCTGTAGGTACGGATTTGGGCGAGGGCTCTTAGATGCTTGACTGACTACTCCTTTGATGGCCTTCTGGGTCATTAGCTTGTCAATTAACCCCCCTTTAAAGAAGAGTAATTGTTAGCCTTTTTTTGTTGAAAGAAACATAGTTGAGATTCTATTAGTTGAGCCCCCTTGGAGTGCCCAAATGGTCCACATTCCAAGGGGAAGTAAAAACTCTTACAAAGAGGTTTGTAGCAATTACAAGTCTAGTCATCGACAAGGTGGTGAATGGGCAACAGATCCACAACTGCATTGAGCTAGCAGACCCACAATTGCACTGAGCTTGCAGACACTCAAAGTGGAAAAGAGCACAATCAACAACTAAAATGAGAGTAGACGAGACATGGTGGAGCGAAGCTCCCCACCTAGATGCATTGGCTCTTAAGTCAGGCTCTCCTTGCGATAATTTTGTATTGCTTGATAATCACAGATTCAACTGTTGGAGAGTCGCTTTGCAATCTACAACCGTGTAATGATCTACAGAGTGCTTTGAAGGCCTCGTCTTAAAGACACCTTGCACAAACAATTTCAGTGATATTTTTTATACCCAAATGTTTTGACGTCCCAAAGCTAGAGCGTCCTCAAATGGTGAATGCTTTCAATAGTTGTTGGAAAAGCACGGGGGTCTCATTTTGCCGTGTCACTTGCGTACAGAATGTTCTCATCCTGTCCGGTAGATATATGCCACGTCATCAATTTGTGATGTATCTGCCTCTTAAGAGGAGTAATTACAGTTGCAAAACAATCAATAAATGCAACTGGCTTGGCACTGACAAGACAGTAAATCCTTTGCAAAACACATATAGAAAATAAATTTTAACATTTACTCTTGAAAACTCAAAGTAGTTAAGACACGAAGCGATGGAGTTCTGCTTCTAGATGCACTGGCCCCAAAGTTTGCGATCCTTTTGGTACTTCTTTCTATATTGAGAGGAACATAGTACAATTGCCGGGGAGTGCTCCGCTATGTGTGACCACACATTGAATCTATAGAGCTAAGCCGCAAGGCACTTGTCTCAAGGCTTCAGTCCTAAAAGCAAAGGAAACAAAAAGGCTAAAGCTGACGCAAATCCCAAAGAAATCGATAAAATTAGGGTTGCGTTAAAATTTGCCATGTCATCAATTGCAAAAAATTCGCCGCGATTTAAGGAAGCCATGTTCTGCCACGTCGTTAATAATGATCTTTGACTCTCCAGCCGGCGGCTATAGTGCCATGCTATCACTATTTGTGACATGCCCCCCTCCCCCCCTTCCCCCAAAACCTTAAAAGAACAGTTAATCGCCCTTGACTACACTTGCAAAACAAACATAAGGCAGAGAATAGCTCAGTAGACACTGACTGTCACGTGCACATCTAACCTCACGTGTACGTGGACAAGCTACTTCATGACATGGGTTCAATTTAGTTAGCTTAAGAAGTGTTCTGGCACTTTTGTGAGTTTGTTCGCAGACCGTGCATGTCCAGACACTTAGAGTAGATGCATATCCTCTGGTTGCACACAACATGATCATCAGATTACAGTGAGAACCCATGAGGAGCATTTTTACAGTGCATAGACCTTCCCTATTTTAGCCAATTTTCACTTATTATTTTTAAGTGACTTTTCTTGGGAACTAGGTAGGGCAATTTTGATAAGCAAGTACATAAGAAACCTAGCGCTAGCATAATCTGGCAGAAGAGGTAGCAGGGACCTGACATCCAATAGTGCACCTTCTCAAGCAAGACCCCCCCCCCCCCGGGTAAGAAGACTCGGCGTTTTCAGCCATCAACAAGAAGCGCCAACGTTTTTCTTTCCATTGCAGATCAGCCCTAGCGTTTTGCATTTGCAGGCAAACCTGGCGACAATAGGACTAATCAGATCAGTAGCATTTTTGCAGTAGTACACACATCAGCCCTAGCGTTTTTGAGTTTGAAGAGCACCCTAGCGTTTTTGCAGATTCGTCGCGATAGGACCACAGAAACATCAGCGTTTTTAGTTTTCAGCAATCAGACACCGCAATAGAAGTCCTGAACCTTGTAGATCTCACCTTCCCACAACAGATCCTCACCGCACGGCTAGATCCATCGAAGTTTGCAATTTCAGCCCGGAAAACGTGGATTTCAGCATCTGCGTTTCAGTGCATAGTCGTTGCATCATCGTCATCGCTGTCGTCATCGACATAGAGTCAAAATTCAGCAGATAAAGATTTGCAGGTTTCAGCCATTAGCGTTTTTAGATTTCAGCCCGTCTCGTCGTCGTCCTTATCGTCGGCAAGTTCAAAGCATTGTAGAGATTTGTGCAATCAATAGTAGACCGCTCTCGCCATAGAGAGTGGGGCCTTCGGAGGAGGGTTTGACAACATTCAAGTGTCGTATTCTTCTCTCTATCTCTCAGTCTCAGCACCTTCATTCATAGTGTACACTTTGTCTGTGTCCATTGCACTCTCTCACTAAAGGAACGGAAGGCTCTCCCTTCCGTAAGTAAAAGGAACCCTTGAGCACAGTTCGGAGCGCTCATCTTGAGCAAAGTTCAACATTCACTTCCGCTGCACCTTACAGAGCTTTGACAGTGTTTTGTATCACTCAAGGAAAGAACCACAAGAATTTCTTTTGCTTGTTGTAGTCGCACGTAACCCAAGTCCTCTTGGGCGTGTCGATTCCTAATCGTGTTTTGAAGAGTGACAAGAATCCCAAGAAAGAAGGGCTTTTCAAGCCTCCCCTTGTTTCTCTTTTCACTCATTGAGAGCGGACCGTGCACTTAGCGGCCGACCAATCGACGTGAGGTGGAAAAAAGCAACCTTGGTGTGAGCGCAAGGCTGCCAAGGGGTGCGGCCGTGAGAAAGGGAAGAGCTTGGGTGCAAAGAGAAGATCCTTTTCTAACACAGATTGCAAGCTAAAGAAGAACCTCAAGAACCGCAAGAATCTCAGGAACCTCAAGACTCAAGAACCTCAAGAACCCAAGAACCAAGACTCAAGAACCCAAGAACCAAGAACCACAAGAACCCAAGTTCCTCGTGAACTTAAGAACCCAAGCCTTCAGTGGATGATCATCACTCGAAGAGGAATGGATACTTCGCATGGAGGTGATGAGCATGGCAGTGGCGAAGAAGAATTTTCTCCACCAGGAGGTTTTTTTGACCCTCCCCCTTCTCCGTTACGCCAAGGATTATACCAGATCCTATGGAGGCTTTGGTCAAAACGATGATGGACAGGAAGAAGTTACAACAGGAAGCGCAATGCGCCACCTTGGAGCGCGAGCGCGAGGAAAGAAAAGGAGAAAGAATGGCAGCCATAGAGCATAAATATGAAGAAAGAATGGTAGCCATAGCACGTGAACACGAAGAAAGACGGTTAGAGCTTGAAGCACAGAGAGCCCAACACATGCAAGAGTTGTTCCGACTCTTTTCTAGTGTGCAGGTGCAGAGTGACGAGAATCAGGAGGAGACCCTCTCAGTCTCTTCTTTTCCAAAGCATGACACACATGATTTGCATGATAATGATAAGCATGATGATTTGCATGATCAAGTTGTGATTATTCACGAGCATGATGATTTGCATGATCAAGATGTGATTATTCACGAGCATGATGAACTGCATGATAATGATGAGCATGATGATTTGCAGGATAATGATGTAATTGTTCACAAGGATGATGGTTTAGTGAATACTTTGTCTAGTGAAGCTAACCTCATTGCAGATTCGATCGATCACGAAGAACCGATCTTGACTCTCGAGTTGAGGTCCAAAGAACCCCCACAAGAAGTATTATGTGTTCGAATGATTAGTCAGCACTCATTGTTCGAGTGTTTCATTCGTGATGCTTTCCTGTATTTTAGTCACCGTCCTTGTGTGATCCCTTTTCGTAGGCATGTCATATTGTACGATGAACACGATTCACTCATGAATGAGCACGGATGTATGCGGATTACTCATGAAAAGATGAAATGTTTGCACCCAAGGAATTCACATTCCATGTCTCTTCCTTGGCATGACACAGTATCCGAAAGAGCACAAGAAGGATTGAGCATCAAGCATAGGCATTTCCATTGTGATTTGCCACAGTTGATTGATTTAGATCAGAAAGTCAAGATTCGACCCCATTGTTTGCGTGTGTTTGATGAACGGTTTGGCACTCCGTCACTTTGTTCATCTGCATTGCATGCACAGTTTTTCGAAGGAATAGTATTTTCCTAGTTACTTTACATGGAATGGGTATGTTCATGTTTTTGTGTTGAAAGTGATTTCAGGAATTTTCATCATTTGGAGATTCTTGAAGAAGGTAGATACATGACTATAGAAGCAGTTGAAGCATCGATGGAGCCACAAATGACTTTGTGTAGCGACTTTGTGTCGCTTTCGGCGCGGCCCAAAGAAGCAAGCGTTGCAAACCTTTATGAAGTTCAAGTATCGCATGACCTACGCATCAGAGTGGACCGGCGAAGAGTCCTTTCCAGGATTCCAGACGCTGTTGGCGATCTCCGTCGATGCCATACAGTTCGGTACCAGTATCTCACTTTGAAAAGGAGGGGATGTCACGTGCACATGTAACCCTATGTGTACGTGGACAAGCTACTTCATGACATGGGTTTAGTTCAGTTAGCTTAGGAAGTGTTCTGACACTTTTGTGAGTCTGTTCACAGACTGTGCATGTCCAGACACTTAGAGTAGATGCATATCCTCTGGTTGCACACAACATGATCATCAGATTACAGTTAGAACCTATGAGGAGCATTTTAACAGTGCATAGACCTATTTTCCCTATTTTAGCCAATTTTCACTTATTATTTTTAAGTGACTTTTGTTGGGAACTAGGTAGGGCAATTTTGATAAGCAAGCACATAAGAAACCTAGCGCTAGCAAATCTGGTAAAAGAGGCAGCAGGGACCTGACATCCAACAATGCACCTTCTCAAGCAAGACCCCTCCCTCCCCGGAGCCATCAACAAGAAGAGCCAACGTTTTTCCTTCCATTGCAGATCAACCCTAGCATTTTGCATTTGCAGGCAAACCTGGCGACAACAGGACTCATCAAATCAATACCGTTTTGCAGCAGGACACACATCAGCCTCGCGTTTTTGAGTTTGCAGAGCACCCTAGTGTTTTTGCAGATTTGTCGCGACGACAGGACCACAGAAGCATCATCGTTTTCAGTTTTCAACAGTCAAACACCGCAATAGAAGTTCAGAATCTAGTAGATCTCACCTTCCCGCAGCAGATCCTCACCACACGGTCAGATCCATCGCAGTTTGCAGTTTCAACCTGGAAAACGCAGATTTCAGCATCTACGTTTCAGCGCGTTGTCGTTGCATCGTCGTCGTCATCGACATAGAGTCAGAATTCAGCAGATAAAGATTTGTAGATTTCAGCCATTAGCGTTTTCAGATTACAGCACGTCTCGTCGTCGTCGACATCGTCGGCAAGTTCAAAGCATTGTAGAGATTTGTGCAATCAATAGCAGACCGCTCTCGCCATAGAGAGTGGCGCCTTTGGAGGAGGGTTTAACAACATTTTGGTGTCGTATTCTTCTCTCTCTATCTCTCAGTCTCAGCACCTTCATTCATAGTGTTCACCACTTTGTTTGTGTCCATTGCACTCTCTCACTAAAGGAACGAAAGGCTCTCCCTTTCGTAAGTAAAAGGAACCCTTGAGCATAGTTCGGAGCACTCATCTTGAGCAAAGTTCAACATTCACTTCTGCTGCACCTTACGCTGACTCTATGCTTACATGCATTTCACCACTTCAAACCATGCATTGGCACAGAGACACAAGTCATTGAGCAATCAAAATCACATTCACATCACTATCTCCATCGGGATGCGAGACATGAACCATGATCATTATGAATTATTTAGCCATCACATCCGGACCGCAATGATCATTTATAAATGTCTTGATGCACTAAATCTTGTCACTTGGGTTTCACATCGACAAGAAAAAATGCTCAAACAAAAACAAATGAAAAAGTACATGTTCCGTTTAGTTCTTTAGGGCATGCCACATCATCACTTTAGTACATGTTCCATTGTTCAACCCACTTTAATTTTATATAAAAGTGACGCTAGGGGTCATTTCTCAAGCATAAGTCAATACCCTCAGTACAAGCACCAAATACGTGCAATGCCTTAGCATCTCTAGCATTCTTGCACTAGATCAGCCCCCAAGACAACAAATCAGCCAGCATTTTCAAATTCAGCCCTCAGATCAGCCAACGTTTTTCAGTTTTCAGCCCATCGCCACATCAGCAACAGTAGATCAACCCATAGCTTCGTCGTAGTTGCAGATCCCATCAATTACCCTAGCGTTTTCAGTTGTGAGCCCTTAGCCTCACATATCCAAGCATCAGTAGCAAGATCCCATCAGCATTTGAGCATTTAGGACCATTGTATTAGCATTTGTGCAATCCAAAGCAAATCTCTCTCTAGAGAGGGGGCCCTTGGAGGGGGGTTTGGGACCGAGGGGGGTTTGGGACTCCATCTGTAATAGACTTGGACACCCTAAGTCGGGAATATGGCACGACACACGAGAGAACACTTTAAAATCACTTAGCAAATTGAATCACAACTAAAGAGAGATGACACAACCCGACGTAGTTTTGTGCCCAGAGGTATCGGCCCCAAAGTCTGGCGCTCCTTTTGGTACTTATTTTTATATTAATACTCGAGCAAAGTACAATGTCCGAGGAGAGGCCCAATGGGCTGTTGAAAACTTTGGGCTGCAATGGGAGGGTAGCACTAGCAAGACCGGGCCGTGACCGGCGAGGGAACGACGCCAAATCTGAAAACGCCAAGCTGATCTGCTAGGAAATGCAAGCCTTGGGCTGATCCACTGTTGTTGAGCTAAAACGCCAGGACTGATTGCTGACGCAAAAACGTTGGTTGGTCCTCTGCAAGCTGATCCTTGGCTCTATCTGCTACTTGTGCCAAAACACTAGTAGATACACTCCCTTTATAGTGAAAAATTGGGTTTAAGAACTTCTTAAGGCTTAGATAGGGCAGAACCTTTGTCAAAGTTTTTAAAATAAATCAATAAAATTGACTTATTAGTAAACTTGACTTCGGTTAAGTTTTCGAGTGAAACTGTGGCACATCTGCCTACCCGGGAATTTGATTGAGCGGGGAATGGCTCGTTGGATTCCTTTGACCTAAGATTGCATGCACGTCGTGCTAATCGCCCACTGCACTGTAACAACATTTGTCAAAACGCTTGCACAATCCATTTATGCAATAGGGTTCCAAAAGTGGAAAACTGAATCTAATGTACTTGTCTGGACATGTAGGTCTTGCGAACAGGCTCACAAAATTACCAATACGAATCCTCCTAGAATTCTAGACACTACTATCTAGAGATAGGTACAGAATTGGCTTTGGAAGTGATGAAGTGTTAGACTTACACCACTCTGTTGCTTCACTCAGGTCTAGGGCATACATGTACGCCTAGTATGTCTCTCGGTTAGCCACCCACTACATTATCTTGCTGCCCACTTCTGGATCGGTCGCCCACCTTGTATGGACACCCATCCTTATTTTTTCACGCTGGGTCGTGGGGGTTTTCTCTACATTGCCCTACCTCCCCTTGGGCACCTATATATGGGGCTAGGGGGGGTTACCCACTGCTTAGTCACAAATATTGATATGTTGTATTGCAGGTCTCTTGCTCTGGTAGTCATGTGGGGACTGATTGCCCCCTCTTCCACTCACCAGCGTTTTCTCTCTCTCTCTCTCTCTCTCTCTCTCTCTCTCTCTCTCTCTCTCTCTCTCTCTCTCTCTCTCACGCTTCCGCACACGAGCACTCTCACATGGTATCAGAGCTCAGGCTCTCCATGGTCCAGGCGCACCTTCCGCATCAGGTACTCCTCCCAAGAAGATGATCAGCCAGCGCTTTTGCAAGAAGAGGCCAACGCTCAACCTACAACAATGTTCCATCGGGAAGAGCTTGCGTTTTCAGCCCATCTGCTTTTTGGCAACAGAAAACCCTAGCGTTTTTTTGGAGACTGCTTGGTTTTTGCTCTCCTTGGTGGTGATCACCTCCTTGCTGCCAGCGTTGGCCCTTTTGGGCACTTTCCTCCCCGGAAAACCCCTCCCTCCAGCTGCGTTTTTCGGAGCATCTGCGTTTTCAGCCAGCAGCTGCGTTTTTGACTGGTTGCTGCGTTTTGTAGAAGAGGGGGAGCACTAGCCTATGCCCATTATGGATCTTGCGACCACCAACCCTGCTTGGCATTTGGTGCCTCGCCGGCCCTGATCCTCTTTGTTTACAACAGTTTTCAGCCTTTAACCATTGCTATTTTCTCTGTTTTCAGCCCTCTTGGGGTTGGGACTTTGATTACCCACCCATCCCAGACCCTCTGCACCGCTCCGGACCTTGCCGGGAGCGTACGAGCACGCTGAAAATCGCTGCACAGCAGTGTTTTCATCACCTCGCAGTTGCGTTTTTGGGTGGACAGCAGCCTCTTGGCTTGTGTTTTTCACAGAGGATGAAGTTACCTCCTGCCAGGACACCATCCGATGGTGGTCCATGCGGTCTCTCAGTGATTGCTGCTGTACATGGTAGTTTCACGTTGGCTTGATGCACACGATCCTTGAGAGATCCATTCATTCCAACCATCATTCGGCGGTTGCGCACTCCAGAGGGAGTGGTGACTTGTGGTTTGCTTTGGACACACCTATGCACTCAATAGAGGAGTTCACACGAGATATGGCCATGCTCATGGCATATGGGATTCCAAGATTTCCAGAGAGGACATCACCATCTTGGGTGGACAAACACTTACCACTTGACCTCGACACGTCAGATCACTTGCTTACCCAAGAGCATCTACATGAACTTAGGGAGAGGATCTTGGATCTCTTCTTGGACAGGTTCATTGCTTGGATCTACAGACTGGAGTGGGACTTCAGCGCTTTGGACTCTCTTGGAGAGTTGACCCGCAAGATGCGGGAGATCAGGCATCCTGTGACTACATTCGGAGTCACCGGGAGCCCGGCTTGGATGATAGTGCAGTTGCTCTTCTACACTCCTGGTCATTTGGATAGCTACCTTAAGAGTTGTTTGCACTCACCCTCAGTAACCTTATGGCAGACTTACCCCCCGACCTGGGCAGTAGGCCACTCCCAGCTCATTCACATTGATGCGGTTTGGTAGCGTTGTTGGCGCGGATTTTGTTTTGGTTGACACCGGAGGATTGGAGGCAAGATATACAGGCAAGACGGCGCAGACAGATTAGTCTGGCCTTTTCCTCTTCTCAGAGATTATTCACAGCGCATACTGCTCAGTCTGGCTTCCTTATTTCTACAGGATGATTACAGTGTAGACAGCTTGGTCTGACCACACCTCTTCTCAGAGGCCCTTTGTCACAAGACGGGCACCACGTGCCAATGGAAAAGAACAGACTGAACAACTTTAAGCACTTCAATAACAACTGAACTAAAAGAGAGAGACGACACCGGGAGTGGTGAAGTTCCACCCCAGAGAGTATTGGCCGCAAACCTTGGTGCCCCTTTCGGTATTTCTTTATATAACTTGAACTTAGTACAATGCCGATACTCCAACCTCTGCACCTTCGTACTGAAGCATGCTAGAGAATGAGCCCTCTGCACATATTTAAAGGTCCTTAGCCTTGAAAAGTAGTTATATGAAAAACAGCCAAACTTAAAAGCAACTAGTTTCAAAAGCTGGTGCTGAAAATTGCCCATCGTAAATCACGAAAATCTGTACAGGTTGCCACGTCAACAGGTCAACGTAAAATCCCAAAATCTGTACAGGTTGCGACGTCAGCTGTCAGCGCAAAATTCGGAGATCCGTATGTTGCCACGTCATGAGCTTCTACGCTTATAAGCTTGTGTGTGTGTGTGTGTGTGTTTTGGTCGCGCTTTATTTTAACATCTTTAGGTCACTTGGGCCCCATCGGACGGGGTCCCATAAGTTGGTGGGAACTCTTCTTTAAAAATGGGCCACTCGGCAAGACTTTGCAAGTTGGTAAAACTTCTTTTGCTGCTTCTGCTTCTTGACGTAGGGTTTAGGCCCCTCGATTGAGATCTGCAAGTCGGCTCCATTCTTCAGTGGCTTGACACGTCAGCAATTTGTGACACCCTTCACAACGCAGATTGTTGAGTCTGGCTTTCCCCTCATCTTGGATTACCCTACCTACTGATAGGACACCATCCGGTGGTGGTCCGTGCGGTCTCCCGGTGATTGCTGCAGCTTACGGTAGTTTCTACAATGCAGACTCTTTAGTCTGGCGATCCTTGTTTTGAAGGACGTTTACGATGCAGATTGCTATAGCTGGCCTTCCTGCAATTTTACATAGCTTAGCCACCTAGCCACACTGGGTTACAAGTTCATGCATTGACTGGCTTCCGGTAATTCTCATGACGGTTCCTGGGCTTCCCCATTTTCTCTAGACGGTTTGACTACAGACACTATAGATCCTATTGGGCAGGACACTTGCAGGGCTATTGGCATTTCTTTCACGACAAGGAGTTGTTTTCACTCTCAGTTCGGGACCTTCACGCAGTACCTTCACATTGTATCGGCGAAGTACAGCAGTTTGCTACACTGCTCGTGATGGTACTTTAGCATGGAGAGTTCTTTGCGGTCGGGACACCTGAGATTGCTGCTACACGCACGAAGCTCGCTGGAGTATCATCTTTTAGTGGACATTGCAGCAGACATCTTCATCATTCGTCTCACATCTTCGGCTTCATTTGGTTTGTTAAGCATCTGATGCTGAGAGGGGGTGTTAGACTTACACTACTCTGCTGCTTCACTCAGGTCTAGGGCATACATGTACGGCTAGTATGTCTCCGGGTTGGCCACCCATTGCATTGTCCGGATGCCCACTTCTGGGCCGATCTCCCACCTTGTATGGGTACCCATCCTTATTTTTTCATGTTGGGTCGTGGGGATTTTCTCTGCATTGCCCTACCTCCCCTTGGGCACCTATGTAGGGGCTAGGGGGTACCCACTTCTCAGTCACAGATACTGATGCGTTGTATTGTAGGTCTCTTGCTCACGGGGGGCTGATCGCCCCCCTCTTCCACACACCAACGTTTTTGTGTCTCTCTCTCTCTCTCTCTCTCTCTCTCTCTCTCTCTCTCTCTCTTCTTTCCTCTCCTCTTTCATGCTTCCGCACATGCGCTCTCTCACATGAAGCATGTCCACGTGGCACACAGAGCCATGCGCATGTGACAATGGGTTGGAGAATTTTATTTGGATGTGATAACTAGATCTGGAACTTTTGATGCACAAACAACAATATCTAGTCATCTCATCCAAATAAAATTCTCAATGCACTAGAATCACGTTCACTTAGCCCCTTGATGGAAGGATGAGATGGCTACACAGAGATCTAGGTGCATCAAGAGTTCTAGACTAGGTGAGATGACTAGATTGAATGTTTGCACCTTGGTATTCAATATGAACTAAGTTTTGATCCGTAAAATACATACTCTGTGAATGTACTGTCTTATTTGAGATGTTCATTAGCATGTTTGCTTGAAATGTGAGAAAGGGTATGATTCTGATAGTGACAAGATCTAGTAGATCAAGACATCCGTGAAAAGATTAGGACAATCTGCATGTGATTGCTAAATATGTTACAACGATCATGATTTGTATCTGGGACCCTCAACGGAAATCTGATGTAATGGATCAATGCTTGTTATCTTTGTGTGCTGGATGTGTGTGCAGTCTACTGCATGGGAACATAGAGTCAGTGTCTACTAAGCTAGTTTTTGGCCTTTGTGTGCTTTGCAAATGTCACAAGTTTGTGATGTGGCACTACAAGGTTTGGGGTTCGTATGTAAACCTAACCTTACCCAACTTGAAGAGCATGACCGAGGGGCCTAAACCCTAAAAGGACAAAGCATAAAGGCTGACTGCAGATTCTGGGCTGATGCTGATGTGGCATAAATTGTACGGAAGTTCCGCGATTTGTGCTGGCTGAGTGTTGATGTGGCAGGGCTGTATGGATTGTAGATTTGTGCCAAGCTTTTGAGGATAGAGCTTTTGGGGATGTGAAGCTTTTAGACGTGATGCTTTTGGGGCTCAACTTTTAGCATCCCTTGTATTGTTTATAAGAGCCCTTGAGTCCACTCTCTAGCAGAGCATCTGGATGGAGAGTCGTGGAGAGTTGGACCCTCGGGATTTTTACCTCTGTGATTGGAAATAAAAAAAGAAACATTGGAAGGGGCACCAATCTTTGGGGTGAGTGCATCTGGAAGCGGAACTCCGCGGCTTCGTGTCTACTCTCTCTCTCTCTCTCGCGCCCCCCCCCCCCCCCCCCCCTTCAACACACACACACACACACACACACATTCAAGTTCAGTCAATTATTTACAGTTTATGTTCGTCTGCTGCTATTGACTTCTCGCTTGGAGTGTCCAGGCCTATTACAGTCCATAGAGTGGCCATGCCAGCATGCCATATGGTAGCTTGTGATTTGTGGCACCCCATTTTTGGGAACAGCAGGTATAGATGTGGGAGATGCTTGACCAGTTGCTCAAGTGCACACTCTACCCTTAGTTATGCTAGCTTTCTTGGTGGACAAGATTCTCGTACAATTAACACGTCGTAAATTTTTGTGGTACTATGACATGAAGTCAATGGAGGGATTGCATTATTATTTATGATATATGAATGTAGAGCAGCTCAGACATGGTTTCTTGCAAGTTAGAATGAGAGAATCAAAGAGGAGATGCTAGGGATGGAGGCAGACAGAGTGTCATGTGCACATCTAACCCTACGTGCATGTGGACAGGCTATAACTCCTATCTCGAGGGCTTAGAGCAGCCTAGGAAGTGTTCTGGCACCCGTGTGAGCTTGTACGCAGGACGTACATATCCAGGCACTTTAGAGTAGTTACATACGCTCTGATTGCACATGAGCACAACCAATGTCTGCTAGGTGTAGGCATTGGGGAGTGTTCCCTTAAAGCACCATTAGGACAAAGTCTAGGCAATAACTGCGTACAAAGCACCTCTTATTAGTAGTTCATCAACTTACTAAAAAGTGACATATTAGCATCATTTAATAAAGTTGTGGAGGCTCAACCTGACACTGCTCGAGTCAGGCTTTTGCACCTATATAGGAAACGCTAGGGGTCACCCCTCCAGACATCCAATACCCGCGGGCCGCAGTACAAGTACCTACAACACAAGCACCGTCAGGGTTTTTCAGCCATCAGCCCATTGCAAGCTTCATCAGCAAAATCAGCCCAGCGTTTCCAGATTTCAGCCCCAGCCTCATCTTGAGTTTGCAGATCCATGTCAAATCAACTCAGCATTTTTAGTTTCAGCCCTTAGCCTTGCAGATCCAAATCATCTACCGCAAGATCCCATCACCTGAAGAAATGTTGCATATGCTTTTCAGTTTTTTTCAGCTTTCTCAGATCATGTATGCTATCAGTTTAAAGCCATCTTTCAGAGGAAAATTGTTATTTCAGTACTATCTTTTTTCATGGAACAAGAGGTCCTGTATGTTTGGTGTTGGAAGGCTATTTTATTTGTGGGCATGTTGTTTTATCATGTATGTATTCATTACTGATTGAGAAGTTTGGGTCCAGTCTGCATTCGGATTACACTCCCTATTCCTTAAATCTCCCTTACTGTGGGTCTCTCCTCCCTTGTTCTGGCTTGTAACATATGTTTTTTGGTATTTTAAGATTTGGCACTAACAATGAAACTTGAATCTCTGCAGAAATGGGTTTCAAAAACTTGATAAAGTCAAGGATCCCAACAGACAAGGCAAGCAGTTGGAGGAGCTCACTGCAAAAATGCGCGAATGCAAAAGGTTCATCTTTTAGCCCATTATTGACAGCAGTAGATGTTTTTGTTTGGCAAAAGAAAGAAAAAAAGAAAGACCTGCAATAATGTCTACCTTGCTACTGTCAATGACCTTTTTTTTTGATGGGCTACATTCAGTCAATTTTTCTGCAGCATATCTCCTTGAGGTTGGTGTAAGGCTTGTCTCAAGGTGTAGACCTCTCTCTCTCTCTCTCTCTCTCCCCCCCCGCCCCCCCCCCCCAAGTGCCCTACAGTTGTATTTTAGTTGTTTAGTTTTTTTCCCAGACATTTTATCAGATTCTCTTGAGATGTAACTTTTTTGGGTCTCATAGGTCATCTTGGCCTTTTGAAGATGTTTGATATAACATTCATTTCATCCCATCTCTCTCTCTCTCTCTCTCTCTCTACTAATTACTGATCCCTTGTGCCTTTGCATGGACCCTTAATTGGATGACACATGGTATTTGTCACACAAGATCCCTAGATTAAACATCTTGACTTGCTATTGTTATGTGTAGTCACCAACGCAGTACACAATTGACCCATTATATCACCTTCTTGTACTAGGCACCCATTGTATTAGTAAATATCCCACAACAGTACCAGCTAGTAGCACTCCTAGCTTCATTTTTAGAATCTCTTTTTTGTACCCACACATGGTATCAGATTCAGCAGTTTCTATCGGTTTGGTCTCACAGGTCATTTGGCCTTTTGAAGAGTTTAATATATCATTTCATTTCATTTCTCTCTCTCTCTCTCTCTCTCTCTCTCTCTCTCTCTCTCTCTCTCTCTCTCTCTCTCTCTCTCTCTCTCTCTTCAGACTCTACATTGACGAGATCTCCGACTTCATCCTATGGGCGGGAGGGACAAGAGCGCACCTAGCAGGTACCCTAGTCCACATTATACTATATGCTGATGACATTGCAGAGTCACCAGAGGGCCTACAGAGCCATTTGAGAGCTTTGGATGAGTTTTGTACGGATAGGGGACTCACAGTGAACCTTGGAAAAACCAAGGTCATGATCTTCCACACCTCCAGATCAGTCCGACGAGCAACCACATTTACAGCAGCAGCAGGAGGACCAGTAGAGGTGGTCACCACCTCCATCTACCTGGGAGTCACATTCACCAACAGACAGGGACCCTTCTCCATGGCACAAGCCGCCATTGACACTCACCAGAGGATATGCAGCATTGGCCACGCTAGAGCGGAGATGCCATCGGACACACTTTCAGGAGACCCGCACGCAGGGGTGGCTATTCGACACATTAGTCACTCCAACCCTGATGTATGTGGTAACAGTGTGGGCACCCGGATTGACAGATAGCCAGTGGGCATGGATTGCGAGACCACAAATCTATATGATTTCTCGCCTATTTCGAGGCAAGCACATAGTACCACAGGACATCATCAGGGTAGAGCTTGCCACCCCCCCCATGGTAGTGGAGGCACTCTTCCAGACGGTGTAAGGTGCAACGGAATTGAATGTTGATATTGCTCAAGATGAGCGCTCCAAATTGTGCTCAAGGGTTCCTTTTACTTACGAAAGGGAGAGCCTTCCGTTCCTTTTAGAGAGAGAGTGCAATGATCACAAACAAAATGAATACTACTGTGACTGAAGGTGCTGAGAAATGAAATGTAATATTAACGTCTTCAAAAGGCCAAAACGACCTATGATACCAAAAGGTTACATGTGGTGAATCTAATACCAGGTTTCGGTACAAAAAGTACAAAGAATCGAAAAGAAAATAGTGGGTAGGGGTGGAGAGAGAGAGAGAGAGAGAGAGAGAGAGAGAGAGAGAGAGAGAGAGAGAGAGAATACGACACGAGACGGTTCTCAAACCCTCCTCAAGGGCCCCCCTCTCTATGGTGAGAGAGGTCTATGCTATAGATTGCACAAATCTGGTACTTTGGTCTAGATGCAATGGACTTGCCGACGATGACGACGACAATGATCATGACAATGAGGACGGGCTGAAAATTGAAAAACGATAGGGCTGATCTGCTAAATTTCTGAAAACGTTGACTTCCTGCTGAAAACTGACACTGTGTCGGCGAGGATGGCGACGACACGACGACGCGACGACGATGCGCTGAAAACGCACATGCTGAAATCTGCGGACAGCGGGCTGAATCTGAAAACGTTGGCTAATCCGGTTTGGCGAGGATCTGCTGCGGGTTAGGTGAGATCTGTGAAGTTAAGGGGTTAGTCTGCAATGGCTAAGGGCTGAAAACTGAAAATGCTACCTGATCTGTCTGAATCTTGCGACGAAGAATTGCAAACGCTAGATAGATCTGATGGAGAAAGGTTGGGGCTGATTTGCAACTGAAAACGCTAGATGCTCTGGAAGAATCCAAAAACGCTAGCAGTCCTGCTGGCTGAAAACGTTAGGTCTTCTGCTCTCTTGCTGAGGAGAGAACACTGCAAGCCTGAGCTTCTTTTGTCCCTTCTGCTGGGAATGAGTGCCCCCCCTTCTGCTTATATGCCTGTAACAGGCTAGGTGGAGCAGTTTCCCAACAGCCCACGACCCCATAAAATGGTGCAATTAAATAAATAAAAATGCCACAATTTCCTGTAAAATGTTCTGCCCCAAACTGACCGGAATTTGGACATGCTGCTTTGACAATGCATATGCTGGGTGGTATTGGTTGTGCAATCAGAGGATATGCAACTACTCTAAGTGCTTGGACATGCACGGCCTGCGCACAGGCTCACAAAGGTGTGTTCTAAGGTGCCAAAACACTTCCTAGGCTAACCTGAACCCTAGACTTGAGATAGATTGTCCACATGCACATAGGGTTAGATGTGCACGTGATAGACGGTGTGTTTTATACAGAGAGTGAGAGAGCTCCCGGTCGACACTCACACGACGAGCATTTGAGTCAGCTATAGAGATATCAGAGGCTGGATATGACAGTGCATGGTACACATGGATTAGAGTATGGTTCGAAGCACACGGCCTTGACCTTGAGAGTTTACCGCCTTTCCAGTACGGCCCCAACTCCCCTTAGCTTCATCTCTCACACAGTGAGAGTCTGACATGTTTCTGCTGTTTTCTTGCCGAGGCAAAAGCAGATTGATGACCCAAATAACCCGGGAAGTCTGTTCCTTTCTTTTGCTTTTTGTCGTGCTTTTTGGCTTTGTTGGTTGCGTCAAAAAGCTGGGTAATCCATGTATCAACCACCTCTTCTAATTCTTGCTCTGTAAACATCCTTGGAGTAGGTCTCTTGAGTGCCGGTTTGAGGGGTGGTTCTGTGGCCTTACGCCACTGTGAGTGCACTTCGTCGAAGGATATCCGCGTCAAAATTTTTGCAAATTTCGGATCCTTTGCAATGTTTATCATCATCTTTGTCGCATCGTCAACCAATTGTCGATGCTTCATCTCTTCAATCTCCGCCTGAGGAGGCCGAGGCGGGCCATACTCCTCGTGAGAATCTTCTTCGTGATCTCTTCCCGCATCCCCAGATGCAGAGGAAGTCGACTGATCTCTGTTTGAATCCATAAGTGTTGCGAGAAAAGGATCGGATTTCCCGGTAGAAGAGAAATCGGCCGCGGTCTGATACCACTGTACCAAACTTGGACACTCCAAGTCAATATTCTACCGTGGCACAGTAGAGATTCACTTCAAAATAGTTCACAGTTCACAATTGGTTCAACATGGTCCGGCGTAGCATAGTTGACACGTACGGTCACGTACGACGGGTACACGTACGAAGACGTGCGGTACTAATCGAACTAAAAAAAATTAGACGTACGGTGACGTAACGTATGATGCAAAAAAAAAATCATGCGTCTTACACATGATAGATCATATGAGTCATGACATAGACTTAGTACTTACTACTAAATACTTGTAACTTAAGTCTTACAAGTTAGAACATGAAAGATCTGTCCATGGACATTGGAAAAGGCAATGTCCGAAGAAAGAAGAATCATGATCTCCAAAGTGGTCGTGGCCATAGTAGATCCGCTACCCAAGCCTCGTCGCACATAGGTCATGGTTGTTTGAGCCAATGCAGCCATTGGGCTCTTGGTCAAATGCAATCGAGATGCAAAACAATCCCACACCAAAAATCGCCCCCGCAAAAAAAAAAAAAAAAAAAAAAAAGACGAGTCATGTACGAAACGTACGAGTCGTACGGTACGGTACGGAACGTCCCGTACGTTGAACGTGGACAACCCTGCGGTGTAGTTCCGTGCCTAGAGATGTTGGCCCCAAATATTGGCGGCCCTTTCGGTATTTCTTTTTGTATTAAATCTGTGCTCAAAGTACAAGGGAGTGGGAGGGTTTTCACTCTCAGACTCTGCGTCTAGATGCTTTGCACAGTGGGAGCCTTGCCCACTAATTTATAAGTTTACAAGGGGTGCTAAAAACAGAGCCCCAAAAGCTGCCAATTAAAAGCATTCAAAAATAAAGCAAGGTGTCTCACAAGCCTTGCTTGGTAAAATTAAAGCAACTTGTCAAAAAGCCTTCGCGTAGAATTTTGCAGCCCTGGTTTGCGTAGGAAAAAGCATCCGTATACTACCGCAAAACCCGAGGGTCCGTACGGTAGTGCCACGTCAACAAGACATCGTAAATCCTAGAAATCTGCCACACCACTGCCACGTCAACATTTTTGCCGCCTTTATCGGAACTGCGTGTCAGAGGGAGTGTGTGTCTGATGTGTCACCATGCCATGTCACCAGTTTGTGATGGATGAAAACTCCTCCAAACTTGTGGATACTGTGAAAAAGCATTCAAAAATAAAGCAAGGTGTCTCACAAGCCTTGCTTGGTAAAATTAAAGCAACTTGTCAAAAAGCCTTTGCGTAGAATTTTGCAGCCTGGTTTGTGTAGGAAAAAGCATCCGTACACTGTTGCAAAACGTGCCGCAAAACGCGGGGGTCCGTACGGTAGTGCCACGTCAGCAAGACATCGTAAATCTCGGAAATCTGTTGCGTCACTGCCATGTCAGCATTTCTACTGCCTTTATCGGAACTGCTTGCCAAAGAGAGTGTGTCTGATGTGTCACCATGCCATGTCAACAGTTTGTGACAGATAAAAACTCCTCCAAACTTGTGGATACTGTGAATGTAGGTACTATTGCGATGTAAACACCGACCAACCAAGTTACTAGGTAGCCTTAATACTGTCACAAAATACGAGCCTTGATGCTGACTTTGCCTTGCGAGCAAGTACTAACCATTGGATGAAATTGAAAGGTAAGGGTGCTCGGAGGTATGTCCAATGGTTGCTTGTCGACGGAAGCGGATGCACGCTACATGCGAATGCGGTTGTAGAAGAGGGTTAGGGATTCTTTCTCCAACTCCTTCCATATCCGCATACAAGGCAAGCGAATCTTGGTATTCAAGATTTGGATTTTTGTGTATATGATGTTGATCTTCGTTCAAAGACATAGCGATGAAGACGGGAGCATGCCCGATGCGCGATGGAATAAGGTTCGGACTGAGAGTGCCTAATAAGTCCGGGATCGGGACACAAAAATTCTTTGAGAAAAAAACTGAGAGAGGTTTTGCTTGGGTTTTTGGTTCTTCCCTCGAGTTCGCGAAGCGGAAGCACGCACAGAGCTCTGATACCAATGTCAGGTGCAACGGAAGTATTTAGGGATGCTAATGGGTAGAAGGTGCTTGATACTGCTGGAAATGTTGGGTACTAAAGGCTCTTAGTGCTGCGGTGCTGTTGAGGTGCTAATTGGTATCGTTGGAGATGCTTGGTATTGCGACGACGATGACGGTGATGATGCTTGTACGGCGAGGCTATGGTTGACATGCAAAAATGCTAGGGATGCTTGCGGGAATCTGCGAATGCGACAAGGCTATGGACCGATCCCCTATCGCCGGGGACGGCGATGGGCTGAAAAACTGAAAACGCTGAAATGTTAAGGGGCTGAAATCTGAATCTGCGACAAGGCTGCTGAAAACGCTGGTTTGCTGGAGCTAAAACGCTGATTTGATGGTTGCCAAACAGTGCATATGCTGGAATGACTATACTGTGCAAGAGAGGGTATGCAACTATGACCGGCTTGGACATGCACGTCCTGCTAGATGCTCACAAGGGTGCCAGGCTAGGTCCTAAGCTAAGACTGATGCTAGACTTTAGTAGAAGCTTGTCGATGTGGCTCAAGTGCAGTGCGCATGTGACAGTAAGTAGTGCCACATCAGTCTCCCTTCTCCTCTGCTTTCGGGTCAGTTCTGTACGATGCGTGCCACATCACCAATCTGTGACAATCCTCTTGCACCTTCGATAGGGCTTACCCACCAGCTTACAGATGCTATTATTTAGGTGTGGCTATAGCCTTTCCCCACCCGTGTGGAGCAAGGACATGGCAGAATAGCTAGTCGATGATGAGTGTCGAGGGACTAGAGCCAGATCACAAAGAGGATGGCGTTAGGGGACACCACACACCTATAGACACAATTTAGTTTCCAACGCCTCGTGAGGTATATGACCTATTCTTGAGCTAAGATTCTAGAGAGGGATGAAGACTATTATAAGATCAGCGATCACCTACACCCATTACTTCTATTGACACATGGGGACAATATGTGAGTAGTCTATATACAATGCCGGGGCAGTCTCCCCTACCATTGTCACTAGGGTCTTGGCCCTTGATTTCCTCTTTCTTCATTGTTAGTATGATACTTGACGCCATTGATAAACTATGCATAGATAGATAGATCACATGACTAGTTGTTACATAGCATTTAGATCAACCCAAGATTGTCGGTGCACATGCTCAATAGAGCTATATGTGAAGGTTTTCTCGACAATTCGAGCACTAACACTTTTGTGCGGATATTGAAGGCTAGGCTCCCTAGTAACTATTGTAGCATCATGATAGGCCACAGATTGGCAAAGCTTAATGTTTCCATGCTTTGAGCATCATGAGCTCAGTCGTTAGACAAAGAGAGGGGATGTCAGAGCACGTGGACTGGATGGATTCAGTAGACGATTCTGTCACAGAACAGGAAGAGTAACTTGGTGTGGAATCACTCTTACTTAACTCAATGTCTTGAAAGGTAAGCACATAGAAGAAAGTGAGAGAAGAGATAATTCAACACTGTGCTAGTGACCGAGAGATGGGCTGGTCCCCTCCCTTTGACCCTTTGAAATGAACACCAAAAGGACAATTTGTCGACTTTACCTGAACATAGCATTTTTGAACTTTCATAAAATGTATGCATGCATGGCCTTGGCAGGCTCGTGTTCTGTTGCACTATGTTTAACTGTCTATGTTGAGTGTTTTTTTTGCTTTTGGCCACCCATGTAAGTTGTGATACAGGATGTGTGTTGGGAAGGTTTCAAGGTGTCTGGATATTTTTCCTGGTCCAGCACTTTTGTGTTTATTATCTTCATAGTTTGGACGTTACATCTTCAAGCAGCCAAATACCCACATAGAGTTTGATTTTTCAAAGCCTTTTGCTTGTGCTGCCTTGCTTGCTTTAGGCTTGGTTGTGTACCACTCGTTAATGAGCTCCTTTCATGTGCCTCCTCTCTATGCTGCTTTTTAACACGTCATTGGTAGCTGTGCTTAGTATAATTTTTAGGTGTCTCCATACACTGCTGCCATATCCTACTTACATGGTAAGGTATGATAGTATAGTATGGTAGAGGGTCACTGGATGATCAAAAGCAGGGTTTCAAAAAAATTCTTTTTGAAGTGTCCACTCTCTTTGAGCTTTGTCATAGCTTTGGAGCTGTCTGTTTTGTAAATCGATTTTTGCGCCTGCTGACTGGCCCATGTGGTGTCTAGCCTATTGTGGGTAGTGTACTTCTGCGAGTTTCATGTTCTATAGTGTTTTAAATGTTCATTCAAAGAAAACACTTGAGTTCAAGGTACTGTGGTTGGTACTAGAGCAATTTTTCTGATTGTTTTCTGTTTTCAGGTTGAGAGCTCAGCATTTTGAAAGCTCATTGAAAATTTAGCTTCTGGCATGCATGACTTGGGAACTTTTGGTGGGGCCCTATTTTGAATTGACAGTTTTGGATGTGTTCTACTTTCCCTTTATCAGAAACCAAAAATACCACAACCTATGTCACTCATGTTTTCACGTATCTTGTCGATTTTAGTGCACTAACGCAATATATGTACTCCTTTCCCTCACCCACATCAATATCACCTTGATGAGTAGTGGCATGGATTCTTATGGGTTTTGGAGCTCTTGATATCGTCATCGTGTTCTAAATTATGTTTTCAGAGTATCCAATTTTCAAGTTTTTACATGTATATGTGGCTTCACGTTGTGCTATTTCAAGGTCAATTTGAATTGCTGGTTTTTAGCACAAACATTCACATGTTCTGGATGTGTTGCCACACCTTGACCTTAGCACTCACATGTTTGAATCCTTCACAAGGCGTAGGCTAGCTTCACAGGGCGACTGAATCTGAAAAAGGAAAACTCTTCCCGTTATTCACAGTTCTCCTATTTTTTTGTCCACCTTCCATAGGAGAATTTCTCAATTGGTGCTTAGTATGAACTGCCCAAAGCCAGGAAAACTTTGTTGTGTATGTGTGGTTGTGATTCAAGTTGCAAAAGGCATGCTATTTATAAGCAGGTAGGCTTGCTTGTGTTAATATTGTGCAATCAGTGACCGCTCCTTCATGAGAGGAGATTTTTCCTGTAATCTTGCATGCAGCTTGTGTAGGTGTGATGGAGGACAGGGATTTGTTTGGGATTCACAACTAGATTTTAATTGTTGGTTCAGCAGGATAAGGCTGTGTGTAGTTTTTGGTCGTATCTCTTTATGAATATCATTGGTGCTGATTGGCTTTGACATGTGCGTATTAAATAGGCTTATCAAAGATTTTGATCGAGAGATTAAAGAGGAAGAGGCTGAGTATACCCCAGCAATCAACAAGCAGCTCAATGAGAGGAAACAGTCACTTGTATGTGGATGTCTTTTGTAATAAAGGCAAAAGGGCCTTTTATTCTTAGTTACCACTTTTCTGATGTTCAAGCATTGATTAAATCTTTTGCTTTCTCTGCAGATTAAAGAACTTAATTCCTATGTGGCACTGAGAAAAACGTAAGGGAAGATATGAATTAATTTTTTGGGATGTTAAGATTGTTTCTAAGAGTTTTGTGGGTATTCATCAGGTATACAAGTGCCTTAGGGAAGAAGGAACTGTTGGATGGAGGGGGTGGAGAGCCCTTGGTTGATGACAATGTCAGAATGGCCTCAAGTACAATCTTTCTCTATCCTGCATGGTTGCTAAGTTGCATCTTAAATCAACTAGTAGGGAACTTGCACAACATGCACAGAGTGCTTGGGTTTTGGGGGATGTATATTTAAAGTTTTGACCGTGTTATCTGTTGCTTTCTTTCAGATCTTTCTAACAGTTGGAACATGTAGACAGAATTTTATGGGCTGTATAAATCAGCTTGAGCCTGTTTTAAAGGGTTACAGTAGAAGAATTTTTTTGGTCTAGCAATATACAAATTTTGATCCTGCAGTTTTTTTTTTTTGGGGGGGGGAGAGGGGGGTTTTGTACGGTTTTAACTTGAATATTACACACTTCAATCCTTTCTTTTATTAATGTAGAATATGTACTTTTGTTTTTTGGTAATTTCTGCAGCAATGACAAATCAGGAACTTATTGATGGTGGTAATAAAACCATGGATGAAACTGACCAGGCAATTGAAAGATCTAAGAAGGTTGGACGTTTGTTGAGCTAATGCATACTACACCTGCTCTTCTTTTTGCTTACTCGAGTGTTTGTTGGCATTCCAGGTTGTAGAGGATACTGTCAACATTGGTGCACAGACGGCACAGACCTTGAAGGCTCAGGTAAAGGACTAGGAGTATGAGCTCTGAGGCTGCATTGAACCAATTCTTTTTGTGCAACTTACCCTACCTGTGTGTTTCTGATCACTTGAGTATTTGCTTTGTTATTCAGTAAAATGTTGATTTTTCTTGTTTGCATTTACTGATCACTGGAGTTTTCTCTTTGTTTTTCAGTATTCATCACTAAGTTTTGAGGCAAATAGAGGCCAGATTTATGAATATGATGTGTCCCTTTGCTTTTTCCTCATAAGTATAAAAGCAGTCTTCCTAAAGAAGCCATAGGACTAAGATATCAAAACCGTTTCATTGGCTTACTAATACAATGGCCTTGGGTGCCAGCAACCTCAGCCATGGCACCCCTTCTACTCTGTATATAGTCTGCCACCTCGTCTGTGTGTAGCCCAAAGAGAGTGGGTGTTAAGGGGACAGCCTCGCTTAACACCAAGGGTGTTAGGACTGCAATCTGACAGGTCTCCGGGGCAGCTTTCTCTGCCAGTGGCTCTCATACTAGCATATGTCCCCCGTATCATCTATGACGGAACCCTGAGGATAGAAGTTGCTGTATTAATCACCCTCAAGAGACCTTGTAACACCTTGTGGAAAACCACAAAGCAGCAGTAAAGGCACCTCTCAGCCTGCTCCTAGGAGATTCGATCGTTAACATGTGATCCATAGTAGAGAATTTGTGTTCTAAAGCCTGCCTGTCCCTGTGCTTTCAGACCCTTGCATTCTGCATCAGAGTTCAAATCAGAATCCAACACCTGCCGCTTGAATTGGATGAGTTTTCAGATGAGAAAACTCTCCTACTCGCAGTTCTTCACGACAGAAACCTGCGTACCTGTGGGGGATTAGCAATTAGCTAATCATGTTCCTGTCCAGAAGGCTCTTGCCTTGGCAAATGGGCATAAAACCCACGCAGTCGTACATGACCAATTGAGAAGCCCATCTACCGGGGAATCTCGATCTGAATGTGTAGCGTGTGAGAGAAATTGTCGCACTACTTAAGACGGCGAGAAGGCAAGGTTTCCATTAAAGCTTCAAACTTGAAAATCCACTCACGGAATGACAAAATTAGCCCTCTCTCTCTCTCTCTCTCTCTCTCTCTCGGGTTCGTGCAGCAGTCAGCAGCCTGTTTTTAGGGTTTGCGCAGCAGATAGAGGCCTGTTTTAGGGTTCGTGCAGCAGTCACAGGCTGTTTTTAGGGTTCGTGCAGCAGACAGAGGCCTGTTTTTAGGGTTCGTGCAACAGATAGACAGGCCTGTTTTAGGGTTCGCGCAGCAGTCAGCAGGCTGTTTTTCTCTCTGTCTCTCTCTCTCTCTCTCTACAGAGATGGCCGGGTTGTGATTGTAGAGCGGCACTCCACTTGACGGTGCGAGACCCATGGGACCACACTCAAAGTTGCCACGTGGAATTGTAATGGATCTATGCGACTTGATGTGGGCGCTTTTGAGGATAGTTTCAGGGGAAGAGACATCGTCTTCTACTCTAAGACACAGCAGGCCCCTGGGCAGTCTATGCCTCACATTAGTAGATATAGATGGGAGATTGCCTATAGACAGGAGACACGATTAGAGCACAAAGGGCGGGGATTAGGAGGAGTGGCAGTGTTATTCAGGGAGGAGTTGCAGCCATTGATACATATAGCCCGCAGAGATGAGCAAGCTAGGTACATGTGGGTGAGACTGAGAGCAGAGACAGACAGATATCTTTACATTGCTATTTGCTACTTTCCCCCGAGCACGTCAGTGTATGCACCACCCAGAGGACAGTCCCCTTTCTCTATTTTGGATGATGACATATGGAAGTTCTCTGGAGATGGTGACATCATCATTCTAGGGGATTTCAATGCTAGGACTGCCCATCATCAGATAGTATTTTATGATACTTCAGAGGAGATGCTGAGAGAGCTGGATGCCGCAGAGACAAGCCTATCCAGACTATCACAAGATGGAGAACACACTGAGTATGGACGACACTTGATAGACATGGGGACTGCATATGGATTGGCCATCTTGAATGGCCTACAGAGATTTCCTGCTTCAGGGAGTTTTATATGCTTTCCACACAGACATGGAGCTAGCACAGTGGATTATGTCATGGCACAGCCGAGCCTCATCTCTAGTATCCAGGATCTCAAGGTTGGACCCAGACCTGTTGGTGTGGCAGTGGATCATGCTCTTGTGTCAATGACCATCTCTTTTCAGCTTAGTGTAGCACACAGGCTACGGACAACAGCCCCTACTCGCTACACCTTCACGCGGGAGATAGACTCTGTATACATAGATGGGATCTACAGACGCCTATGCACAGAGGAGCCAGGGCGACCTCTGGAGGAGCTTACTACTATATTGACACAGACACTACATGATGCAGCAGCAGAGGCATACCCACATACCTAGCTTGAGCAGAGACGCCGTTCGAGGAGCATGCCCCAGAATAGTTGGTATGATGAGGAATGTCGGGACACTAGAGCTAGACTTCAGAGGGAGGTGCTTTTGGGGGACATCACTCACAGACAGTCACAGATTGACTTCCGACGCCTAGTGCGGTGGAAGAAGAGGGCATTTTTGGCTCGGCTAGAGCAGGATCTATATCAGCTATTCTTGAGTCAGGACTCACGTGAGGCATGGCGGCTCTTTCAGGAGCACTCTCCCCCCCCCCCCCCGCCATCACTTCTACAGAGGACTGGGGCCAGTACTCATCATCTTTGTACACAGTTCTTGAGCAGCCCCCCCTTCTTGACCCTCTCGATCCATGCCCACACACATGTGCTTTTTTCACCGCGGAGATGGTGAGGAAGGCCATTGACAGGATGAGGACTGGGAGAGCATACGATCATGATGGTTTAGTGGCTGAGCATTTCACGCATGCCAGAGATCTACTAGCAGTGATGTTTAACCGTGCCATGTGTGAGGGCTTGCCTGATACTTGGAGCCTATCTACTATTGTACCTATCTTCAAGTCGGGAGACGCTATGGAGCCTGGAAATTATCGCACTATCATGATTGGATACACATTGGCACGGTTGTACGCATCTATTCTTGAGCAACAGCTGAGTAGATGGGCAGAGAGGGAGGGGATACGCGCAGCCGGGTAGGCAGGGTTCAGGAGGGGTTTTTCTACTCTTGACATATCTTGACACTCAGAGCCATCATTGAGGAGGGTAGATCGCGTGGAGACGGATCTATTGTAGCTTTGTGGATTTCCGCAAAGCATTTGACACAGTGCCTAGAGCTAGATTGATGCCCAGATTACAACAGATGGGAGTACCCAAAGAGCTCATTTGGGGGGTCATGGCATTATACAGGTCAGTAGTGGGGCAGGTACGCACCTCAGAGGGTCTATCCACACCGATTCACTCCACTATTGGGGTGAAGCAGGGCTGCCCGCTCTCTCCTACTCTGTTTGGTATGTATGTGGATGAGGTTTCTGACTACATTAAGAGAGAGGTGATAGAGGTGCACAACTGGCAGGGACATGGATTCCATTATTGTTATATGCTGATGATATTGTGTTGATCTCCGACTCTCCGGAGGGGATGCAACGTCACTTGGATGCTTTGAATAGGTTTGCCCAGGAAAGTGGTTTGTCCGTCAACCTTGGTAAAACCAAGGTCATGGTATTTAATACCACCCCACAGTGGATCAGGAGGTCAGCCCCAGCATTCACATACGGCCAGGAGACTGTGGAGTATACAGATGCGTACACTTACCTCGGAGTGGTTTTTAGTGGGCTAGCATTCTCATTGAGGAGGGCAGCAGAGACTAGACTGACCAGAGCCCATGCAGCATTGGGTAGATTGGAAAGGATGTGTTCACAGGTTTAGTTTCAGGAGCCTCGGACGAAGCTATGGCTCTTTAACACTTTGGTGGCTTCTGCATTGCTCTATGGAGCTGAGATTTGGGGACCTTCATTGGATCATCACGGGAGGACAGGCCGCAGTGATGGATGGGGGGACATGGAGAAGCCTCTGGTCTCTATGATCTCGCGGCTCATTAGAGCCAAGGCCTCAGTACCACGTGCTATTGTTCGAGCAGAGCTAGCGGCCCCCCCACTAGTGGTTGAGGCGCTCACAAGATCTGTCTCCTTCATACACCGCATGTGGGAACTTCCCAGAGACAGATATTCCCGCCTTGCACTTGAGTCCTCTCGACAGTTAGCCATGCAGGGAGATACAACATGCTGGTATGGGGAGATGACATCATGGTTTCAGGCGCATGGGTTCAGCATAGACAGATTGCCTCCCTTCCAGTACTCACTGGATGCACCCTCTCTGACTCTTACACAGTCCGAGATCACCAAGCTCATCCGCCAGGACTTGACTCAGCTAGACACCAGGAGGACATGGATACAGCCAGCACAGGAGCTGGGCACGAAGATGGCTTTCTACAGAGAGCATCTCCTCCAGCTTACGGTTGATGGTTTTGTGACGAGGCCCAGATACATGGACACCCACTTGTCTCATGGGGTGCGATGTGCTATCGGCCAGATACGCACATCTTCACACCGGCTGCGGATCGAGATTGGGAGATACAGCGGAGTACCAGCAGAGGCCAGGACATGCCCCCTGTGTGACATCGAGCCTGAGACAGAGTTGCACTACACATGCCACTGCCCCGTGTACTACGAGATACGAGGCCGCTTCCATTGCTTGTTCAGAGAGGGCTTTGGACCATTCTCCAGAGTCATGCAGTACGAGGATAAGAGATGCTTGGGTTTGTTTTTGCTTGAGCTACGCAGACACAGAGAGAGCCTGATGAGAGGAGAGGCTAGCCAGTCTCAGAGACAGATTTCTTTAGAGCTGCCACTGGACACCCGGAGGAGTTACTACCACAGCAGAGCTCGTCATCTCACACCAGAGGCACACTGATCGATCGAGTGACTGAGCTGGGGAGATCTAGACGCCCACGATTGGGGAGGCCTACACAGCATCGACGGAGGCTGCATCAGAGGATTCGGATCACTTTGGCTCGACATGCACGACGCCCGGTCAAACTATTGACCATGGAGGAGATTGATGAGATCCGCCAGTGACCGATGCTGGATCTCTTGTGATCTAGCTATCCCAGCTAGCTGCTTAGTTCACACCTAGTAGTTTAGGATTCCATAGTATTTTATTGTGACATTTGTCATTTCATTTTTGTCATCTTGTTACTCTGACTTTGTATCAGATCCACCACATTGTAACTTTCTGGTCTCATAGGTCACTTTGGCCTTTTGAAGACGTTAATATAACTTTTCATTTCATTTCATTTCTCTCTCCCTAGAGCCTATGCAGCATTGGGGAGACTTGAGAGGATATGTTCGCAGGTTCAGTTCCAAGAACCTCGGACAAAGCTTTGGCTTTTTGACACTTTGGTCACTTCGGCCATGCTGTACGGAGTGGAGATATGGGGCCCCCTCAGTTGATCATCATAACAGAGCTGGCAGTACTGATGGATGGAGATGTATGGAGAAGCCCTTGGTGTCTATGATTTCTCGGATGATTAGGGCCAAGGCCTCAGTAACACATGACATTATTAGGGCGGAGCTCGCTGCTCCTCCATTGGTATGGAGGCACTCACTCGATCAGTTTCATTTATGCATAGCATTTGGGCTCTCCCTGGAGACAGATATGTTCGATTAGCACTAGAGTCTTCGCGGCAGCTGGCATTGCAGGGAGATAGATCATGTTGGTATGCAGAGATGGCATCTTGGTTTCAGTTACATGGCTTTAGTATGGATCGGCTACGGCCATTTCGGTACTCTTTGGATGCACCCTCCATCTCCCTCACTAGGGAAGAGATTACCAGGCTCACCAGACAGGACTTGATTCAGTTGGATACGAAGAGGACATGGATACAACCTATGCATGAGCTAGGTACGAAGATGAATTTCTATAGAGAGCATCTTCTCCAACTCACGGAGGATGATTTTGTAATCAGACCAGGATACATGGACACTCATCTATCCCACGGGATACGATGTGCTATTGGTCTGAAACGCACATCCTCACATCAGCTAGAGATCGAGACAGGCAGATTTAGAGGAGTACCCGTTGAGTCCAGGCTTTGTGAGGTGTGCCAGATAGAGCCAGAGACAGAGCTACATTACATATGTCACTGCCCAGTATACCATGAGATACGAGGCCGCTTTCACTGTCCATTTAGAGAGGGTTTTGGGCCACTTTCTAGAGTCATGAGTTACCAGGATCAGAGATGCCTCGGATTATACTTACTGGAGATTCGCAAACACAGAGAGGACCTCTTGAAGAGGGGCACAATGAGAGAGATCCAGCAACAGCGGAAGATTACAGATTTCTTTCAGTCACAGACAGAGGAGTCCGAGCAGCCCCAGTAGCATAACAACACCAGAGGCACCAGAGGCATATTGCTTGATCGGGCGATAGAGTTGGGGCGGTCACGTCGCCCACGGATGAGGGGGCCCTCTCGACATCGACGCAGATTGCGACAGAGGATCCATACCATACTGGCGCGACATAGGAGCCGTCCCGATAGAGTTGCCTACCTTGGAGGACATTGAATCTCTATAGCCTTTTGGATATTGATGTATATGTATATGTATATGATGCCTCGACTGTCAGAGAGCTCCATTGTATCAGCTCACCCCTCCCCCTTTCTGTATTCCCTTTGTATCAGCTTTCACCCCACCCCTACCCACTATTTTCTTTTCAGTTCTATGTACTTTTGGTACCCAGACCTGGTATTAGATTCACCACATGTAACCTTTTGGTCTCATAGGTCATTTTGGCCTTTTGAAGACGTTAATATTACATTTCATTTCATTTCATTTCTCTCTCTCTCTCTCTCTCTCTCTCTCTCTCTCTCTCTCTCTCTCTCTCTCTCATGGCGAACTGCTGCTGATGGTGAACTGCACAAACTGCTGCTGATAGCGTAGCAAGCTGCTCTCCAGCAGGTCACGAGCAGCAGATTGAGCAGGCATCCTTTGCAGTTTCGGCACCTTCAGCACCTGCAGCAACTGACGTGCCTACCCGCAACAACAACACACACCCAGTTGCAGCTGCAGCCTTGCACGGCAATTTGCAACAGGGCAGCACGCAGGCAGATCAATGAGACAACAATAAAAGGGCGACGAAACGCTACGGACGTCAAATTTGCAGCAAGGTTTTTTCAGATTTTTGGTTGACGGCCAGAAATTAAGCAGGGTCAGAAGTAGAGACAGACTGCAAAATCTGGGAAATGTATGTGGATAAATGTGGAATAGACATGTATGCATAGTGTGGAGACACCTGTCTACATAAGGTGAATTTCGTTCTCTCTCTCTCTCTCTCTCTCTCTCTCTCTCTCTCACCTCATGGCATCCCCGACAGGGAAGAAAGCCACATTTATGGCCCACAACAAGCGGTTAGCAATCATGGAGAAGGAGATGGAGTACAGGGTGGAGATGGAAGAGTGGAAGAAAGAGAAGGCGATCTTCCTTCAATGGAAAATCAGCGAGGACAAGCTTCGGACTGACGAGAAAATGGAGCTTTGGACCGAAATTGAAGAACTCAAGGAGCAGATTTCAGCCCTTAAGAAAGAGCTAGCCGAAGCAAGAGCCAATGGTGGACTTGAAGAGGGAGAAATCCAACCCTCAATGATGGAAGGACTTAAGGTAATCAAAGAACAAATGCAAGCCATCAAGGAAGAGGAGCAGCAGCAAGAAGCTAAAACATCTTCATGGGTAGAGTTGATCACCAAAGCCCAAAAGACAGTGGATGAGGCGGAGAAGTGGATTGCAGTCGCCAAGAAGGGCAAAGGGAAAGAGGTATCAACCCCCACTCCCACTATCATCAACATGACACTTCAAGAGGAACAACGAAGGCGTACAAGGGCTTTACATGTGAGAGTCACCGGCCTTAAAGATAGGGATCAAGTCGACGAAGAAGTGAAGGAGCTCATGGTACTAATGGGGATATATAAAGCGACACATGCAAGAGCATGGAGAGTTGGCAAGGAAAGTGGAGGCATGGGGGATACATCGAAAGAGAGGGCTCTCATTTTGCGCTTCCCCTCTATTGAGGCAAAGAAGGAGTTCTTGAAAAAGAGGCCCACCCTCAGAAGACTCGGGTCTATCTTGGCGACGACCTCACCCTTTGACAGCTTGCCCATATGCAAGAAGTCATGCCAGAGATTAGGGCAGCAAGAGACAAGGGGAAGATAGCCTTTGACAAAGATGGTCGGGTGGTGATTGTAGAGCGATACTCTACATGACGATGTGAGACCTATGGGACCACACTGAAGATGGCTACTTGGAATTGTAATGGGTCTATGAGGTTGGATGTTGGTGCCTTTGAGGACAGTTTCAGAGACAAGGACATTGTATTCCTCTAAGAGACTCACCAGGCCCTTGGACAACTCATGCCACATGTGGCGGGGTACAGATGGGAGAGAGCCCAAGACGATCACGAGATCTGAGCACGGGAGTAGAGGTTCAGGAGAAGTAGCAGTGCTATTTAGAGAGGAGTTACAGTCACTAATACATATGTACAGAGAGATGATCATGCTAGATACATGTGGGTGAGGTTGAGAGCTGACACAGGTCAATTTCTATACATTGCCATATGTTACTCCTCCTCCTCCCCCCCCCCCCCCCCCCCCCCCCCCCCCCCCCCAGTACGTCAGTATATGCTGCATCCAGAGGGCAGTCACCCTTCTCTATACTAGACGATGCTATATTGGAGTTTTCTAGGGATGGTGATATCATCCTTCTAGGAGACTTCAATGCCCGAACGAGCAACTCTCAAACAGTCTTCTATGACACTTCAGATGAGATGCTTAGAGAGCTGGATGTGGGTGAGTTGGGGTTTGACAGATGCTCACATGACAGAGAGCAGACAGAGTATGGGAGATACCTCAGAGAGATGACGACTACGCATGGGTTACCCATACTTAATGGCTTACAACGATCTTCTGGAGCAATAGGTTTCACATGCTTTCCACACAGACATGGGGCCAGTACAATAGACTATGTTATGACACAGCCGAACTTTATTCCTTCTATTCAGGATTTCACAGTGGGAGCCGGACCGGTGGGCGTAGCAGTGGGTCATGCTCTCCTGACATTGTCCGTCTCATTTCAGTATAGTACAACACAGACATCAAGAAGCAGGTCACATACCCGTTATACATTTACACTAGAGACTGACTCGCACAGTTGGCCCGTGCCTCTCAGTGGAGGAGTGCACGACTTTACTGATTGAGACATTGCATGGTGCAACATCAGAGGCATACCCACACACTCAGCCGGATTGGAGGTGACATTCTGGGAGCATGCCCTAGAACAGTTGGTATGATGAGGAGTGCAGAGAGATGAGAGCCCAGCTTCAGAGGGATCTTCTTTTAGGAGTCATCTCTTACAGACAGTCTCGGATTGTTTTTCGACGCCTTGTGCGACGGAAGAAACGAGCTTACTTGGCCCAGATGGAGCGAGACTTGTATCAGTTGTTCTTGAGTAGAGACTCGGGAGAGGCATGGCGACTCTTTCATGAGCACTCCCCTCCCCCAGTGATTACTTCTCCTTATGTGTGGGGCCAGTATGCGACATCGTTATATATGGTTCCTGGATAGGACCCCCTTCTAGATCTTAAAGAACCATGTCCACCTACGAGCACCTTCTTTATCATTGAGATGGTAAAGAGAGCCATTGACAGGTTGAGGATTGGGAGGACATATGATCATGATGGTCTAGTAACATAGCACTTTATACATGCTAGGGATATGTTGGCTGAGGTTCTTGCAGTATTGTTCAATCGGGTCATGTGTGAGGGATTACGTGAGACTTGGAGGTTGTCTACTATTGTGCCTATCTTCAAGGCAGGTGATCCTACAGAGCGAGGAAATTACCGCACTATTATGCTTGGACACACATTGGCACGGTCGTATGCATCTATTCTTGAGCAGCAGTTGAGTAATTGGACAGAGGGTGATGGTGTACGGGCAAAGGGTCAGGCTGGTTTCAGGAGGGGTTTCTCCACTATCTTATTTTGACACTAGAGCCATCATTGAGGAGGGTAGGTTACATGGGAGACGGATTTATTGTAGCTTTGTGGATTTCCGTAAACCATTTGACATGGTATCGAGAGCTCGATTGATGCGCAGACGGTAGGAGATGGGGGGTGCCCATAGTGTTGATTTGGGGGATTATGGCTTTATACAGAACAGTGATGGGACATGTACGCACCCCAGAGGGGATATCTGACCTAGTTCACCCCACTATTGGGGTGAAACAGGGTTGCCCATTGTCTCCTACTCTATTTGGTATGTATGTTGATGAGGTGTCTGAATACATTGACAGAGAGAGTGATGGAGGTGCTCAGCTGGCAAGGACGTGGATCCCATTGTTGTTATATGCTGATGATATTGTGTTGATCTCTGACTCACCTGAGGGTATGCAACAACATTTGGATGCATTACAAAATTTTGCAGAGGATAGTGGATTGTCTGTCAACCTTGGTAGAACTAAGGTTATGGTGTTTAACACCACACCACAGTGGATCAGGAGATCAACACCTACTTTCACATATGTTCATGATACTGTGGAGTATACAGATGCATACACGTACCTTGGGGTAGTCTTCAGCAGGCCGAGGTTCTCTTTGGTGAGAGAAGCAGAGACTAGATGGACTAGAGCTTATGCGGCCTTGGGAGGCTTGGAGAGGATGTGTTCGCAGGTTTAGTTCTAGGAACCTCGGACAAAGCTATGGCTCTTTGATACTTTAGTAGCCTCAGCTATGATGTATGGGGTTCAGGTATGGGGACCTTCTGTAGGCCAGGATGGTTGGAGACGTATGGAGAGGCCCTTGGTACCTATGATCTCTCGACTAATTAGAGCCAAGGCCTCCGTACCTCTTGCTATCATTCGAGCAGAGCTAGCTGCCCCCCCCTCCCCCCCCCCCCCCCCCCCCCCTCCCCTCCTACGGAGATTGAGGCGCTTACCAGACCAGTCTCCTTTGTGCTCAGCCTATGGGATACTACTAGAGATAAATATGCTAGACTGGCCCTTGAGTCTTCTAGACAGTTAGCACTACAAGGGGACAATTCATGCTGGTACGCACAGATGACATCATGGTTTCAAACGCATGGCTTCACCATGGACAGGATGCCCCCTTTCCAGTATTCTCTTCGGGCACTCTCTTTGTCTCTTACACGGGTGGAGATTACTAGACTCATTCGTCAGGACGTGATCCAGCTGGACACCATATAGACCTGCCTCAGGAGTTGGGCACGAAGATGGATTTCTATAGAGAGCATCTTCTCCACCTCACAGGAGATGGGTTTGTGATTCAACCCAGCTACATGGATACACATATGTCCCATGGTTTGCGTTGTGCCATTGGTCAGATACGCACATCCTCACATCAGCTCGAGATTGAGACTGGTAGATTCAGATGGATACCAACAGACGGCATGTTATGCCGCTAATGCCAGATAGAGCGAGAGATTGAGTTACATTACATATGTCATTGCACAATGTACTATGAGATATGGGGCCGTTTCCAGTGCCTATTCAGAGAGGGTTTCGGTCCTTTATCTAGGGTCATGAGTTATGAGGATCAGAAATGTCTTGGACTATATCTACTTGAGTGACACAGACATAGAGACACTTTACTGGGGAGAGCTAGAGAGAGACAATCCCAGAGACAGATTACTGATTTCTTTTCACTAGATATGGGACAGCCAAAGGAGCAGCGACCACTGCAGAGCTTGGCCCAGACTCACTCGATCACTACTGGCACTCTTATTGACCGAGCATTGGAGCTACGGAGATCTAGATGACCACGACTGAGGAGAGGAGCAACACAGCATAGACGGAGACTACATCAAAGGATTCGAGCTATACTCTCTCGACACTCAGAATGTAGATGAGGATGGATCCTCATCATTTCTCCACCCCCCATTCTGTCATTGTTTCACATTCACATAGTTCCAGCTTGTAGCAGTAGTATTTTGTTCTAGTTTCTTTTGTACCCAGACATCGTATCAAATTTACTATTTGGTAACAAATTGGTCTTAGGTCATTATGGCCTTTTGAAGACGTTAATATCACATTTCATTTCATTTCATTTTATCTCTCTCTCTCTTTCTCTCTCAGGCGTAAGCTACATCAAACCGTTGTATGAAGGTCAAAGCTTGCAATTGGCCTTGTGTTCCATTGAAAGTTTCAAACTTCATTGCTTGCCCATTTTGCTTGTAATCCTTTGGTTGACAGAAGGAGTCAAATTGTCATAAACAAGTGCTTTTAAAAGTGGTGCTCTAGAATTGATCATTCCACACTAAGCATCACGTGTTTTATATCTCGTATCCACATTGTGAGCATGTGGCTATGAAAAACTAGCCAAAGCAAAGTGTGTCCCAGGCATTCAAAAATTGCCATAGGCACCCTGAAAACTTCGTTGAACACCTTTGTTCCCATACATAGGGTTAATCGTGCTTGGTTGCATTGCCCCAAACACATTTCTTGGCATATAACCTTGCAAACCATAGCCTGCAACACTAAACCATTTCCAAAATAACCAAAATATAAAGTAGGTGGCAGAATGGTTTGACGCATAACCCGCTCATTACTCCCTTGACCATTCACAAACAGTTCCTGTACAGGTGAAATAGATTGCTTTGGACTTATAGACACCGCCTGTTATTCAATCACATGGGTTTTGCCTCATCCATCCCACCATCATACTTACTTAAAAGTCAACTTTTCAATCATTGGATTGTTGGAGTCGTCGTGTCTATCTAGTCTATGAGATGACTAACTGGACTCCTTGAGTGGATCACTCTTGGAGGAGAGCACGTGCAAGACCAAGTCTTGCATGCATTGGTCTCGCATAACCTCATGCCCTTGCTCCATTACTGCCCTCTTCTCTTCTGTCGCTCGTAGAGCTTTGCGTGCCTGCTCACGCTCTAGCTCCATAGCCACCCTCCTTTCTGTAGCAGCTACACGTTGAGCTTGGGGTTCCCTTTCCACGGCGGCCCGTTGAGCTTCTTGTTGTAGCATCATCTTCATCATGGAATTTACCAGAATTACGTGCAATCCGTGGCGTAGATGGGGACCAAGGAGGATCTAGAAATGGTCATGCTATGTAGGGACTTCTTCTCCAATTCTACTCTCATCACCTTCATGCAAAGTATCCATTTTGCTTCGGGTGACGACCATGCACTGAGTACTGTGGGTACTTAGGTACTTGGGATACTCGGTTCGTGGTACTTGGGGTCCTTGACACTTGGTACTGCTTGCAATGTGCATTGAAGAAGGCTTTTCCTTGCCCAAGCTCAACTCCTCCTTGCGGGTGCAACCCTTGGTGGCCTTGTGCTCTCGCCAAGGTTTCTTTTTGTCACAAGTTGGTGACGTGGCAGGCCCTTGGACACACACACACACACACACACACACACACACACACACACACACACACACACACGAAAGGCGTTGACATGTTGACGTGGTAGGCCGTACGGACAACAATACGAACACTCCGCTTTTTGCGCTGACAGGCCGTACGGAATTTCTGGAAATTTCGCTGAATGCTTTTTGCTGGCTGATTTGGCGTTGGCAACTTTTGAAGAAGTTTGCTTTTATTTTTAAAAGCTTTTGGGGCTCTGCTTTTGGGCATCCCTTGTAAGAATAAATAAGTCCTTAGGAACACACTCCTTAGAGCATCTGGACACAGAGTTTGAGAGAGTACTCGCGGACTCTCTTTGTACTTTGTACACAAATTAATATAAAAATAAATACCGAAAGGGGCGCTAGTCTTTGGGGCCAATACCTCTTGGCACGAAACTACGCCGGGCCGTGTTGTCTTTTGTGAACTGTTTTGAAGTGAATCTCTCTGTGTCGCGGTAGAATCTTGACTTGGGGTGTCCAAGTTTGTTACAGTGGTATCAGAGCACGACCGATTTCTCTTCTACCGGGAAATCCGATCCTTTTCTCGCAACACTTATGGATTCCGAAAAGAATCAGTCGACTTCTTTTGTATCTGCTGATGCGGGAGGAGAACACGAAGAAGATTCAACCGAATTAATAGAGGAAGAGTATGGGCCACCTCAGTCTACTTAGTACGAACTTCAAAAGATGGAATGTCGACAACAGGTTGACGAGTGCACAAAGCTGATAATTAAATTTGTGAAGGACCCCCCGCAAAATTTTTGGCTCTGCAATCCATCGTTTAAGTGCACACTCAGTGACAGAGCTCGAACATGGTGGTCCACCCTTCTTTTGAGGAAAGAAGCTCCAGTCGAGTGGTTGAAATTCAAAAGGCTCTTTATTTCTTATTAACTGACCCGCGAGTCGGATGACCAAGGGAAATTCTTTGGACGCTTATTGCGAGAGATTTTGGGACTCTTTTCCGGTTTGCGGACTCCCTACAGAGATCCGAGACTACTGCCTTGAACAAAAGTCAAATTCAATTCAAGAATTAATGGGACATGCGAAACGGGGTTTCTCGATACATTTAGGAAATTTGACTTACCCCACTGATGAGATCTTGACTCAGAGAACGAGACAAACCTCCAACAATGAAAGTATAAAGAGAGAGAATTCCCAAGAAAAGAAAGATAGAGATGCACGACCCCGACTGACTCTTCGAGAAAGAGCAAATTATATTAGAGAGGGGAAGTGTTTTGGTTGCGGGGAACATGGGCACATCTCTGCAAAGTGCCCAAAAAAGGCACAGCAAGAACAGATTGAAGACATGCCAGAGAGTCCTAGAGCTGCAGAGGAACGTGGCAGAAAAGGCAAGATGAAAGCAGGACGAGTACCAGATTGCATGGGTACTGACCCAAGCCTGATTGATGAAAGTACAGAACTTTCCCGAGCTTGGGCAAAGTGAAAGATCAAGAAGCCCTGATTTTCTTCGATGGAAGAGCCAAGGACAACTTCATTTCACCTGAATTGGCGGCGCAGCTCGAGATTACACCCAATCGGTTGGGACCACCAATAGAGGCAGTTCTAGCGGCACCCGAATGGGACATAGCCATTACACCTGTCATTGGCAAACTTCGGTTGCATTGTCAAAGGTATTTAGGGCACGAGGGCCTCTACATCATGCCTTTAGAAGGCTGTGACGAGTCCCTTGGTGCCATAGAACAACACCGTGGTCAATTATCGGGCAAAGAAAGCAACCTTGATGAATAAAAAGGGCCAAAAAATTGTACTTGATGTAAAACTGAAGGGCGAGTCCATTCCTATTGTATCGGCCTCGGCCATTTCCAAATTAATGAAATCCAGTCTCTTTGTTTACTCGATCTACTTGAAAGAGTTAAATGATGAACACAGAACGAACATGTCTGAACTTGATAGAGAATGCCAAGATTTTCTCCACACTCATGCCGATTGCTTCTCTGAGGGCCTGCTAGGCGAGTTGCCCCCATCTCGACTTGAGGATCACACCATTGATTTGATTCCTGGAAGCACACCACCGAACGTCACCTTACCGTGTTAGCTGAGCCTAGAATGAAGAGATCATGAACCAAGTGAAAGACCTTCTGGAAAAGGGTCTTATCCAGCCTAGAACTTCACCCTACTGCTCTCCGGTGTTGTTGGTATTAAAGAAAGACGCATCTTAGAGAATGTGCATTGATTACAGAGCTCTCAATAAAATCACTATCAAGAACAGATTTCCGATTCCAAGGATCGATGATATTCTTGACAGACTTTAGGAATCCTCTTGTTTTAGCAGGATTGATTTGAAAAGCGGATATTATTAGATGTCTACAAGACTGCCTTTCGGACGAGCTTCGGTTTGTATGAATTTTTGGTGATTTTGGCCTTACCAATGCTCCAGCGACTTTCAACCGAATAATGGATAAGATTTTCAGAGAGTATAGATCCTTTGTCGGCACTTTCTTTGATGACATTATAGTCTTCTCCAAGGATAAAGCAGAACATAGACACCATCTGCTACAGGTCTTTCAGGCATTGTGAGATCACAAGTTTGTCATCAATGCCAAAAAGAGTGAATTTTCCTTGTTGGAGATACACTGTTTGGGACACATTGTCTCAGCAGGAGTCCATATGGACCCGGCGAAGATTGAGACTATGCGTGAGTGGCCAGATTTGAAGAACTTTCATGAAGTTGGAAGCTTCTTGGGCTTGTGTTCTTACTACCGGCGATTCATTCGAAAGTTTGCAGAGGTAGCTTCCCCTTTGCACATTCTGACACAGAAAGGAGTCCCTTTCTCGTGGGGACCCAGAGAGGTGACTGCCTTTCAGACACTGAAAGAGAAATTGACTATTGGACCAGTATTGACTTTGCGGGATTTGCAAAAGTCATTTGAAGTATATTGTGATGCTTGTGGTCGTAGTCTGGGAGCGGTCTTAATGCAAGAAGGCCATGTCATTGCCTATGAAAGCCGATTGTTTTCAAGGCCAGATTTGACATCACAGATTTATGAGGAAGAGCTTTTGGCAGTGTTCAATGCTCTTACTCAGTGGTGACGTTACCTACTTGGAGCTGATTTTACGGTCTTCACTGATCATCAGAGTTTACGCTACTTCCTGTCACAGAAGCAGCTTTCGGAAAAGTAGATGCGGTGGGCTAACATCTTGTCACAGTTTCACTTCCAGATTATCCATGTTCAGGGACATAAAAACTTGGTGGTAGATGCTTTGTCTCGGAAGCCGTTAGTCTTGGCTATTTCCGTGATTCATCATAGAAGCTTCAAGGACATGGTTGATCAGTACGCCACAGATCCGGATTTTTCGAATGTATTCACTCGAATACAGAATGGGGAGGTAGTAGCGGGATATTCCATGCGAGATGGCTACTCGATGAAGAAAATGATGTTGTGCGTCACACAGTCATCGAGGGAAAAGGTTCTGACTGAGTGCCATTGTCCACCTTTTACGGGTCATCGCGACATTGACACCACCTTGAAAGGTGTGGAGCGTTACTTATTTTGGCCGAGACTCAAGAAGGATGTGGACGACTTTGTACGTAGTTGTTTAGTATGCCAGAAGGTCAAGTTTGATATGCATAAGGCACATGGATTGTTACAGCCTTTACCCATTCCCACCCGCCCCTGGGAAAGTATTGCTATGGATTTCATTTTTGATCTCCCGAAGACACGGAGTGGGCATGATGGCATTTGGATTGCCATCGGCAGATTTAGCAAGCAAGCTCACTTCATTCTAGTGAAGAAAACAGACAAGCCGGATCATTTAGTGAGACTGTTCATTGCACAGATTTTCAGATTACATGGCATGCTTGAGACAATAGTCTTCGACAGAGATCCCCGATTCACGAGCTTGTTGTGGAATGTTATTTGGGAGACATTGGCACATGGTTGTAGTTCTCGTCATCTTTCCATCCGCAGACAGATGGGCAATCTGAGATTGCAAATTCAGTTGTACTGGTTTTATTGAAGTCTTACATTTCTTATCAGAAGACTCAATGGGAATTTTTTTTGCCCTTGGTGGAATTTTCCTATGACAACACGGTTCACTCTTCGACAGGGAAGGCGCCATTTGAGATCATTGAAGGTGCTCCGAAGGTTCTACCCTTCCTAAATATAAGATTTTTGAAGCGGACCAGTACACGAGGGACTTGGACATTGCATTTGCCAAGGTCTGGGAGGCTTTAGCGAAATCTCAAGAAAGACATAAAAAGGTAGCATATCGACATCGACGAGATTTGAAATTAAAGGAAGACGATTGGGTGCTCCTATGTTTTGAGGAGGCACACCTAAGAAAGAAAAAGGGAAAGGAGCGGCTTTTTTCAAAGCGATTAGGTTGTTCTTGGTTAAATTCAAGAACTATCGTGCATTGGATGCGAAGTGGATGGAGGAGGAGGACCTAGCAAATACTCCTCAGATTTTGGAACTTTACCTTGAAGCATTCAGTTTAGCATAGTCTACTCCGATAGGACCCCGATTTCAGTGAGGGTGAATCTAGTGCAGCGGGTTTACACAAGAGGGTGAAGGGAACGCTTGCAGTAGGAGAAGGTAGCGCTTGTGTTGTTTTGCAGACAACGAGCGTGAGAGAGAGTGAAATTGTACGTAGGTCTTGGCGTGTTCTTAAACGACACATCTTTCAATGTATATTTTATTATTATGAGGGTACACACTATAAGGGTCACGTAAGTGACCATAGGGGTGGTCCACATCCAAAGAATAAAATAATGTACAAGGGTGGCCAGAGGGCCTTTAGTCCCAACAACCTCCCACTTAAAGGCCCGATGTGGTACCTTTAAGTAACTCCCACTAAGGGCAAGCAATGCTGATGTTGTGTCTTAGCAAGATACTTAGTGAGAACATCTGCGGGATTACCTTGTGTTTTGACCTTTGTCAGTGTGACAAGACCATCTTCTAGCACCTGGCGTATAAAATGGTACCGCACATCAATGTGTTTGGTACGAGCATGGAACATGGCATTTTTAGCTAGGCATACAACACTCACAACCAAGCGCTGGAGCATGAGTTGGAAGACTAAAAGTCCTCACAAGACGACCGAGCCAAATGGCTTCTTTTGAAGCCTCTGTGATTGAAATATATTCAGCTTTTGTAGTGCTCAATGCAACAATCTTTTGCAATCTTGAACACCAAGAAATAGCTCCACCAGCCAATGTAAAGACATAACCATTGGTAGATTTCCGAGTGTCAAAATCACCTGCCATGTCCGAATCACAAAATTCCCGCACAGACAATGTACCCTTTCCATAACATATGCATGTGTGCTGTGTACCTTTCAAGTACTTGAAAATGCTTTTCACTACCTCCCAATGTGGTTTGCCAGGGTTAGACATAAACCTGCTAACAACTCCCATTGCGTAAGAAATATCTGGTCGTGTAGCAACCATGGCATACATCAAAGACCCACAAGCTGATGCATAAGCAATACCTGTCATAGCATGGGTAGCTGCAACATCTTTTGGGCAATCATGCTTGCTAAGCTTTGTGTGTGGTGGTAACAGCATACCAAGAGGCTTAGCATCAACCATATTAAATCTCACAAGCACCTTTTTGATGTACCTGTCTTGAGAAAGGAATAAAAGACGTTTCTTTCTATGTCTTGCAATGCGCATACCCAAAATATGTTTAGCTGCACCCAAATCTTTCATAGAGAAAGCTGAATTTAACTCCTTTTTCAAAGCATTCAAGGTTTCCTTATGCTTGCTTGGAATCAGCATATCATCCACGTGTAGGACTACCACAATAAGACTACCATTAGGAGCCTTTTTAGTGTAAAGACAGCGATCTGCATGACTATGTTTGAACCCATGGTTGAGCATAAAAGTATCAAACTTTTTGTACCATTGCCTAGGGGCTTGTTTCAGCCCATACAATCAGTTTGCATACCAAATGCTCTTTCCTTGGAATGACAAAGCCTTCAGGCTGCAGCATGTATAGGTCCTCATCCAAATCACCATGTAAGAAAGCAGTAATTACATCCATTTGATCCAACTCCTAATCCAAGAGAGCACATAAAGCAAACAAAACCTAGAGCGTAGTCATCTTCACCATAGGTGAAAAGATCTCGTGGAAGTCTATGCCTTCCTTTTGTGCATAACCCTTAGCAACCAAACGTGCTTTGTACTTGGGTTAGTCATCAACACATTTGACCTTATAAACCCACTTGTTAGGAATAGCCTTCCTACCTTTTGGCAAAGGTACAAGCCAAGGCAGGATCCGTATGCACTTACGGATCCGCACGGTACGTTACGTCCGTACGATACGTACCGTACTGTATAGATTCGTACTGTACATTTTTTTTTCCTCTCCGTTGGGTTGTCTTCTGGGTTATGTGTGGAAAAAAACCCTATTTCTTCGGCAATGTTTGGTTTGCCCTTCTTTAGCCTTATCCCAACATCTAATTTTGTACACATTTCGACACAACCTGCATTTGTAGAGCACACACGAATTTCATTGCGGTCGTGAATATAGGAGGGCAAGCACGATCAGTAACTCGTACGAAAGCTTTGCCTTGGTCTTTGTAGAATAGTGAACTGACATCCTTGGGGTGATACTTATGACTTTTTTATGAAGTACATACCGTATTAAAGGTTTTTGACCTTTAAAAAAAAAAAACCTACAAAATTTACGTACCTAACAACTCTATCCATTCAGTACTACGTACAAGTCGTATCGAATACGCACTGTACCTTACGTACCTTACCACCTTGGTACAAGCTCCCATGTATTGTTTGCATACAGTGACTGCATCTTAGATTTCATAGCAAGCTCCCACTTACTTTTGTCTTCACAAGACTAGGCCTCTTTGTATGTAAGAGGCTCCCCTTCATCTATCAACAAAATGCAATCCATAGATGGTTGAACCTCTGTGGTTGCCTTCTAACACGTGTAGACCTTCTCACCCAATGATCTGCATCAACTGGTAATGGGTCTACATCGTCTGGAATGTGCACACCATCAATTGGCGGCTGATTTTCAGCATGCTGGCCATGTGGTATAATCCCATTTTGTGCATCTATTTGTTGTCCATTGTCTTCTGGCAATTGCACAATAGGTTGCATCAAAAGGAGTTGAATTTTCAGCCAAAGGTGGCTTTATGGCTGGCTGATTTTTGCTGAAACTTGACCTTCTTTTTGTCAATGTCTACTTGTATAGCATTTTTCAGCAATTTAACCTCATTGAAAACTACATCTCGGCTGCGTATTATCTTCTTGTACTGAGGTATCCAAACTCGGTAATCCATCTCCCCTCCATTATCCGTCCTAATAGCTTTTAACTTCAAGCCCTTTTGTTGGTCACAAATGCATGACACTTTTTGAATGAGTCAAGTACATCACTTTTACTTTTTAGTACATACACCCATGTCTTTCTATTGTGATCATCAATTGTAAGGTGCAGCGGAAGTGAATGTTGAACTTTGCTCAAGATGAGTGTTCCGAACTGTGCTCAAGGTTCTTTCTACTTACGGAAGGGAGATCCTTCCGTTCCTTTAATGAGAGAGTGCAAGTGATCACAAACAAGTAGATAAACACTGTGAATGAAGGTGCATGAGACTGAGAGATAGAGAGAGAAGAATATGACACGAGAATGTTGTCAAAACCCTCCTCCGAAGGCCTCACTCTCTATGGCGAGAGCGGTCTACTATTGATTGCACAAATCTCTACAATGCTTGGACTCGACGACGATGAGGACGACGACGAGACGGGCTGAAATCTGCAAATCTTTATGTGCTGAATTCTGACTCTTTGTCGGTGACGATGTCGATGACGACGATGCGACGTCGACACGCTGAAAACGCAGATGCTGAAATCTGCGTTTTCCAGGCTGAATCTGCAAACTTCACGGGATCTGACAGTGTGGCGGAAGGTGAGATCTGCGAGGTTCGGGGGTTCTACTGCGATGTCTGACTGCTGGAAACTGAAAACGCTGGTCCTTCTTGAGGTCTTGTCGCGATGAATCTGCAAAACGTTGAATGTCTTGCTGCTCCAAAAACGCTAGGGCTGATCTGCTATCTGTGGGGGAAATTGCTAACGCTAGGGCTGATCTGTCCTTTGCTGTCGCCAGGCTGATGTAGATGCAAAAACGCTAGCTCATTTGTAGTGATGCAAAAACGCTAGAGAATCTTGGGGTCCTGCTGAGAAGTTGCTTGTGAGCAAGCGCTCCTACTGCCTCTTCGCCAGAAAGTGCTAGTGTTTGGTTTCTATCTATACAAACTTAGCAAAATTGCCCTACCTAGTTTCCAATAAAAATCACTTAAAAATAATAAGTGAAAAATGTGAAAAACATGGAAGATAGGTCTATGCACTGTAAAAATGCTCCTAATGGGTTCTGATGGAAATCTGATGATCATGCTGTGTGCAGCCAGAGGATATGCATCTACTCTAAGTGTCTGGGTACGCACGGTTTGAAGGAGTACGAGCGGAAGTGCGACGCGAGAGAGAGTGCGAGAAGAAGAGCACGACGATATGGTGAACTCGCTCTACTGTAATGTGTAGAGCATAGTGAGTTCTTAGAGCACGACGATATGGTGAACTCGCTCTACTGTAATGTGTAGAGCATAGTGAGTTCTTATTAGGTTTTTACAAAAGAATATGTGTACATACCTGGCGGCCCGCCCACTTACCTGGGCGACCACATTGGGCTTTATACCCCAACAACCTCCCACTTAAAGTCCAATGTGGTACTTTAAGTGTGAGAGAAGCTACTATACAAGCTAATATACAAGAGATGTAGAGAAGTGATGTACTACCCTACACCTAACTGCTTGCGAAAATGCGCAAAGCTCTCTGAGGGAAGTCCTTTTGTAAGTAGATCAGCAGGATTTTCTGTGGTGTGAACTTTGACAAGCTGAAGTTGCTTATCCTCGAGCATTTCCCTGATGAAATGATACTTCACATCCACATGCTTTGTCTTTGAGTGATAAACTCGATTGCGAGCCAATTGTATAGCACTTTGACTATCACAATATAACACATGCATCTCTTCTTGGATTCCCAAATCTGTTACTAGTTGATTAAGCCAAATTGATTCTTTGCATGCCTCTGATGCTGCAACATATTCAGCCTCTGTAGTAGACTGAGTAACACAATCTTGTAATCTAGAACGCCATGATACTGCTCCACCAGTCAATGTAAAGACATACCCTGACGTAGACCTTCGGTTGTCTAAGTCACCTGCATAATCTGAGTCTGTAAAACCCTTTACACTTAGCTCCTGACTCCCATAGCATATACGCATACTCTTTGTAGCTTTCAGGTATCTCAATATTCCTTTCACTGCCTCCCAATGTTTCTTGCCTGGGTTTGACATGTATCGACTTACTACTCCCACTGCAAATGCAATGTCTGGGCGAGTAGCAATCATTGCATACATCAAACTACCCACTGCAGACGCATATGGAATCTTATCCATTTCAGCTTGTTCTTCATCAGACACAGGACAATCTTGTTTGCTAAGTTTCACATATGGTGGCAATGGAACACTCAGTGCCTTTCCCTACTCCATATTGAAATGTTGCAAAACCTTGTCAATATACTCTGTTTGAGATAACCAAATCAACTTCTTTGATCTGTCTCTCTCAATGCGCATACCAAGTATATGACTTGCCTCACCCATGTCTTTCATGTCAAACGATTTTGCCATCTTTGACTTCAAAGCTGAAATTTCTTCCAAGTGCTTGCCAGCAATCAACATGTCATCCACATACAAAATAAGGATCAGCCAACTACCATCCTTAGCCTTCTTTGTATATAGACAGTGATCGAACTCACTACGTTTGTAGCCTTGAGAAAGCATAAACTTGTGGAATTTATGGTACCATGCCCTCGGTGATTGTTTTAAGCCATAAAGACTCTTTAACAACAGGCATACCCAATCTTCCTTGCCTTTCTCAACAAACCCTTCTGGCTGCTGCATGTAAATTTCCACATCTAAATCACCATGCAAGAACGTTGTCTTGACATCCATTTGGTGCAACACCAAATCTAATATGGCAACCAATGCAAGAAAGCATCTCAATGTAGTCATCTTGACCACCGGAGAGAAGACTTCATCAAAGTCAATGCCTTGTTCTTGCTTAAAGCCCTTGGCAACAAGCCTTGCTTTGTACTTTGGTTGACTATCATGAGCGGTGATCTTATACCTGTAAACCCATTTACAAGGTAGAGCCTTTTTGCCCTGTGGTAATTTAACTAGCTTCCATGTCTTGTTTTTATGCAGAGCTGTCATCTCTGACTGCATGGCCAATTGCCAATTCCCGGAGTCCTTCATTTGCACTGCTTCCTTGTAACCTGAAGGCTCATTGCAATCAGTCAACATGACATAGTTCATAGATGGAACAAACCTATCAGGAGGTCGCGTGACACGTCCAGATCTACGCACAATAGGTGGCTCAGGCTCAACCACAACCTGTGGTTCCACTCTATCCTGTCCTTGCTCCTCTTGAGCCCTGACATTTTGTCTTGCACGTGCAGGTCCATCTTCTGGAAGACAACTCTTCTAATCTCCTCAACCCTCTCTGGTTTAGAATGATATTTGGATTCATTAAAGTGAACATCATTGCTGCGGACAACCTTTCTGGATTCGGGATCCCAAAGTCTGTACCCCATCTCACCAGAATTACCATAGCCTAGAAAGATGCACTTTCTACTCTTTGGCTCAAGTTTGTTCCTAAATTCCTTTGGAACGTGAGTATATGCCTCACAGCCAAAGACTCTGAGATGCTTGTATGAGGGCATTTTGCCTGACCATACCATCTTTGGCACTGAATCCTTCTGCAAAACCTTGCTAGGAGATCTATTTACAAGATGAACAGCTGTTGATACAGCTTCAGTCCAAAACCCATTTGGCAGCTGTGCATTAGACAACATACTTTTGACCTTCTCTTGTATGGTCCTATTCATCCTCTCAGCAACACCATTTTGAGGAGGATTGTAAGGAGCAGTAAGTTCACGTTTTATACCTTTTGACTCACAAAAGTCCTGAAAGGCCTTTGAAACATACTCTCCACCATTGTCAGTGCGTAAGCATTTAAGCTTCTTGCCACTCTGACTCTCCACAAGTGTCACAAACGTTTTGAAAACACTAAACGCTTCATCCTTGTGCTTGAGAAAGTAAACCCATACTTTCCTCGAGTAATCATCTATAAATGTCATAAAGTAAGAAGCTCCCCCTAGAGATAGGTTAGGCATAGGTCCACACAAATCACTATGAACAAGTGCCAACTGTGTATCTCTTCTACTGCTTCTATGCTTATGTGGCTGCTGTGTTTGCTTACCATACAGACAATGTTCACAGAATTCAAAATCATTAAATGAAAAGGCAGGCAAATAACCAGAACGAGACAAGATTTCCATTCCCTTCTTGGACATATGTCCTAACCGGCTATGCCACAAAGGAACGTTCGACTGCTCGGTTACATTGATTACATTTTTAGAGACATTGGATACATAAATCATGTAAAGTCCTCCAGACTTTACTCCATGTGCTACTGTCATAGAACCCTTGGATATCTTCCACATGTTCTGTCCAAAAGTGGTGACGTAGCCAGCATCATTAAGTAAACCTGTGCTGATCAAGCTCTTTGTAATTGCGGGAACATGTCTCACATTCTTCAGCGTGAAAGAAGAGCCATTCTGAAACTTCAATTGAACATCTCCAACACCTAAGATCTCACATGTCTGCCCATTGCCTAGCCGAACATGATCTTTAGTGGTCACATAAGAGGTAAACCACTCCTTGTTTGGAGACACATGAAGTGATGCCCCTGAGTCTATAATCCAGTCACTCAGTGCATTTCCATCAGATGCTGTAAGAAGAGCTGAGTCCATTGTATTCTTCAAGAAGTAGATGTCTCCTGACACTAGACTGTCATCCTCTGCAACAGTGTTTGTCACATTTATTTCTTGAATCTTCACTGAGGACTTGTTCTTCTCACCATGGCCTTCAGCTTTCTCTTTGCCTTTTTCTGCTTTCCATTCTCTGCAGTCTCTTTTCATGTGACCCTTCTTGCCACAATGGTAGCATTCTATGTCACTCTTGCCTTTAGCACTGCGGGACTTGCTACGAGACTGATTCCTCTTTCCACCTTTGTACTTTTCTTTGGTCCTTCCCCTGACAACTAAGGCTGTTCCTTCGCCTTTGTCCATTGTCTTTCTATTGGTTTCTTCAGTAAGCAGACTTCCTTCTACACCTGCTATGTTCAAACCATCTGGAGGTGCAGAATTACTCAAAGCTGTGCGAAAAGTGTCCCAACTTTCCGGCAATGTGATCAACAGGAACATAGCTCTAACAGGTTCATCAAACTTGACACCTTGAGCTGATAACTGACTGTAGATTGTGTTGAATTCATTCAGATGATTGGACATAGGTGTCCCTTCTTTCATCTTCAAGTCAACAAGCTTCTTAAGCCAGTATACCTGTGAAGCTGCACTCTGCTTCTCATAAAGATCACTCAGCTTTAACCATGCTTGATAAGCCGACATCTCGTCTGTTACATTGAAGTAAACGCTTTCTGCCAAAGTCAGCATAATGGTAGAAAGTGCCAATTCATCCATTTCGCTCCATTCATCTTCGTCCATATCTTCTGGTTTTATCTCTTTGAGCTTTATAGGTTTTATCTGCTTCTTTTGTACCAACACGTGCCAAATCTGCTTCTTCCACAATGGGAAATTGGTTCCATCCAGCTTCTTGATATTGTAAAGAGCAGTGTCCTGTGATCCAGCCATAGCTACGCTTCAGAGTGGTTTACTTTCCTGGGAAAAATTCGGCAGAGTTTCCCCTGTAAACTGACTTTGAACCAATATCAACCTGTCAAATGAACCAAGAAAGCTTCAGATTCTGCATAAATTTTGGCACTGTCTCCTTTGTAAAATGGCTCTGGTGTACTCAAAAAACAGACCAAAAACAGCTCAAAAAACACTGTCTCTCTGACACTGTAAGCTGCGGGTAAACCTGTCCTGCACCTGTACTGTCTCTCACTGTCCTGTCACTGTCCTGTAAGCATAGACTGCGACAATGCCACAACGGCAGTAAAGCAACGATGCAATCCCAACTGTCTAACTCACAGTCAATACATCCTAGCTGCCTATCTAAGGGTGCTCGAGGGATCGCTCCAAGACCTGTATCACCGAAAGGATCTCAACATTCGAGAATCCCCCAGCTCAATAAAACCTCACTCGACCCTCAACAAAGGCTGCAGTAAATCTGACAGTACATAGACTTCCCACAAAGTCATACATCCACAAATTTCCCACTATATGTTGTAACCGCTGCGGCGGTTGTTTGCTGCGTGACTCACAGCCAGCAAACCCTCAACAGACATACATCATCTCTGACAATACATCCCATGTGGAAGTACCTGCAATGTCAGGATGAAATCTGGAATATCAAGCAGCAAACACAAGCCCTTTGGGCTTTCCCACGAGATTTGGGGCCGTGTCTTCGCCTGTCGAATTTCACTCCAATTTGAGTTGGTGACTCTAGCCTCTTGTAGTGCTGCCCCGAGCCTCGATATGAGGTCTGATTTCAGTTGAAGGAGTACGAGCGGAAGTGTGATGCGAGAGAGAGTGCGAGAAGAAGAGCACGACGATATGGTGAACTCGCTCTACTGTAATGTGTAGAGCATAGTGAGTTCTTATTAGGTTTTTACAAAAGAATATGTGTACATACCTGGCGGCCCGCCCACTTACCTGGGCGACCACATTGGGCTTTATACCCCAACACGGTTTGCGAACAGACTCACAAAAGTGCCAGATCACTTCCTATTTTAGACTGACTTGACTGAACTGAACCTTTGTCATGATGTAGCTTGTCCACGGACACATAGGGTTGGATGTGTTACGTGACTTCATTGAAAGACACACACAGAGAGAGAGAGAGAGAGAGAGAGAGAGAGAGAGAGAGAGAGAGAGAGAGAGAGAGAGAGAGAGAGAGAGGAGGAGGAGGAGGAGGAGGAGGAGAAGAAGAAGAAGAGGATTTTAACTTCGTAGCAAACTATCCCAAGAGACCTTAAAGATCTATCCGACGAGAGTTGAATTCAAGGCTTGTTTTTGAAGAGGGAAAGGAGAAGAAGAGGATTTTAACGTTGTAGGAAAGTATCCCAAGAGACCTCAAAGATCTATCCGACGAGAGTTGAACTCAAGACGTGTTATTCAGGAGGGAAATGGCATAACCAATCTACCACACTTGGGTGATAGAAAGGTTATACCGTTTTCCTCTTTTTATTAACACACTCACACACTCACACACACACCTGAGAAGAAGAGGATTTTAGCGTCGTGGGAAACTATCCCAAGAGACCTCAAAGATCTATCCGACGATAGTTGAACTCAAGACGTGTTATTCAAGAGGGAAATGGCATAACCAATCTACCACACTTGGGTGATAGAAAGGTTATACCGTTTTCCTCTTTTTATTAACACACTCACACACCCATACACACACCAGAGAAGAAGAGGATTTTAACGTCGTAGGAAACTATCCCAAGAGACTTCAAAGATCTATCTGACGAGAGTTGAACTCAAGACCTGTTATTCAAGAGGGAAATGGCATAACCAATCTACCACACTTGGGTGATAGAAAGGTTATACTGTTTTCCTCTTTTTATTAACACATTCACACACTTGCACACACACCCAAGAAGAAGAGGATTTTAACGTCGTAGGAAACTATCCCAAGAGACCTCAAAGATCTATCCGACGAGAGTTCAACTCAAGACATGTTATTCAAGAAGGAAATGGCATAACCAATTTACCGAGAGAGAGAGAGAGAGAGAGAGAGAGAGAGAGAGAGAGAGAGAGAGAGAGAGAGAGAGAGAGAGAGAGAGAGAGAGAGAGAGGACTAGCACTGGATGGGGTCCCAAACCCCCCTCCAAGGGCCCCCTTCTCTATCGCTAGAGAGGTATTTGCTTTAGATTGCACAAATGCTGATACAATGGTTCTAGATGCTCTACTGCTGATGGGATTTTGTTGTGGGTGCTTGGATCTGCGAGGCTAAGGGCTGATCTGCTATGGTTGATGTTGAGGGTGCTGATGACGATGTTGGAAATGGGCTGAAATTTGACAACGCTGTTGGGTTTGAGGGCTGAAATCTGGAATCTGAAAACGCTACTGCTGATGGGGTCCTAATGGCTGAGCTGGGCTGATGTGCTATTTCCAGGTTGATCTGGGTCTTTAGGCTGAAAAATGCTGATGGATGAGAGCTGATCAAGGTTGTAAAGGCTAGGGTTGCTGAGGTTCATGGCAATGAGGGTGCTCGAGGGTAGAACACTATGGGAGTCTACTACTAGCCAAAACGCTAGAGATATTGAGGTGCTGTTGGTACTTGTACTGTCGGTACTGATATGGTTGGAGAGTTAACCCCTAGGGTCACCTCTATAGTGAAATTATGCGGGGTCAAGCAGTCTCAGATAGAGCCCCACGACCTTTAAAAATGATGCTAAATGTCAATTAATAGTAAGTTCAAAAACCTATTATAAGAGGTGCTTCGTATGCAGATAATTTCTAGGCTTGGATAATGTTGCTAGACTATGGGAACACTCCTCAGTGCCTACACCTAGTAGACATTGGTTGTGCTCATGTGCAATCTCTGAAGTGCTTGGACATGCATGTCCTGCGTACAGGCTCACAAGGGTGCCAGAACACTTCCTAGGCTGTCCTAATTTCTAGAAGTAGGAGTTACAGCCTGTCCACATGTACATATTTAGGGTTAGATGTGCGCGTGATATTTGCCCCAAAGTATGCTGATTTGTTGCAGATTGTGGTATCGCTTCCATAAGGGTGTCCGGGGTTGGCTCATCACTGCCTATCTATTATCGAATGACTACATGGCCTAGTACTTTGTAGATCAGCCTCCAGCTGGCCATTAGGGTTTTATCATTGAGGGGGCGTTGTGACCATGCCACCTTGATCAGGACCTTGACCATGCCACCTTGATCAGGACCTTGCCCTCACTTTGAACCACGGTTGCATCCATTCATGTACCAAACCCCTTGTTTTGATACCAAATCTGCCATACGTATTCTACTGATGGTTCAGCTCTCACGACATTTTTTGAAACTCAAATACATGTGGTGGTAGAGCCATATTTTACATTTGCAAGTCCCTTCTTTTAGTCCAATAGCATCCTTGTTGGCTCACTGGAAATATCTTTTTTATGTGTAGTTGATGTGAACAACAATTTCCAAAATAAAATACGTTTTAGTATTTTTTTCAATACATTGCGTACCTTATCCCAGGATGATGAACAATACGCGTATCGTACCTGTACCTAATGTACCTAACTATAGTGCTTTGAACTGCTTATTAGACTTCCAACTCGCAACAAGGCTCAAGTATACATTTGAAAGGTTTTTGTGCATTCATATTCGTTAACAGGGGTTTGAGTTTCTGATGGGCTCTCCCCACTTAAGTAGTAGTGTAGCATAGGTGCGTTATGAAAGGAATTGACATCTAAATTTTGTATTCTGTGTACCTGCTGCAGACCGAACAAATGGGACGAATCGTCAATGAGTTGGACACGATTCAGTTTTCCATAAAGAAAGCGTCGCAGCTTGTAAGAGAAATTGGCAGACAGGTTAGTTGCCTTGTTTAGCACTAGAGTTGACAACTGAATAAGCAGCTGATATGCTGGGTCGTGCTCGCAGATTGCGACAGACCGTTGCATTATGATGTTTCTCTTTTTGGTTGTTTGTGGAGTTATTGCTATCATAATTGTCAAGGTAATACGTCGTAATCTGAAGGATTTTGTTCCAAATTTTGTCCATCGTTATGGAACTCTGAGCTGGGACTCTTCTTAATTAATGTGGCTTCATGGTCTAGATTGTTCATCCAAACAACAAGAATATACAAGACATTCCCGGGCTGGCACCTCCTGCAAATGGTAGCAGTCGGCGACTATTGGCAGCGTTCGACATTTAGCGGCGAACATGAAGTCTTTTCATGTGACTGAGCTTAGCATGTGAGAAGTGGCTGTGGTTGCATGCGCTCCCCTGGTCGAGGAGTCCGCAATATTTGAGATTGTGTTTGTTGGCCTTGTGAGCTGCTGCCACACAAGGTCTGGCCACAGATCCAACCAAGCGCTTTTTTCCTGCGAGCAATAAGCTTTGAGCGTGAGTTGCACCTCATTCACATCTGAGGTGGGGGTTTTTTCATAGCCCGTTAGATGACAAAGAATACAAGTCTCTTGCGTAGGTAGTCGTTACTCTAGCATTAATCTCTTTGCTTTTGGCCAGGTTGATTTTTTGGCACTGTGTAATCCCTTTATTCTTTGACACTGACAGCCACACCTTGTTGGCAGATTCTTGTGTGTATTTTTATAATCCATCAGCAGTATTATTTTTTCAAGTCAGGATCTGTGTACATCTTTGGCACGTCTGCTTGACGTAAACCTTTGTAATTGCTCAAACAAATTTTTATTGAGGTGGTGGTCAACTCTCCTCAGGCATGGTGTCTCATAAGTGAACTTTTGCAGAATGAAAGGGTTATTTTTTTTTTTTTGAAGGGAAAGTTACCAAAATACCCCTAAAATTTGTGGATATTCTCAGAGTACCCTCGAATTTCAAAAATTCCCAAAATACCCTTTATGTTTTGCTTAAGTTTCCCTGAATTCCCTTTAATATTTTCAATATTCCTAAGATACTCCTTGTTATTCTCTCAAGCAATTTCCAAAGATTGTTTTTTTTAAAATAAAATAACTCCATGAGAAAATTGGTTCTGCATTGACCAAAAAGGATAGGACTAGGATTTTAGATGGTATTGTGGCCTCTCAAGATGAAATTGTTCAATACTTGTAGACACAAATGCCTCTTTGGTGAAAGCCTTTCATAATTATGAAGAAATTACTTCCAAATTTAGTACAAAGATATTTTGGGAGTTTTTGGGGGAGTACGCACAAATACTCTGGAACTTTTCCCTTTTTCCTTATTTCTAACATGATAATAAGCTCTTTCCATTTTGCATCTATGCGGCATGTATAACTCTAAGATTTAGATGCTTGTGATTCTCCCTCTTTTCTTATGGTTTAGAGAAGTTTAGACGTTCACAATCGAGAGTATCGAGTAGGCAAGTAGATGTCGATTGTAAGTTTCTACTTTCTGCCATCCTTCTTTAAAAGGAAAAGGTTAAGGCAGCCTAATAAAAGTTAAAAGTATGGTATTTAAGGTTAAAATAGGCATGCAACTAGGTAGTGCATCCAACTCCTAGGATTTGATGATGCACTCTCTCCAACATGGAAGAGGACAAAGTGTCATGGAAGAGGCTCGGTAACAAGAATTGTAACATTCTCCTCTATAGAACAACCCCCTAGGCTGATTGCATTCATCAGGAAAAGGCTATGCCTTGCACTTTAAATTGGGTATCATTAATCCTCTCCTTATTCCACCATTAGGCATCTATCAATAACGCCCTATCTCTTAGCATCCTTAATGCTCATCTCTTGGCAATTCCTTAAATTCTTGGCTCGATATTTGTTTAGTTAGTAGCATAGGGCTATAATTAGACTCTTTTGGGAGAAGGTAACTTTCCTCGCGTCATTTGTTCTTTTGCAGAAAACTAGGTATAACAATTCATACCTACATATTCTAATAATCAAGAGCTTTTAGATGTGCTCTTTAATGTTGTAATTGGAGCCCATTAAGCAACACCATTAGTTCCTAATTGTGTTTTTAATATTAGGTGTGTAAGTGTGTTCCTACTAGGTGTTCAAATTTTTGGGTGCCCTCATCACACAAGGCCATATGGCCATATTGTCACCAAGTGGCCGTGAGCTAAAATCATTGTTGACTTGTTTGAGTGGAGACGACGAGAAAAATTGAAGCTTGTAGTCAATTTTAGAATCTCAGTGAAGGCTCGAATCCGATCCATTGTGGTTTGCTAATACGCAAGAAGTCATGAAAAGTTAGTGGATTGTTTGGACGTGAAGGGGCAATTTGATTCAACATATTGACCTAGTAGTTCCATGGCAAGGCGTATTCCCACGTAGTCTATTGACACTAAATAGCACTTAGTGGCATATCCCCACAAGAGGACCATTCCAAGCCCTTTAATAAGAGGTGATTCCCACAAATTTTTGAATGCTAAGTCATCGTCATCTTAGTTTTTAATAGTGTTGTCCAACAAAAAATTCACTTGGAGGGGCTTCAAAGACTCTCTCTCTCTCTCTCTCTCTCTCTCTCTCTCTCTCTCGTTTTTTGCAACCAAGCATGACACACACAATTACAATGTATGGCCTAATTATATTAATATATGGGATGATTGATTCTGTAATTGTGAGGAGTTTTAGGCACTAGCGTTTGAGAGTCTCGAGGTGCAAAGACCACTCCAAACACAATGGGAGAGGGGGGGCTAGAAAAGCTCAATGGAGATAGTTTCCACACATGGCAAACCAAGTTAGAGGGGCTGCCTAATAAAGGAAAGCCTATGGTATGTAGTAGAAGCCCCTAGAGACCCCTACACTAGTGAGAGCACACAATCTAGAGTTATATGAATGCACAAAACCAAAGTGGAGGATGAACAAGCCCTAGGTACCATCATCGCCTCATTGCATGACAATTATGTACATTTTATTGCCGAGTGTGAAACATCCAAGTAAGTGTGGGTGATACTAAAGAAAAAAATTTGGGCTAAAAGGAAAACAAGTTAGGTGATCTAGTAAAAAGAACCATACAAATTTTGAGCCAAATGAGGATACCGCTAGTCTTCTCATCGTCCTCAAGTGCTTTTTACACACTACCCATCATCTCATATATGGGCTTCAACACTAGAAAAGAAGAGCATGAAAACATGGCACCTTTATCCCAGGGAAACACCAAATTAATAAGCTTCCATTCTTCCTATATTGGGAGGGCCCACCAAAAGCTTTGCCAACCTTGTCCAATAATTGCCATTACAAAGTTGCACTTATTGTATGTAACTAAAAAATCTATTTAAATGTGGTTTGGAAAAGTGTCATCTCAATATGTAATATACATTGAAACAACACTCCCTTTTGTTTTCATAGGCACCATATCATTGGCATAATCTATCCATGTTTATTGCATGTGATAACGACAAGATTTATGACCACAACAAGTCTAATAGAGGACTTGCATAAATTTCAATTGATAGGCTCAGGTTCATCAATAGGAGGCATGAGTGTTCTATGACCAAGCTTGAGGGTTGAGAATAGGGCTTTATACGATTGGCAAGCATGGACTTGGGGGTTGAGCAAGCTCCTCTTTTGATACAACAAGAGCATACCAAGAAAAAAATGTACAAAAACATCTCCCTTGCGAAGAGATGAGACACCAGCACTCACAAAATGTTTCTCTAGGGAAAGATATTGTCTCTTAAGTTCTTATATTGAAACAAAGTCTTATCCTCTATGCACTTTTCTCATTTAGAGGAGCCAGTAGAGTATATTGATGTGATTTTGAAGAACAACCATGCTACCCAAACACTTGAGAGGGATATTTATACTATAAAATAAAATGTCCATATGCTACATTAGCTCAACAATGTCCATGTGCTACATTAGCTCAACAATGTCCTTGCTTATTGAAGAGTAAGTGTGCATGGATACATAAGTACAATGCTGTATAAGGATGGAGAGCATGGAACGGGTGAAGCAAAGAGAGTGAATTATCCTATCTTGCTGCTTATTCTATATTCAAGTAAAGAATAAATAACTTACTAATGGTGGGTTGGTGACGGGCGTCTGAGTAGTTGGGACGAATCCCAACAATCTCCCACTTGAAGGCCAACGTGGCCCAAGAGGCCTTTGTACATACCACCTGCATAATCGTGAAGCATTTTATTGGCTTCACCATACACCCATCCTCTCCATGTAATGTGCAAACCGCTTTGAGGCTAGACTCTTCATGAGAGAATCTGCAAGGTTGTCATCCATATGAACCTTGACTATATCGATGCGTTTGCTAGCCAATATTTTGTGTATCACATAATACCTGACCTCTATGTATTTTGACGTGTATTGAAACACGGGGTTCTTCGCTAATGCAATAGCACTCTAACTATCACCAACACTGGAGTCTGATAAATGCAAAGATCTCCCACTAGACGAGCTAACCATACGGCTTCCTTGCTATCACTAGAAACTGCAACATACCCTACCTCTATGGTGAAAGACGAAGTGCAATCTTGGAGACATAATCTCCATGACTTGGCTACTCCAACAAACATGAATACATAGCCACACATGGATCTTTGACTATCCACACAACCCGCATAGTCCGCATCCGTCTACTAACCCAATGTAGATGCATCACTATTTTCAAAATGTATGCACTTGTTTGTTGTACCCTTGAGGAATCTCATAATGTGCTTCACTAATTCCCAGTGATTCCTGTGAGGATTTTCCATGAATTTGCTAACCACTCCCACTGCAAATGCAATGTCTGGGTTGGTGGCTACCATGGCATCCATAAGACTTGCCTATTGTTGAAGAATATGGCGCCTTTGCCATTTTTTCTTTTTCAATATCAAATTTGGGAGCATCATTCTTGCTAAATTTGGAATATGCTTGCATTGGGATACTCAATGTAGCTTCTCCCTGTGCATATTAAAATGTTGCAAGACCTTGTGGATATATGTTTCCTGATACAACTCCCGTATCCCACATTTATTATCTCTCTTGATACACATACTAAGAAAGTGACTTGCATCTTCCAAATCCTTCATAGAAAATTGTATGCTAAGTGACTATTTCAAGATGGAAATCTCGTCTTTAGACTTCTTGGCAATGATCATATCATCGATATAAAGTATCAAGATGATAAATGAACCATCATTCAACTTTTGGGTTTACAAGAAGTGATCTTCTTGGCTCCGTATATAACCTTGAGCCTGCCTGTACTTGTCAAATTTTTGGTATCACTGCCTTGAGCCTTACTTTAGGCCATACAATGCATGATGCATTCTACACACCAATTCTCCTATCATAGTATTTTCAAGTTTAACTTCAATCCTTTTGTTGTTTCACATACATGTCTTCTTTTCGATCTCCATGAAGGAAAGCCGTCTTCACATCTTTGAATAAGTTCCATGTCCTCAGTGGCTACTAGTAAAAGCACAAGATGCAATGAAGTAATCTTGAAAATCTCATCAAAGTCCATGCATTGCTTCTACTTGAGTTCCTTACCAGCTAATCTAGCCTTTTACTTAGTCTTGGAATTTTCTATCGTGTAGTTCTTTTTATACGCCCATTTGCACAACAAGACTTTTTTTTCCCTCTAGAGACTATTAGTTCTTCCCAAGTCTCATTTGCCACAGTGAGATTATACTCCTTCACGCAGGGACACGAGACACTCATGTAGATCTCCTCAGTCCTCGATTGCTGACACCGTCTTGAGCACTACTAGTGGTAGGAACGTCACCAGTAGACTGAGACGTTTGTTTGATCTCACTTGAGCCTACACCCTTGAATCTTACCTTGTGATACTCAATCTCTTTGATAGGCTGTCCGTGCATCTTCGACTCATTGAAGATAACTTGTGAGCTAGAAATAACTTTTTTAGATTTTGGGTGCCAAAGATGATAGCCCATCTGTCTCTCCATCTATACCGTATCCAATGAAGATGCATTTGTGTGATTTGGGGTCTATCTTTTTGTGTAGATCATAGCTACCATAAGTCAATATCTGCAATATATTTCTTACTCTTTCAGAACTACATGGTCCAGGATCACTTCCGAGTGCCTTGTTCCGTGGTTTCATCCTTCTTGCACCTGGAGTCTTCATAGAGGGTATACCAAACCCCTAATCTAGACTGCTCAGAACCACTTCTATCACCATCATCATGTGCAACACTCAAATTTGGAAACTTAGGGGCATCACCAACTTTTTCTTTCTCTTTTCTTGATACATTTGAAGAGTTAACAAGATGCACTCTTTCACACAACATGCCACTCCATGGCTTCTCACCATGACCTGCACTTGGTAACCCTTGTAGTCCACTCAAAACCTGTAACTTTGCACCTACATTTTTTGCATCCACATTCTCTCTTGCATCAGCCCCTAAACCATCTTTCACATCCGCATACCAACTTGCCATTTCATAAAAAAACAACATCTTGGCTCATCCTCACATTACATGTGACAAGATTGTAACATGTATACCCTTTCTGCCCAAGGGAATAGCCAATGAGCACACATTTGTTTGCTTTTTATTGAAGCTTACTTCTTAGCTCATTCGGAACATGCACATAAGCAATACATCCAAAAACTCTAAAATAGGATACATTCGGTTTTTCATCACAAAACTTCTCTTCAAGTGTCATATCATGTACTGTAGTAGTAAGGGTAATGTTCAGACTTGTACCAATAGCTTCAACCCAATAAAATTGAGGCATGTTCTTCTCATTCATCAACGCTCTCGCAACTTGTGCAATGTGCATGTTCTTCCATTTTATTTTGCTATGGAGTATACTTGCATGAAAATTGCCTCTAAATTCCATGCTTTTTCAGAAAACCATTGAACTTTTTGGAGAAAAATTCTCCCCCTCCATTTGATCTCATGAACTTGACATGTTTCCTAACATGTTTTTCAACCATAACTTTGAAGTTCTTAAAGTGCATAAACACCTCACTTTTCTGCTTCATGAAATAGATACATACCTTCCTTGTATGGTCATCAATGAAACTTACATAATGTCTACATCCACCCATAGATGCTGTCTTTGTGAGACCACATGCCTATGTATGCACTAAATCTAATACATTCGTGCTTACATTCCACTCATGAGGAAAGGATGCTTTTTCTTGCTTTCCAAACTGACAAGATTCGATAACTATTTGTATTTCAACAACTATAAATGTAGTCAAACCTGTACCATCTTTTTAGTTTGCATCATCTTCAGCCTCTGAAAATTTACATGACATATACGTTTGTGCCAAATCTCAATATCTGCAACAACTCCTGCACCTTGTGTAAACATGGCAGCATCCATCTCGGGCACATTTACATCCAAAGTAAACATTCTTCCCACTTTCTTTCCTTGTGCAACCAATCTTCCATTCTTCTTATGCTCTTTGACAAAGAGACCATCAGAGAGTTAAACTTGACCTGCAATCCCCGCTCACCCATCTGCCCAAGAGAAACCAAATTCTTTGTAATGTTTAGTACACGTAGTACCTCAGCCTGTTACTTTACTTTACCATCTATCATAGACAATGGCACATTTCCTTTATGCATAATCGGATGTGCAATATCATCCCTAGTCTCTATATAATCAAGACTTTGCAAAGTATGCATTCCTTTGAACCATTCACCATGATTTGATGCAGTGGCTCATCTACATTTTTGCTAGTGGTTGCATAATTCTTTTGCCGCCTCTTGTCTAGACAGTCACTCTCAAAGCGACCATGTCCAATCATAGTCGTCCATCACTCCGATAGGTAGAACAACTTGGTGTATTACAGTTGTAGTATCACAAGCAAAGATATGCGTATCCACCAAGGTGTGCCAGTGGTGATGACTGTCGATATGATAGTCATCTAGGAGTCGTACATGCTGAGCTTGATATCCACTATGATGAATTTTGGGAACATATTTATGCAATAAGCAAAGACAAAGAAAATACGGAGTTAAAAGTAGCAGATTCAGTTTCAGAGGAGCAAATTTTGAGCAATGAAGAAAAGGTAAACAATGAATTTAATGCTGAAACAGACTTATATGATTTTTTTTCAAAGATTTCTCGCATGGATGCTACCTCCAATAATGGTTTCAGTGAAGACATAGACTGTACAACAAGTGGTTCACAAGCTGTTGACCTTGACATGGGTTATTTTGAAGGAGTTCATCAAGCAACTGAGTCTCTACAGGATATTACTGAAACTATTTGCACTACAGTCGAGCACGATAACATGTTTACTGTAGATGCTTACATAAATAAAGCTATTATATACACAGTAGTAGATGAAGTGACCGAGATTGTGGACCCAACACATGATGAGCTTGAGAATGCCAATGAACCTCAGGGGGTTCATTATGTGTAAAACTACCATATCACGTGCGTTCAAGACATGTTTGTAAAACCTCTTATCTGGGAATTTTGTTAAGAATATAATGTACCCTTTTCTTTTAAAATCTGTAAGTTTTTTTCAAATTTGAAAAAATAATGCCCTTTTGTATATATATTTCTGCAAGTTTCAAGAACTTTAAATACCCTTCTGTTGAACTCACGTGATAGGTTACATTTTTATTAGGTGACCTCCTCGGGCAATGAACCTATAATTGCTAATAACAATATATTTATAGATGCTGCTATCACAGAAGAGGTTGCCATAATCAATGAATTTTTGTCTAGATTTGAAGGAGATGATCATGACAGTATAGAAGAGCTTTCTGGTATGTGTACCTCTTCAGAGGGGATGTCAGATGAGCCTTTACAGTGCTATGATGGATTGCTAAGTAACATGGATGCAAATGAGGGAGCAGAGGATGACATGGATCAGTATGAAGATTGCCTAGATCATGCTGTGAACAGGTTATCGACATGGATTGCCTAGATCATGCTGTGAACAGGTTACCGACATGGATTTTACATCTATGCTTGTACATGGGCTGCATGAGGAATAACTCCTACAATTTTGATGAATGCTAAGACTTCCAAGGGTGATTTTCCCAAGGATGCTATGGATGAAGATTTACAAGTTGAAGCTATTTTTCATGATCAAGCTAAAACCCCAACATGTAAAAATTCCTCTAAGGATACAGGTCTAGAGACTCCCAAGGTTTTTCTTCATGGCTATGAAGCTAGAGTGGGTGATGATGCTAAATCATCCTTGATACTACATAAAGTGCACATGGCTTTTCATTTCCTTGGACAATGTGCCAAATGTGGCTGGATTTGGATGCTATTCATATTGATGCTTATGTGAGTGATGTCTTGGCTTTCAATAAAAGGGAGTCAGAATTCTTTAATGCTTGCTGGTAACGAGCTTAAGTTTCCAACAACTTATGAGATGTGGGTGCTGCACTATGCTTTAGGTGAAGCTCTAGTATATTGCGGAGCTCATCAATGCTATGTGATCTCAATGGTGTTTGATCCAGGAGATTCTAAGGATATTCATAAGCAGATTCAATATGAATGGATACTGTTAAGTATGCATAGTAATTGCGTGCTAATTGAACCAGGGGTAGCATATTTGCACCCGAAATGCTTGATGTTGATTGATACAAGAGATGTATGCTCATGTGGATTTTATGTTGCTCCAGTATGTGGGCAATTCCTTATTATTCCATTTGATCCTGGGGGATACTGAAGTCAAGTTACAGATTCAAAGGATACCAGATGTCTATTGTAGCAGGTTGCATGGTACAAGTTTTGTTTTCTAGATTTATGCTAAGAAGAGTTTTTGGTTATGCATTCAATATGATTACATGGTTGGCTTCCAGTTGACTTCTTTGGACAAATGATGAAGTATCTTCACATCTTTTAAGTGTTATGGAAATTGATATTTTATTGTTTATTGCAGTTGACAGGTGGAAAAGACTTGACCGAGTTAGGCTATTGCAAAAGGATATCATATTTATGTATATTTGATTATTCAAGTGCTCTTAAAGAGCTTTGGCCATTTATGACCGGCCGACCAGTTTGTACTCAATTTGACCATTCAAGAAATCTATAAATAAAATACGTGCAAGAGTGAAATGGTCACTCTTGCATGGGGGGAGATTGCACCCAGTGCTCGTGTCTGTTCTTCTCTCCTCTTCTCTTATCTCTCGCCGTGCCGGCGTAGCACTCCACTTTAGGAGGTGCGCATGCAGGCTTCTTTTCTCTCTCTACCACTCTTTGTCTCTCTATCTGTCCGAGTACGGCGTTGCATACGCGCTATGGGTTTGTGCCAGGTATACCGATTTGTGCTTTCATGGATTGCAACATGTTAGTTACGTATTTCGCAGGGCAGCCGCGCATCCATTTGTAGTAGTGGTATCAGAGCATAGGATACGCTCCAAGATTAAGGATTTCAACGAGCATCAGCTAAGTATTTTGTTCTCGCATGCTTATATGTGTTGTTAGTTGCAATTTTGTGGACACAATCGACCCCACCCTCGGCCATGAAAAATTGGGCGGACGCTGCCTCATTTGCCATGTAGCTATTATTTGCATGCCAACTTTGAACAATAGCCGCCCCTCCCACTCGAAACAGTTGCATGCATGCATGCCTTGCCAACCCCTCTCGGCCGTGAAATCACTCTCTCTCTCTCTCTCTCTCTCTCTCTCTCTCTCTCTCTCTCTCTCTCTCTCTCTCTCTTCCCCCCCCTTCGTTTGCTGTTGGCGCCAGTATCCCACCTGATCTCTCTCGCTATCTCTTCCTCTTCTCCCACTCACTCTAGCTGCCATGCAGTCCTCTTGCGATTTACAGCTGCGTAACCTCTCTTTTTCTATCCCTCTGTCATCAAACTGCAGCCCAACCACCAGGCCGCCAACCACTCTCATGCAGATGCTACCAACCATACCCACCAGCCCTTGCTTACGACCACAACTTTTTTGTACGCAATATAGCTAGTGTCTCCTTCGTTGATGGATACACATGCACTCCCCAAAGCAGGCATGCAGATGACAGTCAAAACTCTCTGTCTATCTCTCTCTCTCTCTCTCTCTCTCTCTCTCTCTCTCTCGTTCTCACTCCTCGTTCCTGGACCCAACCACCATGCACACTTTCAAATGGCTCTAAGGACTTGAAGTCCAGAAGCAGGGAATCATGGCTCTGCTAGTATGCTTCAAGATCCTGCATTTGGGTCAAGACAAACTTCATTGTGCGTAGCCTCAACGATAGCATGAGGGGTGACAAGGATGAGTTTCCGGGTGTAAGCATATGCATTTCTTGAGCTATACGCATGCTGATGAAGGACGGTCTGCCTAATGCTTCGACAGGAAGCCAAGCCAGAGGAACCACTGCGGAGGAATACCAGTTGTGGGAAGAAGAGGCAGCGAGCTCATCAGGGTTCACGTGACCGAGGTCACTGTCGCCAATCTGCAGAGCGTGAGGGATCGAGCTAGGTTGGTGGCACCTGCTGCCATGAAGAGATTGCAATGGGGTCATAAATAAGGGACTGCAGGAAAATGGGTAGCAATGGAAGCTCTCACAGTGTCAAGCACTACTAGTATCAATAGATAATCAAATATCAATTCTTGGCCCACACAATTTTCTGGGAAGCAAGCTATTGTGGGGGCTCTAAATAAGAGGGGGCATGTTCGTCACACTTGTCAATATGATAGACAAAGAGACACTTTAATTTTCTTCACTATAGGTGATCCCATTGATGTCAACGGTCAATGCAAAAACCCGTGCATGAATCAACAACAACAGTCGTTCAAAGTTCTCGCCACGATGTTACACCATTGAACTACGAGGCAAGGCGAGACACGGGGATATGTCATGGTGAAATTATCCAATGATCCTCAATACCACACTCTGCCATTCTCTTCCAAGCTGTCTTGATTTTACTAACCCACAAACCCTTGCTGCTTAATTTTTTGGGATCATTTCCACTTGATGGTGATCTCATAGGCATATAACTCCGTAACTCTCAGGGTTTAGAGCTCCACACTAGTCAATTCAATCCTTGCGACCTACTCTTTGAATTGTTCTGGGACATCTATTAAGACGTGTTCGACATCGGCCCACACACAAGAAAAAGTGATACGTATATTTAATCTCTAGTCTCACTCGAATTATCGTGATGATTACCAAAGTCGATCATCGATCATGCCCAACATATTGGCAATGTGCCTTCTGCAAGACGCTCCCGTGGTAGCAAAGTAACGCACGATAATCAACACACAGGATTTTATTTCCATGATTATATTTGTCATTGTGCATAAACTCTCTATTGAATTAATAAACACTGGCGGATATGGGTGAGCGATCGTTGCAATACTTTTTGGAACAGCTCGCCATCCTTAGTAAATGTTCCTTTTAGCGTTTATTATTTTGTTTCCAAACATTGGATTAGATTCACAAGGATTGTAACACTTTGGTCTCATTATTCATAGGAATATAACATTTCATTTCGTTTCTCTTTTTCTCTCTCTCCCCTCCCCTCCGTTCCTCACTCAGAATTTGTTACTATGGCTAATACAATATCTCTATAACGTGACCAGCTTATCTAATATATGTTGTTTTTTAAAGAGGGGTTTCCTTCAAATTCTCTTTACTTGGCATAATGGTTGCCTTGATAAATCAATTCCTCTCTTAGAGCTCGAAATACGAAACCCAAATTAAAATTCGTTAATAATTGAAATTTACTTTCACACTTGAAAACAAAAACCTCGTGTAAACTAGAGCTCTTGAAAAAAATTGGTTTGCAAACATAGATATATAATAATAATAATAATAATGATAAAATGTATATTTCATTACAAATTTTTCACCTGTTCAAACAATTAGTGTGTGCTTCAATTAGTTTTACAATTGACCAAACGTCATTTTCTTACCCCTTGTTTTTGAGGATTACTATTGCAGATAAAGCTTTGACTATTTGTTTCATGTCAACGAACTTCCAGTACACTAGTGATTTTATTGCCATTTCTACCTTCCCTAAATATGCTTGCAAGTTTTTGTAAGCATTTCTTTTTCTAAATTCTGGTATAAATAGTCATAAACATCCTCCATGTGCAATTGAGTTCAAAGTGTAGCCTTTTATACAATGGTATCCTTAGAGCGGACATGTAATACTGCTCTTCTTTTGACATACATTGCATTATATTAAACAGGCTGTCATTCGATTACATACCATATTTTCAAGCACAAAATTACCACATTTTGCAATTGTTGACTATACTTTCGTGCAAGGGTGATAATGATACCCCCCCCCCCCCCCCCCCCCCCCCCCCCCCCCCCCCCTACTTGCCTCCATCAAATACGTCTTTTCTTATTTCATTTCTCTCCATTGTGTTCTACGTTGAATACTCAAACAACACTACTAAAGACATGGCTTCTGATTGTATTGAAAGGAAATTTCATTGAGATGATTTGTCAATAATCTATTCAGCTACTCATGTGAGCTAACGTGCTTTGAATTAGTGAACAAAAAAATTGTAAGTACTCTGCTACTCAACTAACTCCAATGTGGTGTCACATAGGTAGTCAATGTTTTGTTTTTATGTCTTGTCTAGTCCATTGGTCACAAGCACACAGATCCGCCGATTTAGGCAGTGTGTCAATGCTCATCTAGTGCAGATTCGCCGATTTAGGCAGCACAACAACATACTACAAATTCATGCTTTTTGAACTTATATCAAATGTAGATTCGCCGATTTAGGCAACACATCGGGTGTAGATTCGCCGATTTAGGCAACATCGATCACAAAATCATGCTGCAGTGACTGGCCACCACTGTAACTGGTATGATTTTGTTACCCGGGTACAGAATGAAAGTTGCTTTCCAACGGAGAGGTATGTTATAGAATTGATATTTTATTATTTATTGCAGCTGATAGATGGACAAGACTAGACCCAGCTTGGCCTATGCGAATGGATATGTATATCATGTACATTTTATTATTCAAGTGCTCTTTTATGAGCTTTGGCCATTTATGACCGGCCGGCCAGTTTGTACTCACTTTGACCATTCAAGAATCTATAAATTAAATACGTGCAAGAGGGAAATGGTCACACTCTTGCAGAGGGGGAGATTGCACCCAATGTCTGTGTATTTCTTCTCATCTCTCCTCTCTTCCCTCTCGCCGTGTCGGCATAGCACTCCGTTCTAGGAGGTGTGCCTGCACTTGCCATCTCGCTCTCTCTCTCTCTCGCTCTCTTTTCCTCTCTGTTCATGTACGATTTGATTATATTCTCACAGGCTTTGTCAGGTATGCGTATTTGCGGTGTTTTGTTGTTTCCATCATGCTATTCGAGGTATTTTGCAGGGACGCTACGTCTTCCGTATGTAGCGACTGAGGACAGTTGCTTTCCAACGGAGAGGTATGTTATGGAAATTGATATTTTATTGTTTATTGTAGTTGAAAGGTGGAAAAGACTTGACCGAGTTAGGCTATTGCAAAAGGATATCATATTTATGTATATTTGATTATTCAAGTGCTCTTAAAGAGCTTTGGCCATTTATGACCGGCCGACCAGTTTGTACTCAATTTGACCATTCAAGAAATCTATAAATAAAATACGTGCAAGAGTGAAATGGTCACTCTTGCACGGGGGGAGATTGCACCCAGTGCTCGTGTCTGTTCTTCTCTCCTCTTCTCTTATCTCTCGCCGTGCCGGCGTAGCACTCCACTTTAAGAGGTGCACCTGCAGGCTTCTTTTGTCTCTCTACCGCTCTTTGTCTCTCTATCTGTCCGAGTACGGCGTTGCATACGAGCTATGGGTTTGTGCCAGGTATACCGATTTGTGCTTTCATGGATTGCAACATGTTAGTTACGTATTTCGCAGGGCAGCCGCGCATCCGTTTGTAGCATTAAGTCGGTTCTGCAGAACTTGAAGTAAAGGAATTCAAGGCCATTCTGTGTGCAGACAAAGTAAGGCATACTTGAGCTTGAGAGGGTTCCCTATAGTGAGCTCAATGGTCAAGCCGTGTGCATCATTAACTGGAGTACTTGAGTCTGGCGGGGTTCACTAAACAGGTTTCCATAATTGAATGCTTCGGAGATACGACAATATGGTTCAAAGATTTCTGATGGGCAACTACCTAATGATTAAGCTAGAACATTGATGATAGGGTATAAGCCTTATATTATTTTTGATATGTTTACCAGTTACGTGAGTTTGATGATGGCAAAGAGCTTGAGGTACCTATAACAGATGCAGATTGAAGTGCAGTTGGCACAAATCGGAAGCTGTGCAGGTTCAGAGGGGGTGCATGTCGTGAGCTCTGCTTTCATTATGGAAAAAAGAGCAAAGAAATGTAAGCTAAAGCTTCTTTGAAGCCTACACATTTATTGATTAGTGATCAGGGCTTGTTAACAAGCCAAGTTTAATGTTTATTGTATAGTAGATGCGGCTTTAAAGGGCCAATAGATGCCTTAATGATGCTAAAAAAGAGTATGCTTGAAGTAAAAACATATGGGAGTTTATGGTCTAGAATTGCAGTGCTTGAAAGTGCTCTACCGACTTGTCTTTACGGCTCCTCGATAAGAGCTACGGTGAGGAAGTTATGGCAGGTTGAAGTTTGAGTCAATTGCAGATATGTATTGGATTGGGCAAGTGTAGCTGAGGGGAAAAAAATGAAGTGAATGCATGGGCCTGAAGTGCTCACTTTGTGGAGCACGTTGGTCTTTTCAGATCAGTGATTGGAGTTACGGTTACCAAGATATTGCCAGATTAAATTTTCCTGGGGGTTAGTTTCGTGCCAGGTCGATCGCCTCAAACGGTGTGCAATCTGGGAATTTTACAGCCTCATCAGGGTTTGTATGCATTCTGTGCAGCTTGAGAAGTCTATAGGAATTTATAGCTTGCCAATCGGAGTCCGGAGCTGTAAGATATTAATGTTTGAAGTCGGTGACAATGATCGATGATGAGGTACTAGATGGCTTTTGACATATTTGGCAACCTCGGTTAGTGGCCCACAAACTTCGGGATGGTGGCTTCCAAAAGAAGTTGATGGCTCAGTCATCAAATTGGTGGGCCACTAAGCTCTAGGGAATCTAACCAAATGCAAAGGGAATACCTTCCTCCAAATCCAATCACCTGTACTTGCATCTCAAGGGTAGGAGACATTGATATGGGCAGTAAATTTCACGATGATATTTTCATGAAATACCAAATGTCCTGCTATGCATTGCTTTGTTCAAAATGTCGTCTCATGGAGCATATTGATTATAGGATATGCCTACCTCGACAGGGGCTGCTCGAGAAAGATGTTGTGCTTGGCAATGCTTGCCCGATATGTATACAAATGTGGTGCCCAAGGGGTGCCATTACAAAGCCTCCCAAAGGCATGGCCCCCGCCTCCTTGTCTAGAGCCTTACTTGCTCCTTCTCCGACTCCTTCCTTGCCTTGCTTGCTTCCTAACTCTACGGAGAGGGATATCAGAGAGAGAGAGAGAGAGAGAGAGAGAGAGAGAGAGAGAGAGAGAGAGAGAGAGAGAGAGAGAGAGAGAGAGAGAGAGAGACCCTCGCTTATTCATGCATGAAGAGAGAGAGAGAGAGAGAGAGAGAGAGAGAGAGAGAGCCTTCTTCTTTTCTCCGAGAGCTCCCTCCTCTTTTTCCTGCTTGCCTCTCCTCCTTTCGTTACTTTTGCATGCTCCTTGCCCTCTTAAAATAGCTCCCCTCCCTTAGCAACGACGATGCCATCGTTGCTAGGGCCGTGGGAAGCGGGGATAATGACGTGGCAGCGGCTTTTGGAGTAGCACCAAATTTGGCGAAACCGGTGTCAAAAAGAAACGCCAAGGCAAGCTGAGCAAAAATGTCTTGATGCCTGTCGTCGTCCACGCACCAGAGCGTCCGGCACGAGTTGCTCCATCTTTGCTTGTGCCGTCTCTGCTCCTCGCGCTGTTCAAATAGATCCCCTCCCTTAGCAACGACGGTGCCATCGTTGCTAGGGCTATGGGAAGCGGGGATAATTACGTGGCAGGCGGCTTTTGGAGTAGCACCAAATTTGGCAAAATAGGTGTCGGAAAGAAATGAAAAGGCAACCTGAGCAAAAATGTCTTCATGCCCGTCGTCGTCCACGCACCAGAGCGGCCAGCACGAGTTGCTCCATCTTTGCGTGCACCATCTCTGCTCCTCGCCCTGTTAAAATAGCACCCCTCCCTTAGCAACGACGGCATCGTCATTGCTAGGGCCATGGAAAGCGGGGATAATGATGTGGCAGGCGGCTTTTGGAGTAGCACCAAATTTGGCGGAACCGGTGTCAAAAAGAAACGCCAAGGCAAGCTGAGCAAAAATGTCTTCATGCTCGTCGCCGTCCATGCACCAGAGTGGCCGGTGCGGGTTGCTCCATCTCTGCTCACACGCCAAACTTTGGCATGCACGTTTTGGGAATCTAAATCTTGCCAGTTTTTTGTGTTGCAGAAATCTGATATGGTCACTTCTTGCTGCCTCTTGAAGCACCTTCTAAGAATGTTTGTGAAGGCTATATTTTGGGTATGATGGAACAATCAAAGTTTTTAAAGGATGTTTCAATAAGGGCTAAACACATGTTACAACTTGTGTATACTAATGTTTGTGGGCCTATGCAAACTCCATCCTTCTGAAATTATCTATACTTCATGACTTTCATTGAGATTATTCTAGGCATGCATGAGTGTATCCGCTTAAAGCTAAGTCCAAAGTGTTCATGTGTTTCAAGATAAAATTGGTTATGGAAAAAAATGTCTTTAAATGTACTATGGACACCTTTCGTTTAGGTAAGGGGGGGAGTATATGTCTCATGAATTTAACAAATTTTTGGCTAGTCATGGGATAAAACACCAATGTGCAGTGCCGTATACAACTCAACAAAATGGTGTTGCTAAAAGAAAAAACAAGTGTCTTACGGAGATTGCACGATGTATAGTCAAGAGTCAAGCTTTACGATGTTTGTTTTGGCTTGAGGCTATCATATGTGCTACTTATGTACTTAATATGTGTCCTACCAAATCCTTACAATCTATGACTCCCTATGAAGTCTGGCATGATAAGAAGCCATCGATTGATTGCACACACATTTTTGGATGTTTAGCTTATGCTTTGGTGGTCCATATCAACATGCTATAATTTCTATTTTGGTCACTTCCAGATGCCCAAAGCTTCGATAATCAACTCCATAGATTCCTTGCTATGAAAAGGTTACAAGTGATATCATTTGCAAACACAACGTATATTGGTTTCACGAGATGTTGTATTTGTGAAAAATTCTATTCAATCTTTGTTATCATGTACCATGAGGCAAATGTATAGCCTATGCCATTTTTGAAAATGTTACAAATCAGCCTATTACTGATGCAGATGTACATGATGTGGAAAGGGTTGAGAATGAAAATGCTAGGGGTTTACCAAAATGGAAGCTGCATATTTTGTGTGATAGTAAATGCCTAGGGGATCATCCTATTTGTTTGTTTTCTATGTGTATTGGTAGTTTACTTTGGATGGAATGTGCATTGATCAGACATTGATATCGATTTCTTGAATGGTAATATATTTGAGTAAGTACATGTAACGCAGCCTCACGGTTTTGTCAAGAAAGGACAAGAAAAAAAAGTGTACAAATGTAAGAAATCTTTATATGGATTGATGCAATCTCGTCATGCATGGTATGAAAAAGGTGACACTCATTTGGTTTAACAAGGCTTTTTGTAACAATCCAACCGAAAGCACTTGTATGTCAAACATGAGGGTGATGTGTATCTCATTGTTGTTTCATATGTAGAGGATTTGCTCATTACTGGTCCAAATGAGACACACATTGCTGACTTCAAGACTGAATTAAAAGCTACTTTCAAGATGAAAGACTTAGTTCTTTTACATCATTACTTGGGTATCCAGTTTAAGCTGTGTGATAAAGATATTGCTTTGTGTCAAGAAAGATACATAGAGACATTACTATGTAAGTTTGGACTTGAGGATTGGAAACCTATTGTTACTCCAATATAAACAAATTTGAAATTGATCTTCATGATGTTAGAGATCTACAAATGTCACTCTTTATCAAAATGTTTTTTGATGCCTTATTTATGTATACAATATAAGGCCAAATATTCAGTTTGTAGTTTCATAGGTAAACACATTTATGCATAGCCTAAGGTCTAAGCATTAGTAGGCAATTAAAAGAATCTTTTGCTGCTTTAGTGAAACTTTACATCTTTGATTTCTTTATCCGAAGGGGCTCATTGATGCTAACTTTTCATACTTCATTTAGAGCTCTTTATCCTTTAACAACTCTTTATCAAAAAATTCGTTATCGACATTAATTTAATTCCTCTCACTTAAGAAGTGTTCTCCAAACATGTTTAATGATAAAAAAAGCATAAAATTGCAAATAAATTGAATTTCTTTTTTTTTTTGTTTTTCTCATTAATACACACAAAATTGAAAAGAATGTAGCTAGTTGGAAGTCTACATTGACACAAGTAACATGAAATCCATGAAAGAGTTTAGAATGGCCAAAATGTTTGATTTGAAAATCCATTTGTTATAAGATGTATAAAACTAGGATGACCTAACAAAGATGTAACCGAATACCTAAATGTCTTAACCTCATGAACATGTTTATAAGAATACATTTATGTGCACAAGGTGGTGTCTCACATGATATTCTAAAATGTAAAATATGGGATATTAATACTTCTTGATTTAGCTCAACAAATTACTACAATAGCAAAGTAAAGATATTTGATAGCGACAGCTTAAATAAAATTCAAATTTTCTTTGTTGTTAATGGTTAGAATGGCTATATACATAAAAATTAAACTTGGGAATGGGATTTTTTTCACTTTCCCTAACACATTGTTTTTTCCTACTGAGGAATGGGATTTTTCCACTTTCCCTACTCCAATGTTTTTTTGTTTAATGCTCGCTAGTTCATGCATATTATGGGATCATTAAGCTTGGGGATATGATTTTTCTCACTTTCCCTAAAACAATGTTTTTTGTTCAATGCTCGGTAGTTTATGCATATCATGGTTAAGTTCCTAAATTCTGAAAGAGACCCCTCCAAAAATAACTAGTCATTCTAGGATCTCTATCCGACACTATGGACATTGGCAAGCCATGGTACTTGAAGATTTGTGAAATGAAGAGGGTTGCCATTTGATGGGCTTTGATAGTTTTTTTTGACAGGTATAAAATGAGCTTGTTTATTGAACCTTTCTACTATTGTCCATATTCCCGTATTCCCATGGATAGACTTAGGCAATCCAAAGATAAAATCTATGGATATGCTCTCCCATGGTGAATTAGGGATTGGCAAAGGTTGAAGCAATCCAGGTTGCTTCCCTCTATCAAACTTCGTTTTTTGGCATACCACACATTTAGAAACATACTCTTGTATGTTTGCTTTCATGGTAAGCCAATAGAAATATGGTAAGCCAATAGAAATATGTTTGCTTTCATGGTAAGCCAATAGAAATATGTTTCAATTCCCTTTAGGGTAGACTGAATCCCTCTATGCCCTGCATAAGGAGGAGCATGAGATTCATACATTACTTTCTCACGTAGTGAGCTAGTAACACATAGTCTATTGCCATAGAGAAGATAACTATCTTGTAAAGTAAATGGTTCCTCTTTCTTCCCGAGTGCAAGGGCTGAAATCACATCTCTAAAATCAGAATCAATAGCATACTCATCTATCAGAGAAGATAGATCATTGTGAGTTGCTATGGAAACCGCATTCACTCTCGGCCGTCTTGAGAGTGCATTGGCTACTTGATTATGCTTGCCAGCAATGTGAGCAATATTAAAATGAAATTGCGAGAAAGTTTTCCCACCTCATTTGTTTATCGGAGAGCTTGGTCCGCGTCATGAAGTACTTAAGACTTTGGTGATCCCTTCGTAGAATGAAAGAAGTCCCCAATAAATAGTGCTTCCATGAGTCTAAGGCATGTAGAACTACGAGGAGTTCCTTTTCATATATGCGTAGAGATTTCTCAACAGGGTTGAGTCTTCGACTTTCATAGCCTATGGCGTGCCCTTCTTGGAGCAAAACAGCTCCAAGGCAATCACCACAAGCATCACATTGGACCTCAAATGGCTTTGAGAGATCCGGTAGTGTAAGCACAGGTTGAGAGATAAGCTTTTCTTTAAGCTTTTCGAAGGCATTGTTCTCCTTGGCAGACCATGTGTACCCAACGTTTTTATTTGTTAGGGCATGTAATGGTCCTGCTACTAGTGAGAACTTTTCTATGAAGCATCTATAGTATGCACACATACCTATAAAGCTTCTTAGCTCATGAAAATTCCTTGGTTTAGGCCGTCCTTTTATTACCTCTAACTTTGATGGATCCATTTGGATGCCATCTTGAGAGATAATGTGATCTAAATATTGAATCTCTTGTAAGAAAAATTCACTTTTCTTTCAATTAACATAAAGTTTATTCTCTCTTAGAACTTGAAATATTACCTGGAGGTGTTGCTTGTGTTTGTCTAATGAATTAGAGTAGATGATGATATCATCAAAGAACACTCTAGTAAAGCTTTGGTGAGGCTTGAATAGCTTCTCCATCAAGCGGTTAAATGTGGCTGCTGCATTGGTCAAGCCAAAAGGCATGACAATGTATTCGTAAAGACCAAACATAGTGCAAAAATGTGGTCTTTACAATGTCTTGATCAACTATCCTTATTTGATGATAGCCACTCTTTAGGTCAATCCTACTGAAGTAGGTGGACGCTTGTAGCTTATCAAATAGGTCTTCTACCCGTGGAACGCGAAACCTATTCTTGATAGTGATCCTATTTAGTGCTCTATAGTCGACACACATACGATATGTGCCATCTTTCTTTTGCACTAGTAGCACAAGAGAACAAAATGGATATGAGCTAGGCCTAACCATGCCCTTCTCAACTAATTCATGCACTTGCCTCATAATCTCCTCTTGTTGAGCTTGAGAAACTCTATAAGGAGGTTTGTTAGGCGGTGAACTTCCTGGAAGAAGTTCAATTGCATGGTCATCATTGCCTCGTTTAGGAGGTAGCTCACAAGGGATGTCGTCAATAAAGACATCTTGAAACCCCTTGAGAAAATTGGATAACTCTAATTCCTTTTGGTTGTGTATATTTTCATTTGCTAAAACATTAGGTTCATTTTGAGAGTCTTTAACAAAAGTCATGTACAGGGAAATATAGCTCTTTATTGACTTATTGAAAGCTTGCGTATGTACAATGGGTATGGTGTTACCCATTTCCTTAGCATCTATGTAAATATATTTTTCCTTGAACCTAAAGGAGATTCTCCTTTTAGGGAATTTAACATTGGCAGCCATGCGATCAAACCATGGTGCCCTAGGATTACATCATCATGCTTGAGAGGAGACATAAAGAAGTCCTCTTTGTCCACATAGCTTTGGACATGGAGCCTCAATTTTCCAATTAAGGGAGTGAATGAAGCTTCTTGCCCCTTGAAAGCACCATTTGCGGGTAGGACATCTCCCATCTCGTAAGCTTGTATACCTAGCTTGGTATCCAACTCTGTGGATATGAAAATATGAGTAGAACCAGGGTCAAAGAGAATAAAAGCATCATATTCTCTTATCTTTCCCCAAGCATGGTATAGAGGAGATCCTTTGTGGTGAGTTTCATCCTCTTGGATTTCGACTTAGGTAGCTCTAGGAGGCTCATGGCGGTTGTTCTTTTGGGGACAAGCGCGATAAGCATGCCCTTGCTTTCCGCACTTGAAACAAGGGTTATCCTTGCAATAACGCTCAAGCTCTTCAGGAGAGAGTTTATTTTTGCCTTTGTAAATTTCCTTCTCTTTAGCTTTGTTGGAGTTGCCCTTAGGAGACTTTTGGACATTTTCCTTCCCCTTAGGCTCATTGGAACCCTTGTTTTCCGTGGGCTTAGAATTTCTTTTAGCCCCCGTTTGGAAATTGATTCGAGAGGCCACCATAGTATGGTGTATAACCGCCGATATGGTGCGAGGCCTTTGGGAGTTGACATACTCCGCCATTTCTTTAGTTAAGCTCGCACAAAATTGTTGCTTTTGCTCTCCAAAATCCAACTTTTTGAAGACAATGGCTTTGAGTTGTAGGTCCCAAAATGTGTCTACATATTTGTGAATGGGTTCATAGAAGTGAGTACTTTGTCTTTGGCATCGGTGGCCAAAAACTGCTTCATAATGGAAGCTCTTAAAGATTTCCATGTTTGTGGAGCTTCACCGTTGGCCCGTAGGCTAGACCACCATTGCCTGACGGACTTTTGAAAATGCATACCTACATGGAGTAGCTTAGAGGACTCCGTGAAGCCCTCATCTCCAAACGCCGCATCGAACTGTTGGATAAAGGCCAAGACTTTGTCCCTAGCACCAAAAGTACCATCGTAGGTAAGGAAAGAGATGCTCTTCCCTCCGTGCTTGAATTTCTTGAGCTTGGATGACCTCTTCCATGCGGCATAGGATTTCCTATGTCCTCTTCTTTTTGATGGTTCAAAGGTTGCACCATCACTTTCTTCAGAAGGTGAAGAATTTGAGGAAGATGGAGAAGAGGGTGACCTCTTCCTTGCCTTTTTCGTGCCTTGATCTTTGCTGTCTTCACCATCACTTTCATAAGAGGAAGAGGATGAAGAAGATCGAGAAGAGGGTGTCCTCTTTCTTGCCTTTTTCTTCTCTTGCCTTTTGTCATCTCTCTTTGAAGTATGGTGTGGAGAAGCATGCGATGGTCTTCTCCATTTTGTAGGTGATGGAGAGCGTTTAGCCCACTGTCTTCATGGAGCCATCTCCACCGAGGTGGCGGGAGACTCACTTCTTTCTCGTTCCTTCGGTGGAGGCACTTGAATTCTCCTTTGAGAAGGAGATGCATCATCAAGAAGCAAATTTTTGAGCCCTTCATATGGATCCTCTTCTTCTTCCTGAATCGGAGAGAGACCTCTTTTGGAAGTCTCACTAGGAGGCTTCCTAGGTGCTCTCTCGTCATGATGGGGAGCTTGGACAATCCCATGAGCACAAAGCTACCGTTGCACTTCACTTTGGAGGGATGTATTACCCATGGCTTGTTGAAGCCTAGAAACAAGAAACCACTCCCTTTGATATGACTTAAAAAACACATGCTTGTCACTTGTAATCAAATTCACATTTCAATGGACATTTTTGGCTCCAAAGAATGTTGAGGCCACATCCTAGGTTGCTCCTGCTTTCTACTCCAAGCTCCTTAGAAACAACCAAGCTTGATACCATGTTAAGAGAGAAAGAGGAGAGATCTTGAGCTCTTGCAAGCAAGCATGCACGCGTGCACACACACACACACACACACACACACACACACACACACACACACACACACACACACACACACACACACACACACACACACACACACACTCACACAGTTTTACTTAATAAATTCCTAGCTTATTTGTTCCTTCTTAAAAAACAAAAAGCTTCAAAGTGTTTGAGTCTCCACCATGGGACTTGGCCCTTCATAAATACTAAAGGTTTGGTAAGGCGTTGGTATTTTTTGGTTAAATGGCACACACACACTCCTACTTTACAATCTAACTTGGGGGTATTCCCGAGCTTACTTGGCTCCTAGGACTTTAGTCAAACCCACCGCCTATGGGCACTACCATGGGTTATAGTCCTTCTTAGTACTTGAGTGAATAAACCTTCGGTGAAACCCGGTCGTGAATACTCCTACTAGCCTCTTCATTGCAGCTCGTAGGCGGCCTCACCTTCTCTGGTGGAGATCTCCTAGTGCTTGGGTAACTGTGCGATATGCAGTTATGGACCCTCCCTCCCTTCTCTATTTAAAAGGTGAGGGCACATCTCTGCCCCTCACTTAGCTTTGGTTGTACTCTGTTTGTTTGCATGAAGTTAGTGACATCTGAATCTCCACTGCATCGAAGCATGGAGCTCTCAACTCATGTAACACAGGTCGGCCACCGTTATTTTATGGTTTGTTTTACCTGTTGTATGGCTATATGTTTATACTGCGAGGGTTTGTTACTCGGAGAGGATAATGTTTTTTTTCACAAATTTAGTAGGAAGCTATGGGTTGTTTCTTCTTGAAATGTTTTAATCCCAAACATGGGGGGTGCTCTGCGTCGCGTGATTACTGATGGTTCACAAACTGCTAATAACTGGTTTGTTTATAAAAAAAGTCCACCTAATGGGTCGGTGATCTAATCACTGGGTTGGCTAGGGTTGTTGTTTTTTTGCCTTGGAAACCGGTACTAACAGGGAAATATATTGTTTTTCTTGCCTACTAATCTTGGTTGCAGGATGGCAGGCTGTTTTGTGCCTTGTTGCATGACTATTAGTCTATGACGGGGTAAAACTCATGATATTTTTTTGATGGAGAGCTTGGAAAGGAGGGTGTTGCTTCACCCTCCACACACTTTTTGGTCGGGAAGCATACTGTCACTGTTTCGGAACATGGCTTTATATCAAGGGCTATACTTTATGTTTTGTCTACTGGCTCACTAGCGGTTACCAGTGTATTTTTTTTGGACACCGACCTTAAAATATTACTCAAGTTTTTGGCGAGAAAATGAATCTAAATTTATGAATTTGGCGAGCAAAGTATTTTAAAATTAAATTTATCATTTCTTCAACAAAAAACTTAATTTAGACCTTAATTGGTCATTTTTTTCAATATCACATGTAAGGATAAAAGAAACATCTCTTACAACTTTTTGTATAATAGAAAGAAGTGATTTAAGTAGTGCCACCTACACTTTTCAAATAAGTATCAATGTCACAACACACCTTATATGTACTAGGGTTGTGCTAGGAGACAACATCTTGTTGAGTAGGATAAGGTCTTTGAAATCTAGATGAAAACTAAATGAGAAAGTGTGACGATCTTATACCTCCTACATAAAATCTAGTTAATCATGCATAGGTCAATCATAGAAAAGTTAGGAGAGTGAAAAGAAAAGTAATTATGATGATAGGAGCCCGTTAAAATTCCATGTAACAAAATCTTACAACCACATGTAGGCTTTAATATTTTGGGTCCTATGTCATAATGTGATGTGTTTCATCAAACCTACTTGGCCCTCAATCTCCCCTACTATCAAGTTCTTCAGTGGGCATATCTTTGGCGACTAGCTACCCCAAAATACAAAACTTTATAGCAAAATCTAGCGAAAAACATCTTAAGGTCGACACTAATGAGAGCCAAAAAAAAGCTCAAAAATTTCAAGATTGACCAAATTGGCGATGTTTAGCCAAGAAAAAAACATTGGCGATTACTTGACCCGTTTACTTGTTTTTTTGCCGTTAACTGCTGACTAATGCTTAGGAAGGATTGTTTTGGAAAAAAGAAGAGATGGTTTACCATTTACATCACTATGGTATTGGTTGTCGCCATGATTATTTCTATGATGGTTCCCTAAGGTTTGGTTGTTACACTGCCTTGTCGACTACTGCATAGGTGCTATGATCTTGTAAATTATGGTGTAAATTGGGCCTAAACCTGCCACTTATGGGTGTTTAATGGTAACACCACTTCTCTTGGTTATTAGTTAAATGGATGAAACCAACATGTGGAAATTTCTACAAATAATCTCCAGTTTACATTCTCATATAAGATATTGTGTAACATAATTTTTTAAAAAAGATTTATCAAGGCTTCTTGCTACCTGGGTTGGTCAAAAGGATGCTTAAGGTTGGTTACCTTACAAAATATGGTAAGTGCTGGTAACATGATGGGCTTAAAAACTTTGCCCAAAAACAAACCTTAGACTAGCCTATGGCTTGATTGTGACTACTAAAGGAGATTTTTAATCAAAAACCTACTGCACTAACTAGTGCTTTCACTAAAAGATGAACTGTGACTAAATATGGGGGGATTTTGACACTTGGATTAGAAGGGGTAATGGACTTCTAATCAAAATGATGTAAAATTCTTCTATAAATGAAAAATTTTGGGTTCCTTTTTTAATTAAAACATTTATTATGGACTAAGCTTGTACAAAGTTGAATAAAGTTTTTAAGATTGACATGGATAACAACTGGTATAGTCCATTGATACCTGTAAAACACATCCAAGGCTAACATACCTGTTGTCTTGTCTGGATGGATGTAGGTAAGGACTCAATCTTGTCTTGAAAGGTTTTCTTTGGCTTTGGTTAGCTGTCCTACACTAGATTACACATTCACTTACTACTTGGGAAGTTCTTTCTGTCACTTTGTATTCTAGAATGAAGCTTCATTCTTACAAACATTGTACAAAATTAATTATAAGACTGAGTTACTTTTGTTCTTATCTTTCATTTCTTCTAAAGCCGGATGTCTTTTGAATGTAAAAAGTTCAATTATGTCACATTAATTATAGTAAAACAACTACACAGACACAGACACAGACACAGACACACACACACACACACACACACACACACACACACACACACACACACACACACACACACACACACACACACACACACACACACACACAGATAAAAGGTCTACAAAACATAAGGGAAAATTACAACATAAAAGGGAACTAGTACAATGGTCTAGTGTAAACCGCTAGTGAGTGAGGTGAAGGATAAGTGTGCCATCACTCGAGCAGGTAGACCAACTTGATCTAGTCCAATTGTAGTATCACTGGCAAGGATAAAAAATTTGGTTTCCAAGATTCTAGAAAAGGAGTGGCAAACAAAGTAGCATCAGAGCCACAATTCAAGAAGATGGGTGAGGTATTATTTGAAGTGCAGATAAAGGAAAACCAACCATTACCAGAGGATTGGATCCACATTGCATATGTCTGTCACAAACTGGCCACGTCCGGACTTACTAGGGAAAGGCGTAATTTGTATGACGCTGACATCAAGACATGGAATGCTCTAACACCATATGAAATTGGATAATGATTGATCACAAGGAGCAGGTGGAGTAGGAAGCCATATATCAACCTATGCAGAAGGATAATGTTGGCACCACTACTCAAGGTATGGATCAATCTTTGGCAATTCAAGTTCCTCCTTAGTCCATTTCAAAGACCACAAGGAAGAAGGCTCTAGATAAGAAGAAATGGTGACACCCCAAAGATTGTGTATAGAAAGCCCAAGACCCAGGGTTTCAAGGAATTCTAAACCCTATTGAAAAATCTAGCGTGCTGGAAGAAAAGTGGGTAGACTTAGTCACCTATTTTTCAGGAGATCAGTCATTTTCAAAAGGCGAGAATTTTGGAATATTGCAAAACGATGTTGTGAAAATATTTATATGCTAGTCTAGCCTCTGGATATCTCCTCTTCTTCTTCAATAATCTAGATTCCGTTCCTCTTTGCCTCTGAGATTGTTGCATCTAGCCACTGACCATTAGGAAAGTCTAACAATTTTTGAAGATGATCTAGAAAAGGAAGGTTTCTAGTGTCACGATTGTGCTGGAATTGCAAGCGAGCTGTGATGCGTTATTGCTTTTTCTCTTCGTACCTCTCTAGCCACTTTTCCATGACTTTTGAGTTGAGAAGACAAAACCTTATAAACTTTTCCCGCATTGTGATATCCATATTTCTCATGATGCCTTGTCCTTGTGGCTTGTCCCATGTCACCTTGACGTTGACCTCAATAGTCCACATTCACGGCATCTTTGGATTAATTGAACCCAAAAATTCACTAATGAGAACAAGAGACTCCTGCACAAGCCATCCTTTAGCCATACTACCCTTGGGGAGATCCCTTTGACAAACGAACCCTTTTAAAGTCTTCATGAATCTCTCCAAGAAGAACATCCACCTGCTATGGACTACCCCAACATTGCAACTTCATCAAACACATGCACAAGTAGAATGTTTGTTGGGAAGTACTTCTCCACCATACACACTGCTTTGATAGCATTTAAGCGAGCTACATCTATGCTGTATTTTCTTATCTCTTTTGATGAGATTCAACGCACTAACTCACTAATTTTATAGATTTTTCTTCTAATCTCATATGTCAAACAATATTTATCATAATTGATAAGCTAAACTATAAACATTTATGCCAATCGTGGGACTTAAGACCACTAAGATTGTCATCTCTAGTAAAAGCCATTTTCAAACATCGCATGCACCGAGTAGGAGTCTTGAATGAAGATATGGTCTTCTTCACTTGTTGCTCCTCGGCACGACTCAAAATCCATGGACCTTTTGGTATAGAAAAATTTCCATTGGGGGTTTAATTCGAGGCCACATCTTAAGCATTCGACCCATGTCTTGTAGATCATCTCTTTGGGCCTTGCTCTCCCTTTTTTCAATGATGATATTCCATAGGATCTCCCCCACATTTTTAAAAATGTGCATTGAGTCAAGTAGATGCTTAATAAGCAAGTCAATTTGATATGTCATGGAAAATAGAAAGTCTCTTCATGTCGAGTGGCTTAAAATCTTTCCTCTCTAGCCACATGTTCTTCCAATCACTTGCTTTTAGTGGATGCATGTCGTGTTTGGATATGTTTGGTCCATGTAGCTCATGTCCTTCAGGAAAAAATCTACCATGCTCCTTGTAAATTGTCTTGCTCAAATGATGAGAGAGGCAAAAGCCACGTCGAGGACCACATTTTGGACATGCATGATTGCTCAAGTAACTCAAGCCTGAAAAATCATAAAAATAGAATAAAAGCATTGGAAGGGCTAGGAATTGCATATAGGTGAGATTCAAAGATAATTACTTGAACAGTCACTGAAGCCTGACCAATCATGCATGGTCCACAAGAGCCTTGCCTTGCACATGGGCATTTTGTTGTCCGATGGGTTGGGACATGTCAACCACATCAATAGTTGTCCATAAGATTTGGAGCTCTTCTAAGTGGTGCCAGATAGACATCCATATTATTTGCCTTGTACTTTCCTAGGATAATTAGTGACAATAGTATATGGACCTTCTTGATAGCTAGCCATGGTGGAATATTATAATTAACCAAGCAAATAGGCCATGTGCTCCATGAAGAACTCCGTAATCAAAATGGGTTTACTCCATCCATTGCTAAACCAAAATGGATACAGCGAGCCTCATTCTTTAATGTAGGCCATCTTTCCTCTATGTGCTTCCATACACAAGAGTCAGCAGGCAACCGCATCACATCATCTATGAATCTAGTATTTGTATGCCATGTCATCAAAGAGGCTATAGACTTGAACATGCTCTTTATCGGAATGATACAAAAGTGTCAAAGGATCTTTGTAGGGATAAATTTTCCTTGTGTGCCCTTTCTATACCTACTTGATCCACATTTTCATACTCATTGCAAAAGAGTATACAATCATTAGGGCATGCATGTATTTTGTGTTAAACCATGCCCAAGTTAGTAAGAAGACTTTTAGTGGCTGGATGGGTAGGGGGCATGTGATTGCGTTTAGGCAAGATTTGCTCGTTGAGCGAATCTTGCCTAAATGTTGCCCGTTGAGCAACGTGTCAATACATCAACAAGTCAACAGAATGATCATATTATTGAAGTTTAATTTGGGTTGATTCTTAGTATACAATATATTTACCTAGAAATCTCTCTGACACTTGTGTCAGACCACCCATAAACAAACTGCAGATCAAGCCTTTGTCGAAGCGGTATGGAGAATTGAGATTTTTGCACCATTGTAAAGCGGATACATGTAAGAGTCTGTATCATCTCACCTTCTGTATCATTGCTCTCATGCCGTTGATATGGACGAGATGACTGAGGTTGATTCATAGTGTTGCCTTGAATGTTGTCGCCACCTCGGTTTTCAATGATGGAGTCCATGATGTCAAAGAACGCATCCAACACTATAAGAGGAGCATTCCACAACCGCTAGCATTTCCGTGGAAAAGAGAAAAATAGAAATAGGAAATATTGCGTACGCGGCAATACCAGCGGCAACAAACGCGATAGTGGTTTATAAGCAATATACACGGTAATAGTTGCGAGAATATACCCGCGACTATTACTGCATGACTTGCTGCTGCTATTATCATGTATATTATTGCTAAATGCCTATTAAAAAATAAAGGTGCTAATGACATTCATAAAACAATGAAACATCAATTGTTTCTGAAAGAGTATACAAAAGAAAATTTTGAAATTGAATTTACTTTACCTTGATAATTGAACGTACAGAAGATCAACTATTAAAAAAAGTACAAATAAAATAAAAATAATTGTATATACATTGGGCCACATTGGGACTTTATGAAAGTTTGGACAAATAATTTTCCATCTAATTCTCCTCCTCCTCCTCCTCATCCATAGGCACTTACATTTGATCACCTTGACTCTACATAAATCCAAACCAAATTAAACAAATATCAACAGCTCAAAACAATTGATACAAGATTATTTGTTTAAACTTACCACTTTAGTGATCCAACCGTTGCGTCAAATTGCTCGTGAGAGATGTGGTTGTCCTTGAACAACCATCACCAAGTCCCAAAACTTGACCATCTCTCTGGTTGGTCGACTAAGAGTGATATTTTTCTAAGTTAGCAATAACAATAACAAATCATCAACTATAATATTTATAATCACCGATTTAGGTTGTAATTTAACCAATCTTACATATTTGTCCTTCCATGCTGCTTTGCCTCCCGATCCATAGTGCGTGGGAGTTTGTTTGGCCCGAGATTTGTATTGTTGTCTGTAGGATGAGCCCATTGCAGTCTGCTGATCGCTCTTTTCTTGCATTGCCCAACAATGTTTCCACCGTGATAGCTTATGTCTAGATCTCTAACTTGGTTGGCCAATGCGCGCCATACACTGCAGTGCTTGTTTTTCAAAAATATTTTTATGTAGCCCTCCAACCACTATTGTGAAAAATGTTGATCGAGGGCATTTGGAAATCTAGAATGCAACGTGTCCTCAATGTAGCATGCATGGTCGGGCAGCTGGTCTCAAAACAATTCTTGTACGTCGAATGTACAAGAATTTGAAGATGGCATTAAAACAACCTGCCCTTTGTTGTACCAAAGTCCACCTCCCTGCCATATTTTACCCTATAGTAGTGCCCATGTGTGTCTGGCATGGGTGCATCAGTATCCTTGTCATATGCGTCAGGGGTGGCACACTATGAAATAGGGGACTCCGTTCCTCCCCCACTATCAAAACAAGTGAAGCCACAAGATCCCCCGTTGCTATGTCTCTCTCGACGCTCGCTGCCTTGTGACGAGCGTCGATGCGTGCCGCTAGAAGAAGTGCGTCGATGGTGCTCTACCAAAGCAGGAGTGGAATGGAGAGGCATGGGATCCTATGATGCCATGGAAGTGGGACCTTGAGATGCCATGGGAGTGGGACCCAACGATGGAAAGGGATTAGGATGGTAAGAAAGGGCCGTAGACTAAGGTGCCATCGATTAGAGGCTTTGGATGTAAGGAATCCCTCCCTGACTCCCCCATGGCGTGGACCGGAGAGAAAGACTGTAGGTTGCAAGCTGCTACGGAGTGTACCGGCCAAACAATGCATCCATCGAATGGAGGAACTGGTCCATTGAGATAGCCCGCTATAGATCTGGATCTACCACCGTTGGAGGAACCTAAGTAGAGTAGGTGTAGGATGGCCAAGCCTGCATTAACAAAAATAAACCTATAACACTCATGGTTTAGGGTTAGCTAGCCACAAATAATATTTATTTCTTTGCTTGGTCTCACCGACTCAAGACTTAGATCCACTAGGAGGCAATGTCCACCCCGGGTGGGAGAGCACTTGGATGTGAACTAACCAAAAGAAGAGCCAGATGGTTGCTCCCCACCAGGTGGTCTCTCGTCTAACATCTAGATTACAGAGAGCAATATGAGATTTAGCTTCCCTCCCCTACTCACTCATCTATATATATGTACACAAGTATATATGCACATAAGCATGTAGATACATATACATACTAGTAGACCTAAGTAGGGGCTAGTAGTGCCAAAGTTCAAGTGGCACCTCTTTAGATATCATCACAGTCTCCGTAGTGGTAAAACCAAAGGTACGTTGCAATAATTAATCCATGCATGAGTGGATCAATGACCGCAATGCCATGATTAAAAAAAGACTATACCAAGAGGAAGCGTCTACCTTCGGGTGCTCAGTGCCTTAATACATGCATAAACAAATATAAGCATTATCGACCCTCCTATAATTTAAGTATATATAATTACATACTCTCTACAATAAAGTATAATTTAAGTATATAAAATTACGTTAATGTAGCCATCGTTTAGGGTTTAGGGTAAAGAGCTAGTGTTGTAAATGTAGC